>NC_056726.1:702421536-703021536 GCF_019279795.1 Protopterus annectens
ACTACATATCTGGAGTTATACATGGCCATGTATATGAACAACCTCATCCAGGAGGGATCTGTACCATTTGTATACAGGGGTTGTGTGCATCATTATGACGAGGAACCTGGACGGGGTATAAAATTTGTGGACATGTACTATTTGGAAGATGGCTATGGGGAAGCTTCATGGGAGCATGTGAAAGGTATATATTCCTGATAATGCACGTGGGGAGACGTGCATCACAGTCAGGTGTTTAATCGCAGGTCGTAGGTTCTTCAGGTCTGGGTGGAGGCTGAGCAGGGTTGTGGACAAGTACTGCTAATCTGACTTGTGCCCAGATGTCAACGGGGTGGACATCGTGTTATGCCACAAAGTCTAATCTTGAGAACAGACACTTATCCCATGAGGGATGTCCAAAAATTGTGGACGATGAACCCCATTCTTCTGGTTGTTTGAAAATGAAGGAGGGTTATGCATGCATGGGATACCTAGTTTGCAAGCCTGAGACTGCCTAGGGTGAGACTGCCTACTAGATGTGGGTAGGGGCCACTATGTGCAGATATGGCTGCATCAAGCTAGCAGCCCGAGTATGGGTGGTTTTGGTGGGCGTTCAGCAAGGATAGTGGGTGGTGTGCTGTGCAGGGGATGATGGGTATTCAATTATGTATCCAGGTGTGTTGGGGTTGGATGGCTCAGTTCAGGCCAGACCATTATGTGGGTGTGAGCCGGTAACGTTTCTGTACATGTGTATCGCACATTTTAATGTTCATATGTTTGTGGGATTGTGTTCTGCAGTATGGCCTGTCAGGGTGTATTGGGGATGTAAATGTATGTTCTTTGGTTTCCTTTCTGATTCACCCACTGCTCCCTCGTACACCTCCAGTTCACCTATTGTGCATCCGACCCAGTCTCCCCTTGGTGAATTATTACATTACCCATCACCCCCCCAAATTCCACAAACACACCATCCATCCCTTCTCTGGTTGCTGGCCCATGGCACAGACAGCAGTACACATTGCGTACTCTACATATCTCTCATACCAATATGGTTGTGAGGACAACCCTAGCATATTTGATCTTCCACATGCTGTACTTCACGCACATAGGTAGACGCAAATACTTATCTTTCATGACATGGTAGGTAGACCCGGGTAATACCCATTCATCTTTGGGCCGTCCAGACAAGGATGACTCAGACCGCGAATGGGCAGATATTGAGTGAATGCTCTGACCATTGGGCTAGGCTTAGCAATGGGCAGTGGCACACAAACACACTGCGCTTTGCTTCCACTTGGTATAACAATCAACACTACAATGAAATATGGGCACGGGATTTTAAATGTCATTGTTCGAGGGACAGGGGCTCAAAATTCAGCTACATGCTTTTGTGTTTACTTTTTATTTTTGTGTTCGCAGAACTCTCTTGTATACTTTGCATACATTTCGGTATCCACGGACACTGACATGAGTGATTACTATTAGAGGCAGGCTGTACTAGTCAGCATTTTAGGTTGCGTGTCTGTAGCTGACATATTCACGCCTCCGTGCAGTGCTTAAACATGCCCCCTGCACTTGCGCACATTTTCTGTGCACGTGGACATTGTGGCAGTGCGCCTTCATTAATATGCATATGGTGCTGCTGCACCATCTCTACGCCGCACGGTCGGTGCAAGGCTAACACCATCCTTGCATCAAGCTTCATGAATCCCGGGGAAGGTTTCTCTTCAGACTAACTGTACTTTTCTACCCAAGGTAGTTTCAGAGTTTATTTTGAGTTTAGTTTGAATCAGGCAATTAACTTGCCAGTCTTTTTTCCAAATTTCTCCAAGGGTTAGTACACCTTGCATTTAGTGGATGTGTTTAGGAAATTAGACCAGCTTTTTGTTTCCTTTTTTTCAGTCAAGTTGAGAAAAGGTGTTTCAAAGATTACCCTTTCATAGTTGGCTATCTGAATACATTACCTATATATATATATATATATATATATATATATATATATATATATATATATATATATACACAGAAAAAGGTTATCCTTGCCTGGCAAGCTTAGATCTCATTCTGCCAGACTGACTGCCACTTCTGCAGCCTTTTTCTCTAGGGTTTCCATTGAAGACATTTTTGCTGCAGCTACTTTGCTACAGTACATACCTTTATATCTCAATACAAGTCCTCATTGAGGACATTTGTGCTGCAGCTACTTGGTCTACAGTGCATACACGTATATCCCATTACAAACTCTATTTACAATCTTGATCATGAGCCACCTTTGGTTCCAACTTACTCTGGAATATCCTTCAATGAGACCACCTGGGAATTAGATATCTGGGGACTCTGTCCCATCAGTTGATGATGGATGGAAGATACAAATTCAAATATGAAAGTTACATGCTTACCATAATGCTAGAGCCATGTTGTCTTCTTTCATCCTTATCATATTTCTCTCCTTGTACCCTCCTGCCAAAATTCTCAATATTCATGGGCTCCCAACTGACTGCACTGGACCCTCCTGGGGACTTGACTTCGTTAGAGCCTTTCACTGGACTCCTGTGCAGATATCTTTTGTCTATAAATGAGTTTTATTACCAAGTTGTATTGTGTTAGACAAGCAAACTCGTTCTGATGTATTCAGTTAGTGAAGGGGAATTATGGATAGAGGAGGAGCCTGACCCTTGGATCCAATAGTATGAAAATGTCTGAATTCAGATCCAATCAGATCCAAATTTCCTATTAGTCGAGTTGTATGGAAGAGGACAACACGGATCTAGCATTATGATAAGTACATAACATTTGTTTTCATAGTGATTTGTGAATCACAATTCTGTTAATCATGTTTCAGCAAAATGGCCTAAACAAAAATAACTTAACCAGAGGAGGTTGCTAGTTCCAAATAAAGTTTGATCATAAACACCTAGGAAACTGTAAAGTTTAAATACATTTTTCTATTCTTTTCTACCTTACAAAATCCATCATATTTCTTTCTGCATATTTTTTTTTATAAAAAAGCCATGATTTTAAAAGTTACACAGAAGCAGATTTGGTGTGCATAATTATTTTACATCCATGGCAATATCTGAAGGCTGCAGAAGCAGATTTGGTGTGCATAATTCCTTTTAAATCCATGGCAAATTTTGAAGGCTACAGAAGCAGATTTGGTGTGCAGATTTTTAAATCCATGGCAATGTATGAAGGCTACAGAAGCAGATTTGGTGTACAGAATTAATTTTTGCATTCATGGCAATGTCTAAAGGCTACAGAAGCAGATTTGGTGGGCAGAATCCATTTTGCATTCACAAACAGCAAACTAAAACAATAAGTGAGAAGGTCACTGAAAAACCAATCAGTAAAACCAAAATGAAAACTCCAGCAAAGCTAGTACTTCCACTGAGTGACCACCCAAACCTCTTGTATCAGAGGCACATGGGATATATGCAAATGACCCTTATGAACATCAGGTGTTTCAGCTAATTGGTGATTCTGAATGCCCATGACTTGTTTCGTCGTTTTAATGGACAATTTCAGGCCAATAAAGCCAAACCCCACTAGCTGTGGATATGCATATTTCGGCCTTGTTATGACCTCATCAGCACAGCACAAGCAGAGTATTTGACTAAGCATAAGAAACACAGGGCTGTTATACCCAGCTGATGTCCATTATCATTAGGGTCACTGCAAAAATATCCCAAACAACAAACTAAAACAATAAGTGAGAAGGTCACTGAAAAACCAATCAGTAAAAACAAAATGAAAACTCCAGCAAATATCCAAAGCTAGTGGAGTTTGGTCTTATTGGCCTGAAATTGTCCATTAAAATAATGAAACAAGTCATGGGCATTCAGAATTGCCAATTAGCTGAAACACTTTTTCTGCTAATAAGGGTCATTTGCATATATCCCATGTGTCTCTGATACAAGAGGTTTGGGTCGTCACTCAGTGGAAGTTCTACCTTTGCTGGAGTTTTCATTTTGTTTTTACATTTTTGCATCCATGGCAATGTCTCAAGGCTACAGAAGCAGATTTGTTGTGCAGAATTCATTTTTGCATCCTTGGCAATGTCTAAAAACCATGGAAGCAAATTTGGTCTGCAGAATTCTTTCTATACCCATGGCAATATCTGAAGGCTACAGAAGCAGATTTGGTGTGCAGAATTCGTTTTACATCCATGGCAATCTCAGAAGGATACAGAAGCAGATTTAGTGTGCAAAATTCTTTTGTGCATTCAGGGCAATGTCTGAAGGCTACATAAGCAGATTAGGTGGGCAGAATTCTTTTTACATCCACGGCAATGTCTGAAGGCTACAGAAACATATTTAGTGTGCAGAATTCTTTTTACACCTATAGCAATGTCTGTAGGCTACAGAAGCAGATTTGGTGAGCAGATTTTTTTTTACATCCATGGTAATGTCTGATGGATACAGAAGCAGATTTGGTGTGCAGAATTCGTGTTACATCCATGGCAATCTCAGAAGGATACAGAAGCAGATTTATTGTGCAAAATTCTTTTGTGCATTCATGGCAATGTCTGAAGGCTACATAAGCAGATTAGGTGTGCAGAATTTTTTTTACATCCACGGCAATGTCTGAAGACTACAGAAACATATTTAGTGCAGAATTCTTTTTACACCTATAGCAATGTCTGTAGGCTACAGAAGCAGATTTGGTGGGTAGATTTTTTTTACATCCATGGTAATGTCTGACGGATACAGAAGGAGATTGGGTGTGCAAAATTGTTTTTACATCCATGGCAATATCTGAAGGCTACAGAAGCGGATTTGGTGTGCATAATTTTATTTATATCCATGGCAATGTCTGAAGGCTACAGAAGCAGATTTGGTGTGAATACTTCATTGTTACATGCATAGCATTGCCTGAAGGGGACAGAAGAAACTTTTGTTTGCATAATTCATTTTTGCATTCATGGCAGTGTCTGAAGGCTATAGAAGCAAATTTGGTGTGCAGAATTCTTTTTACATCCATGGCAATATCTGAAGGCTACAGAAGCAAATTTGGTGTGCAGAATTCTTTTTACATCCATGGGAATGTCTAAAGGCTACAGAAGCAGATGAGTCTATATTATAACATCAAAGTTTTAAAACTTCGAATGTTATAATATCAGACCCTTTAGAGTGAAAGCTGACAATAGCGAAGCCTCAGAACATCAAAATATTACCTAGGGTAAGATTTTGGTGGTCTGTTCCATGGCTTTGCTATTTACAGCACTGTGGTGAAAATTGTTATGGACTGGGTTTAGGGAAGTGAGCTAACGGAGGTTATGGATTTGGTTCAGGTAAGTGTGATGTGATGGTTACGGACTGGGATAAGGTAAGTGAGCGAATGGACTGGGGTAAGGTGAGTTGTGTGATAGTTAGAGACTTTAGGGTTTCGGTGCGGATGATGAGAGTGTGTGATAGTGACAGAATTTAGGGTTAGGGGCGGGTTAAGTGAGGTAGGGTTAGGGTGCAGGTCAGGTAAATGTGCGATTGTGTGGACGTGAGGGTTAGGGAGGGGTAGGTGAGTTAGGGAGCGGGTAAGGTGAGTGTGCAATAGTTAGGGACCTTAGGGTTAGGGTTGGGTTAAGGTAAGTGGGTAGCTAGTGGTGTATGTCTGGTTTAGTGTAGGGTTTTGTGAAGTGTATGTGTGTGGATTATTTATTTTGGTGTGCTTGAGTTGTGTGTATGTTTGTTGGAACAGGAAATTTTTTTTCTATTCTGACTGTTCGGTTTTCTGGTGTTTCGATTGAATGGGTTCGATATTATAACATTTGATGTTTTTAGACTTCGATGTTATAATATAGACCCAAAGCAGATTTGGTATGTAGAATTCATTTTATATCCATGTCAATTTCTGAGGGCTACAGAAGCAGATTTGGTGTGCAAAATTCATTTTACATCCATGGCAATGTCTGAAAGCTACAGAAGCAGATTTATTATGCAGACCTCTTTTTACAACCATAGCAATGTCTGAAGGTTACAGAAGCAGATTTGGTGAGCATAATTCTTTTTTTACATCCATGGCAGTGCCTGAAGGCTGCAGAAGCAGATTTGTTGTGTAGAATTCTTTTTACATCAATGGCAATGTCTGAAGGCTACAGATACAAATTTGGTGTGCAGAATTCTTTTCAGATCCATGGCAATTTTTGAAGGCTACAGAAGCAGATTAGGTGTGCAGAATTAATTTTTGCATTCATGGCAATGTCTGAAGGCTACAGAAGCAGATGTGGTGTGAAGAATTAATTTTTACATCCATGGCAATGTCTGAAATGTACAGAAGCATATCTGGTGTGCATAATTCAGTTTTGCATACGTGGCAATGTCTGAATGCCATGTAAGCAGATTTCGTATGAAGAATTCTTTCTAAAACCATGGCAATGTCTGAAAGCTACAGAAGGAGATTTGGTGTGCAGAATTCTTTTTACGTCCATGGAAATGTTGGAAGGCTACTAGAGCAGATTTGGTGTGCAAAATATTTCTTTGCATTCATGGCAATGTTTGAAGGCTGCAGAAGGCGATTTGGTGTGCAGAATTCATTTTTGCATCCATGACAGTGTCTGAAAGCTACAGAAGCAAATTTAGTGTGCAGAATTCTTTTTACATCTGTGGCAATATCTGAAGGCTACAGAAGCAGATTTGGTCTGCGGAATTCTTTTTACATCCATGGCAATGTCTGAAGTCTACAGAAGCAGATTTGGTGTGCTGAATTCTTTTTATACCCATGTCAATTTCTTAGGGCTACAGGAGCAGATTTGGTGTGCAGAATTCATTTTGCATCCATGGCAATAAAAAAAGTTGACAGAAGCAGATTTGATGTGCAGAATTCTTTTTACGTCCATGGAAATGTTGGAAGGCTACTGGAGCAGATTTGGTGTGCAAAATATTTCTTTGCATTCATGGCAATGTTTGAAGGCTGCAGAAGGCGATTTGGTGTGCAGAATTCATTTTTGCATCCATGACAGTGTCTGAAAGCTACAGAAGCAAATTTAGTGTGCAGAATTCTTTTTACATCTGTGGCAATATCTGAAGGCTACAGAAGCAGATTTGGTCTGCGGAATTCTTTTTACATCCATGGCAATGTCTGAAGTCTACAGAAGCAGATTTGGTGTGCTGAATTCTTTTTATACCCATGACAATTTCTTAGGGCTACAGGAGCAGATTTGGTGTGCAGAATTCTTTTCTCATCCATGACAAAGTCTAAGGGCTGCAGAAGCAGATTTGGTGTGCAGAATTCTTTTTACATCCATCACAATGTCTGAAGGCTACAGAAGCAGATTAGGTGTGCAGAATTAATTTTTGCATCCATGGCAATGTCTGAAGGGTACAGAAGCATGTCTGGTGTGCAGAATTTATTTTTGCATCCATGGCAATGTCTGAAGGCCATGTAAGAAGATTTGGTATGCAGAATTCTTTTTACAACCATGGCAATGTCTGAAGGCTGCATAAGCAGATTTGGTGTGTAAAATTCCTTTTACATCCATGGAAATGTTGGAAGGCTGCAGGAGCAGATTTGGTTTGCAGAATTCTTTTTACATCAATGGCAATGTCTGAAGGCTACAGAAACAGATTTGGTGTGCAGAATTCATTTTTGTATCTGTAACAATGTCTGAAGGCTACAGAAGGAGATTTGGTGTGCAGAATTCATTTTTGCATCCATGGCAATGTCTGAAGTCTACAGAAGCAGATTTGGTATGTAGAATTCATTTTTGCATCCATGGCAATGTCTTAATGCCACGGAAGCAAATTTGGAGTTCAAAATTCTTTTTACATCTATGGCAATGTCTAAAGGCTATAGAAGTAGATTTGATGTGCAGAATTCCTTTTACATCCATGGCAATGTCTGAATGCTACAGAAGCAGATTTGTTGTGCGGAATTCTTTTTATATCTATGGCAATGTCTGAAGGCTACAGAAGATGATTTGGTGTGCAGAATTCTTTTTACATCCATAGCAATGTCTAATTGCTACAGAAGCAGGTTTGGTAAGCCAAATTTTTTTTTGCATCCATTGCAATGTCTGAAGGCTAGAGGAGCAAATTTGGTGTGCAGAATTCTTTTTACATCCATGGTAATTTCTGGAGGCTACAGAAGCAGATTTGGTGTGCAGAATTCTTTTAACATCCATGGCAATTTGTGAATGTTACAGAAGCAGATTTGGTGTGCAGAATTCTTTTTAATTCATTGGAATGTTTGAAGGCTACAGACTTGAGTTATGTAGCTTTAGCTTTTGCTGCTGCTGCTGTGCAGTTCACTAGTAGAATTGCAAGGATGAGATGACGTGAATTTCTGAGGTTCAGAATGAGATGAAGTACAGCTCAGTAATGGATTTTAGACAGCATGATGCTGCTACTTATGCAGATGATGATTCGCCATCATTCAAAAACAGTGGCAGATCTAATTTACAAGCAGGAGGCAAGTGGTGATATCACCATTTTTCAGTTCATCGATTAAAGCAAAGTTCTTATTGCTGGTATGTTCTCTTATGATGGCCGAAAGGCAAGCTGCCTGCACATCATACTTTTATCCCTCTTTGAGTATGCCTCAAAATACATTCCACTACATATCGGCAAGAACGCTTTTAAGGTACATAAGCAATGAGCTTTTAGAAAAAAAAAAATGCCATTTACACTTTAATATAAAAGATCCACAACACTTTTGTAGTATGTGAAATAACAGGCAGTAGTTTTCTAAATCATAAACCTTGACACGCCCATTCTCTACAACAGCTGCAAATGATTGAATGAAAGACATTACTGCTGTCAGAGAACGAGGTGGATTATTCCTTTTAATGATAACTGGTTGTGCTTTCTTTTAACATTTATTTAGAATTTATGCAACAGGAAGATCAAGACGGTGAAACTACTGCAAATTGTTTTGATAGCTGCTTTTTTTTCTTCATTTTGTCTTATGATAGCTGTTAAGGCAGAAGAAACAACTGTTAAACCTTAATGGCTGACCCAAAATCATTTATTTGGTAAAGTTGCTTGTTTAATGTTATTCTGTTACATTTGCTAAGTTGTGAGATATTGGAGGAAGCCAAACAATCTAATTTTAAATTAATATTGAAAATTACTGTTTGCTTTGCTTTAATCTCACAGCAAAACTGTTTTCCTGAACTAAAGTAGAATTAGAAAAGCTAGTCCATAGGACATCATTTTATATTTTTGGAGGCTAAGTTGTTTAGTGCTATCATGTCCGTAGCAAACATCTTGCCTGCTTAAGTGTCCACATTCATTTTTCTTACTAATGGGGTGGGGGGGTATACGTAGGATAAGCCTACATTTCCTTCTCAGAAAGAAAGTAGAATTGAGTGGAGGAATGACTAATTTAGCAATCCACGTTGTTTGTATTTGGGAGTTTGGGACATGTTCATGTATTACAGAGTCATTTTAAAAAAATAGGCAAGGTTATTTTTCTAACCCATTTCAAGAACTTATTTCAATGTAGAAATCATACAGCCAAGTGGCAGTTCAACAATTAAATGTCTGTATTCTTTCCTAGAAGTAAATTAACTGCATTATATTATAATTAAATATGCTTCAGAGAAGAATAAGAAAAAAAAAACAAAATCTTGACTCACACAGAGATATAGTTACTAGTCTATAGTTCACAGTATTTTCATCAACTAGCTCTCATGAGACATACAAAAAGCAATACAGACAGGGAGGAATGGTTTTGTAGCACATATAGTGTGCTGACTGATGTCAGAAAAGTACATGACAACTTTTGAAGTACATGAATTGCTACAATTACATTCTGAATTCTGGAGAAAGACAACCTTGATAAGCAACTTCCAACACTGTTAAGCTTTAATCTTTTGCAGGAACACTAAGAGCAGTCAGCAGATATCACATCTTAAGCATTCATAGATGTAAAAGCTTTAAAATGCAATCACATATAAAAACATAAGTGTGGCAGAATTAAGTGCCTAACACCATTTAAATCTGCTAACATTTAGCTTTTAGCGAGTGTCTGTGTGGCAGCACTATAGTATTTTACAGCTTTCAATGCTGTAAACACTGCTTTCTCACACCTGTTTTCTATAGCTAGTAGTACATTAGAAGATCTAAAGCTCATATACTACAAAGAATTATGACCATGTCCCTCTAGTCATAACTAAGTTGTCATATGTTCTCAACATGGGTGCCTTGAAGAGAATCTTAAAACATTTAGATCTTGAACATATCACAACTTGATTATGATTGGAGAACTGATCATAATCCTCTGAGTTATGCACCTTTCAGAACTATTATGTTCTAGTCTCATGCTGTATCACATACATCAGGTACCACAGAACAGTGACAGTCATGTTTGACAGCAATAAAAGGTCTAAATACTCTTCAGAGCACTACATAAAACAGGATACACACACACACACACACACACACACACACACACACACACACACACACACACACAGATAGATAGTGTGCTAGAATTAAATGTCTAGCACCTCAGAAGTGTAGCTGGCTCACACAGCTTCTTGTGCTGTACCATCACCCCACCCCATCCGATCTTACTGTATTAATGTGATCACTAAATTGTAGTGATCAGCTTATTACAGTTACATCCATGCCCCCCAGGTCTTCCACCCCACCCAATTGAAAAACAAACAAACAAAAAAATGCAGACGTTCCATCAACTGATACACCATCCAGGTGGCTAGATGCCAGACATGACCACCCTTCTGCCCCATCCATTCAGGTAAAATTTTTTTGTCCTGCACCTGGCCATCCTTCAACCTATATTATTAAAAACGTTTCCTCTTTTAAACTGTAGTAAACTGCTTGTTACAAATATAGCTAACAGTTGCTACAGTTTATAAGCTGTACAAAGAACAATGGTTCCCATGTTTTAGTTTAAAAAAATCTTCTTTTAAACTATAACAAACTGCTTGCTACAAATATAGCAAATAATTGCTATAGTTTATGGTATGCCTGCAGTGAGTGCAAAAGTGCTCAAGCTTCAGTTAAAAAAGAGACAGTTTTATTTTAAACTGTAACAAACTAAACTGTCATATTTTCTCAATGTAGCAGCAGCTGCTACAGTTTATATGACACATGGAGCAGTACAGTGCTCTCGAGTGACTGCAAATGCAATACCAGCTTTTAAAAGCTGGTATTGCATTAAAGAGAGATCAGGATCAGCTGACCATGCCTCCCACAACACTTTTCACCCAGGGTAATTGTCTCTCTCACCCCACCCAGGCTATGCAACTATAGCACCTTTTAAAGCTGCTGACTGATCATAAGTATACTTCACTTCTAGGTAATGCCTCTGTGGTAGTACTGCATGTGATATAGCTTTACAAGATGAAAAACACTTCTTGCTCTTACACAGCTTTTTTTTCCTCTTAGTAACTGGCAGTATATTTAAGTTGTTAATGCTTTATGTACTGCAAAGAATTATTGCCAGGTTTCTCTTGTCATATCCAGCTGGTTACATGATCTCAAGCTGGATGTCAAGATGTACATTGTGAGCTTTTCTTTGCTCTGCTTTCAGGGTGAATTTCTTGAGATGCAGTTCTCAAATACAGAACAAGTTCTCTGTAATGTGATATATAGTATCCATGGTGCAACAAGTAGCACACTTACCTTTGGTGCATAAGGCTGTGGGTTCTGTTCCCACACCAGGTAAATTGATAGCTGGTACTGCAGCATACTGGGGGTCCTACACTCCTGAGTGTGTTGCCCTTTGGATGAGGCATTAAACCAAGGCCTCATTGGACACAAAAGATTCTAATGCACCTATCAAAAAGAGTAGGGGTTCTTTATTATACAATACTTATTTAAATTATATACAACTTTTCTTATTTACAATATATACATTATTCACAAAATGCACCAGTTTTTATAAACATATACTTGAAATAATATTCTTCTTCATTTTTTATTATTGGATCCCCACTCCATTTTCCATAAACAAAATCTATCTTTGCTAAATCCAACTTCTCATTAAACAAGATTTCCTTAATTCTTTGATTTCATATTTTCCAACATAACTTTTCAACTTGTCTCCATAATATCCGTGGTTAATTATATCTATTTTTAGACTATTTACATCCGCATAATTGTCTAAATATTTAAAATCTATTATCTAATTCCATAATAATTTAACTGTTTACAACTCAAAAACACATGTTCAATGATTTCAAATTGATTGCAATATATACTGTTTCTGTTGTTTTATTTTTATAAGGCATATTTGTTTTTACTGGTAATTTCTGTATCATTAACCTCCATAAAAAATCTTGACATTCCCACATATTTTTATAGCTTTATATTTTTGCCTTAATTGCAGCCTTTTTTCTTACACATATAATTTCAAGGATAAATGTAAAAAAGTATCAATAATATTATGATAACATAACTTCCTAATTTTTCAATTTTATTATTATTTTTTCCAAAGCAACATATCTTAATAAGTATTAATTTCCTCATTATTGTATACTCTCCTTTTCTTAGAACTCAAATGTTCATCCATTTAGCATTATATTTCATTTTTAAAATTCTCACATTAACAAATTATCATTATCCTTCAGAAATATTTTATACAAATGTTAAGAGGCTACATAAACTATAGGGCTTATCAATCCTAAACCACCTTCTTCTTTTTTTACATATAAATTCCTCTTTTTACTGGATTTAATTTTGATCACCAAATAAATGCAAATATAATACTATAAAATACCTTCTCAAGAGTCCGTGGAATACTAAATACGCTTGCTAAATAAGCAATTCTAGTGAGTAAAACTGAATTAAGTAAATACATTTTCTTTTTAAATGATAATCTAAAGATCCTCTAAAACATACACATTTTCCATGACCTTTAATTTTTCCTCCCATAGAGCTCTATTATGTTCTATTTTTCCAAATGTCAATCAGACTATATTAATCCCTAGCCTATTAACTTAAATACTTCCCAGCACACCATCATAACCTACACTTTTTTCTTTATTTATAGTAAAAACTCTTTCTTGTATAAATTCCTGAAAAGAACTTATCACATTAATCATAGTTTTCTGATTCTTAGTAATAATAGTAATATTGTCCACATTTGATAACATAATTGGAATATTTAAGCCTTCATTGGTTATATATTCCAAATCTTTTATTCCATGCTAACATGAGTCAAAATCACATTTAGTACTAAAGTAAAAATAATGCTACTCAAAAGACAACCCTGCCTTATACCTTTTTAAGTATAATTTCCTTACTAAGCCACCCATTTATTAGTATCTTAAATATATTTAACTTATAATCTGAAACACAAGCATTTTTTATTAGTTAAATTGTATGTATCATGTATTTTTGATAGGGTGTTATGTTGAATTGAATCAAATGCCTTATTTAAATCACCCACCATTAACTTTGCACAAACCTTCTTATATAAAAGGTCATCCATTAATTTTAATTTATAATACATGGAATATGCAGAATGCTATAATTTTCCATATTTATAACAACATTGCAGTGCCATGCACCCATCCATACACCTCTTTTGTCATATAATTTTTGCAATATCTATCACATCTTTGCACACAATAAATATTTTTAAAGTCATTTTTCAACTTCATTTTTAAACTGAATGTTAATTTTTTCCATGGTCACACTTTGAAAAGGTTTAAATATATAAGAATTCTAAGGAACACAGGAGAGAATTTATTAAAGCCTGTGCATATTTTTTTGCTGTGTAGGCATTGTGCTGTGATGCTTACGTGGCCGTGAACATATTAAGATTCAGTAAGTGCTGCTGAGAGCTGTGCACGCATGTGTAAACATGGAAAATTCAGTGACATGCAAATCACCACATAGTTGGTGAATCTCATGCAAATGAGTTAGGCAGAGTGATCCAACAAGCAGAAAGGCATCTGTTCAGACCCCATGTTAGTGTTCGTAGTCTACTCAGAAATATTCCACACACAGGAGTCTAAACAGACAAAAGGGGGTATTAAACTGTAGAAATGTGGACATAAATCCCCTGCCAATGTATTACCACATACATATATGAGCAAAATTATTATTCTGTATGTCGGAAAGATTATGGGAATAAGTTAAATTATTATTATTTTTTTAATAATCTGGGTATGTTTGGTCTACAATTTGCAGAGTGCAAACATGGTTAATAGAAAAATAAAAAAAAAAAAAACAGGAAGAAAAAGAATGTTATGCTGTGTGATAGAAATGTATTATAGGACTTTGAGTGGGGTCCCCAAACTGGTGCATTGCTTCTGTTGCTAAGGTGATAGGGCTATGAAGCATATAGTTTCCAGGCTGTCAGCATGGATAAGTATGCAAATGAGGTTGAGTTATTGGAGAGCAAAAAGGAATACTTGTGTCTGCATGTCTCCTTTGTGTAGGATCTTACACTATGTTCATGTTTACACAGAATGTGGCTGACATCAGGGGTGTGTCTTCTCACTTCTAAGTTCCTTTAGGCTTAGATGCACATATTTGCATGGCTTGCTACCTGGCCAAGCATGTTCTCAAAACCGCATGCATTCAGTTAGAACTTTTGACCTTTGTATAAGTTATGCTGCACGGTGCAGTGCTAAGCATAGAGTTGCACACTGAAATAGGGCCATTAAATGCTGTTAATTATATTATAGGCAGGTGGAATGCATCATAGTTAGCCAATCACATATTCTGCACCTACAGCAGAGTATGCATACACCCTACATTCTGATTTTCTCACAATACTCTGGACTATTGGAGTACAGACTTAAGAATTTTAACGGAGATAATGCTAATGGCTGCTGCAAGTCTGCTTCAACTGTATGTGCTAGATGCTGAAGTCACTGATGTTGGTGCTGCTGACAATAGGCCTAGGCAGAATAGGAGAAGAATGTTTAGGCCCAGGGTAACCTTCCAGGAGCTAAATGATCTGAAAATTGTAGAGCGCTATAAAGTGGACAGGGACATACTACAATAACTCACTGAGCTCTGCTGTGCTCAACTCAGACCCAGAGCCAACAGAGGGAAAACTATTCCAGTGGAAACAAAGGTATGTGTAGCCCTTAGGATATTAGCTGCAGGTACTTTCAAAGACCAACTGGGGACATGATTGGGGTCTCACAGGCATCTGTATCCAGGATACTCCACCAGTTCCTGGATGCCATGCTACCACATGCCAGTGAGCACATATCTATTCCCTCACCCCTGAGGCATGGGCCAGCAATATTCAACACTTCTACTGTGTAGCACACTACCCTGAAGGACTGGATGCCAAAGATTGCACTCACCTGGTGAGGAGGATAGAATCTATGTCAACTGTAAGGGGTACCACTCTATCAACTGTCAGGTCATGTGGAATGCCCATGGGATTATAATGAATGTGTGTGCTGGCAGTCCTGGCAGTTATCACAACTCCAATAGCTGGCATGCATCACAGCTGTACCAGATGTTTGCTATGGTGGACATCCCACTTTATGATTTACTGGTGGATGCTGGCTACGCCGTGGAACTGTAGATGATGACACCCATCAGAAATGCACATGCACTCACAGAAGAATGCCATAATGAGGCACATCCACAAACTACAGTAGTAACGACATAGAGTATGTGTTTGGGCTTCCAGTGATTCAATATATCTGGTGGAACCATGCAGTACTCTCCAGCCACATGTGCACATATGCTCACAGTATGTGCTATGCTACAAAATCTGATCCTGTGGAAATAGCTGCAGCACGATTAGCAAAGAGAAGGGATACACAGCCCCCAAAAGTGCCTAATTCACTACAGCCACAGTCACAAGAGAACTTGGAGGAGGAACTCCCTGCTGATGTGTCTGTAGGCAAATGTAGGTGTGCTCAGTACACCCTGACTTTGGCTAAGAGACAATGCATACCACATGCACTGACAACCTAGGGACCTAGGGACTGACACCTTACTGCTACTCACAGGCATATATTTAAATTGATGCCAGGAAACCCACACAATCTGTACCTATCCATGCATTGGCCATGTACTGCTTGCATCAGAAAAAGTCAGCCCTTAACTACAGTTCTGTCAACTGCTGCATTTGCAAGGTAAGTCTCAAACATATACAGTACTTGTAAGGATTAGTATGATATGATATTGTATATATGGTTCTGCAACATTTCTGCAAGTAAATATAGTGGGCTATTTGGACAGAAGTTGCATCCACATGAGACTACAGATACCCAGTCCACTATCATGTGCCCTTTAATATTCAGTAGGCCTTATGCATGGAATATTCACTACATCAGTCAAGGGAGATGTTAAACAGTGGTGTTACATGATATTTGCACTACTGTGTATCCCAGCAGAACATGCGTTGTTGTTCCCAGACCCACAACATAGCAGTGTTCACATATAACTTCTTTAACGGTAACTCATCAATGGTATATCAGCATTCCAGGCAATCCAGGGCAGTAATATAGAAATGCATCATACATTATATGTTCCACTTAATGCTGAAATAACAACGTACATATTTATGCCATTAATTGTGTGATGAATGACTCCTCTCTGTCTGGCAGCTTGTGTGGCTCAGGGACTAGGGAAGTTAGCATGGGTGATAGTGTTGATGATTCTAATCTGTATGTATCGACATCTTTTGGATGTGAGGTATTATGATGTCATTGTTTTACAGACAGTCTGTGTGTGGTGTAACATTATTAACTTCTGTCTCATATTAATTACATCACACAGCTGAAGAATGCCGTGGATAATTTGAGTGAAGTGCAGTATTGCAGAAGCAGGGACAGATGTCATTGTCTGTAACACACAAAATCCCTGACTGGAGTACAGGTAAGTGTGGCCTGGAGTCAGTTTATAAGTACTGACAATCCCACTGGGCGTGCGCATACACTTAGTTAAACTTAGTTAAACAGAGTGCAATTCTGTTGCCCCTTGCTCACAATGACCTGTTATGTATAGATATGTCTATACCTACATACATATATGTATACATATCTGTCCGTCACTGTCTTTCTCTTCCATAGACAATATATCTAGCTCTATGTATGTACAAATAGATATATACCTATATATATATATATATATATATATATATATATATATATATATATATATATATATATATATATATATATATATATATATATATATATATATATATCATAAACCCACACAGCTACATTTACATATACATCCCTGTTATATACATAAATATGTGTGTGGATGTCTGTATTGTTCTATATACCCTGATAATGGTAAGTAAAGATACACTAATCCACATCTATGATGTTGCTCAAAAGATCCAAAGTAAGGGCTCAGCTGTACATAATGCACTTACCTAAAGCAACAGGTGAGCAGGTGGTGTAATGTATAATGTTGTCTATGCATGCATGGACAGGGTACATTATTCTTGCTCACAGGCTTGCCCACCCAAATGCAAACAACCACATATGGCCAAACTGGTAACTGTAGCTGCATAGTTAAGATAAATACAAGTTATCTGACTGATAGGCTACTAGATGCAGATAACAGTATGAAGTACTATCACTCTGCATGCCACAGATGCTGTTTAACACAAGCCTAGTTTATGTAATCCACAAGTAGTTTGCCTGCAGTCATGTATAAAACAGATGTCAGCCATGGTACATGCAATAAATACTGTAGTCTGTAGTATGGAAGACTAGATAGGTACGGGTTCTCATCTCTCTCTCTCCAGGCCACTTGGTGTGTGTGCGTGTATCCCCCTGCAAAACAACTGAGAATTCATCATTGTGTATCAAACTGCAATGGTTCTGCACTTTTTGGACCTGTAAGTTGCTGCCGGCTTCCAAACTGTCCTCTTCTATAAGGCCTGCTGATGTCTTCTACCCAAGAAAACCAGCTGCCAGTATAATGTCACACTTAAGCCGCGGCTTGTGTGCACGCACGCATGCTATGGTGTGTCTAGTAAACAGAAATTGAAAGTGGTGTTATCCTCAATGTATCCAGGTTTGTGTGTGAGGCTGTTAGAGCATTTTTCATCAGCTTATGGAATCATAGGATCTTTGAACTTTAGTAGCATAATGGCCCAACATCCCTCACAATCCTAGTCAAGTTTATACCCTTATTTACGTGATCAGCAGATATTGCCCCTGTCCATGAGGGACATAGGTAGAAGCCCTGTGGTGAAATGATGGTTACCTAGCCAGTCATACAGATGACATCTGATGAGTTCCACTGAGGTGCTCTGGTTGCCATTAAGCAGTATTCTGTTTCAAAGGTGTGTGTTTAAGTCTGCTAGACAGATTTCTCCCACCAGATTGTATTACTAATATCCCATACCAGGTTAATGTCCTTTATGTAAGTAATCCATGTACCATGTCACCTACATATATGCAGCATTTCCATCAGTGTGTGTGCGTGTGTGTGTATCTCTGTATGATATTCATATGATCACCTCTGTAGCCTAGAATGAGGTAGGATTTTTCAGTATTTTGGTTTCAGCAGATGTTGTGGGCTTCCAAATGCCTGACCACAACTAGGCCTGCTGATGTCAGCAATCATAAGATGTCCTAAGGAGATAGCAATAGCAGACTTGAGGTGTAGTGCATGCATCATATACTGTGATCTGTAGTGTGTACCATTAGAGAGGGAAGTGTTCTAATCTACATGCGGCCAACTTGCAGTGTGTGTGTGTGTGTGTGTGTGTGTGTGTGTGTGTGTGTGTGTGTGTGTGTGTGTGTGCTGTATTGTGTCCTGTAAACAGTCATTGGAAGTGGTGCTATCCTCATTGTAGCCTGGTCTGTGTGTGAGGCTGTTAGAGCATTTTACATCAGCTAATGGAATCATAGGATCTTTGAACTTTAGTAGAATAATGGCCCAAAAGCCCTCACAATCCTAGTCCTTAGAGTGAGTAGTACCACATACAGATATGCAGCATTTTCAATCAAGCAGGGTCACACATTGCCCTGTATGCAAGGCAGAGATCACCTCTGAGTAGTCTATATGCCTCAGGCTACAGTGGCACTGATTTCAGACGATCCCCATTGAACAGATACAGAAGACGTGAAGTTCCCTTGTAAGGGACCATTGTGATGAGTGCAATTGCCAGTAGTGCTTGGAAAGGTACATTACTAAATGGCCACTGCACTCACAAATTGGCATGCTGAGGGAAGAGTTCATGGAGGTTATGAGTATGTCAGTATCGGGTGACTGTGCCATCAGTTATGACATGATTCCTGTCTTACCACTGGAGAGACATGGTGATCTCAGGTATATTAGGTGTAAACCTGTGTGGCCAGGCCTGTGTGCCCAGGTCTATCACCCCAGAGTGTGTACATTGTGACTGATGTGCTACTTACTAGGAACATCGATGTTGCCAATGGAAATTATACTATATATATATATATATATATATATATATATATATATATATATATATGTATATCTATATTTGCATGGAGTTTATGGCCATTAGTATGTCAACAGTCTTACTGACATACCTCACAGAGTCTATGACTGCTCACAGTTTGCAGGCATCAGACAATGTCATCAGCCACAAAAATTCAGTATTTACTTGTATCATGGTTAAATGGATTCCAAGCAGTACAGGACCCAGGACTGAGCCCTGTTGAACACTGCTGCTTACAGATCAGCTACTGGAGGCTGATTTCTCTATTTTGAGTATGTATGTCATCAGTGAGCCACTTAGTGACCCCCTATAATGATATTAACATAGATGCCTAAGTGGGTGGTTTTGTCAGTGGTGCCTGAATGGGAGATAGAGTCACACAGCTTAGCTAAGTCCTGGGGGTTGTATGCCCTGATGTCCCCTTGCCCAGGTCCTTGGTGTCTGCCTCGAACATGTCCACCATGTTTAACAGCCATGATCTCCCTGTCAGAAATCCAAGCTGTGTACAATCAACTGTTTGTAGATCATATATATGTTTTCTTATCAGTTCCATGATGATTTGCCACACTTTAGTGCAGATATGGCTACTCAGGCAAACAGGTCTATAGTTCCGGTGGTTGGTGGATGGAGCACCTCTGAGCAAGTGGATAACAGTTGCCATTGTCTAGTCAGCTGGAATGCAGCCAGTGGTTCCATTATGATTGTAAGGTGTTCCCAATGGTGTTAGTAATCTTTGTTGGATCTCATGTAGCATGCAGCCTGGGATGTTAGTATGTCCAATAGATGCTGTATATCCCCCATAGATAGGACAGTTATGACCTGCTCTATTGATATGGACAGTATGGTACAGGTTGTAGGAATGTCATGTGGCATATGTGGTGAGGACAGGGGAGTGAAGTCGATACAGAACCTGTGGGACAACAGATTAGCTATAAGTACAGACCCATCACATGTGGTATGATTAAGTACGAGTTCACCGACAATCTGGGCCTGTCCTCTGAAGTTACACATGTAACTACACTGTTCACTGTGATTCTGCTTTGTGGGGGGAGGCTAATTTTGTCACATAATATTTTTACATGATGTCACAACAACACTATGTGGTTGTTTTAGCTGAGGAGGTTGTGCCTCCATTTTAGGGGGCCACCCTCACCCCAACTGTCACACAGCAATGCTCACCTCTTATTGTACAGCCTGCTAATAGCAGTTATCCACCAGGCAGGTTTACTGTGCTATGAGGAGCTTGTGTTCCTCCTGTCAGGTACAGCCGAGTCTATGCAGTTGTACTGCTGCTTACATAATGCATGGGTGTAGAGCTCTGCATACTTGCCTGTCCCATGTGAGGTGGGAGGTGCAGTCATACTATGCAAACCATCCCATAGGAGGTAATAAATTGCTTTGTTGAAGTATATTTCTGTATTTTCTGCAAGGGGGATTAGGTCTGATAGTTTTAATGAGACTGATCTGTGGTCAGATCTCACAAGGGAGGACCTCACAGTGGGGGTTTGTAGTGGTTATCCATATTAGTAAACACACAAAGCTCTACATTGGCTCCCTTTGTGGGGAATATATGTGGACTAATCTTTGGGCAAGTGAGCATCAGCACAGCTAAGCAACACAATTGGTGGTTACTTAATGCCACCCCAAACCATGATGTACTGATATATCTTGATAGACACAAGTACATTCAAACAAGCACAACGGGTGTCTGGATTCATGGAGCTGCTCCTATTCTGGCAATGGCTTTATTAGGTGCCCTTCCCGCAGTGAATAGCACCTGCAGTGTCTCCGGGAAATCATAGTGTTTTACAAAATCTAGATGTGTATCTATTCTTAATGAATATGTACACACCACCTGCATTAACTTGCACACTGTAAGTTTGAGGTCTGAACATGTGGAATGACATGTAGTCTGGTATGGCTGTGGTGCTGTCCACAGCCTTGAAACAGGTGTCTTGGAATGTACAAATGTCTGCATATTCCAAGGTGGGGACACCTTCCATAGAGTGGGGTTTAGTGTTGCCATTCCCAGGGTGTACCAGCATAACCATGATGATCTATGAAGATGGTGTTTTCATTGGAAAGTTTTCCCTCCAGATGCTGCCTATAAGATGCACTGTGGGGGTGTCATCAGCTTTGGCCAGTACTCAAAATCCTAGGGGGTGAGACGGGAAGGCCATCTCTGGCAAAGCATTGATGTCTGTTGAGCAAGTCATCCCAGTCAGACATGTGGTGGATCCCTTACAATAACACCACATACCAAGACAATTATTGACATCCATCATTTTTCATGTGTATTAAGCCATCATCCTAGGTGAGGGTCAAACGCGTTTGAAAGTTATGGGCATACCCGTGAGAGACACAGAGTGTCTAAGCTCAGTCATGTGCCTGCATACAGTGCAGTGATGTATGTCCCTAGTCGTAAACACCTGTAGGAAATATGATGTCATCATTATATTACCTGAAATTCCTTGGGTTGCAGCAATGTGTGGTATGGCGTATCGTGTCAACCCACAGACAGCTAACTGTGACATTTCCCATATGTAGCATGGTGACATGGACATCAATGTGTTTCACTATGTAATCACCTATGAATAATAGGTTTGATGTTTTTGTTTTGCCTCAGGTGTTTCACTGGTGAGACAGTGGTGCATGCACTATTAAATGTACTATGTTCTCCAGAGGTAGGATTTTATGAGGTGTCTGTTGCTTGAGAATGTGTCTGGTAAAGAGGTGCACACATGCAGCTGTGCATGATGTGCGTGTGGGTGATGCAGGAGGTGAGTTGTGCATGCTGGCAAAATGCTCACTGCCATATTTTCTGACTGCTGTTTGAGACACCATTGAAGCAAGGTTGAAAAATACAGTCACATCTGTCCATTTCGTGTTTGTGTGGCATAGGAGTAGAGGGGTGGGGACACTTTCCACATCTTAGCAGCAGTCATTGATAGTGCCATTAGCAATACAGTCATGCTTGTATGTATGTCACAGTATGCCATCATTAGGCAGTGTCATGATAGATGGTGAAATGTCACGTCACCTTTTTTGTAGGTGCACTAAGGTAACACAGCACCTGATAGTGTGCCATACAATGCTTTGCCAGCCATATGGACTTTGGATTGATCATAATACTGTCATTTGGCTTGGTCCCAATACCATACCGACAAATGTGACACTGTGTAAGTTCGGCAAAGTTAGGGTCATGCTGCCACATCCTTGGGGTTGACAGTCTTAAACACAGTGTTTTTACACTTGCCTTGCAGTGAAGATGTGGATGCCCGTGCATGCACAGAGGATTTGTTCAACTTTGCTAACATTACACTGGCCTTGCAAGCGTATAGTGCCTGCCAAGCAACTAGACAGCAAATTGGTTGTTGTGTGACATGATGTGGGAACACAGACATATGTTCTGGGTACATAACTGTACAGTATGGCATAACTAGGACATGTGGCAGGTGGACACACTTTGGCCAAAGGTGGCCAGTCCTCTGCAGTAGGCCCCACAGCCATGTCATGTAGATACCCACCATTAATCTGTTGCAGGGCAGGATGCATAAAGTGCTATGAAATTATCACCTAAGATGGATCCCCTCTGCTATGCTGCTTGTTTCAGCAAGCCTGGACATCTATGTCATTGGACATCGCACATTATATTGTGATGCTGCAGCTGTGCTCCTAATCATCATCTGGTCAGTTCCCTAGTGACCCCTGGTACAGGAGGCATAATACATGCAAAAGCCAATTGATTGCTCAGGTTGCTAATCAAGGCATCTACCTGGAGAAGGGTATGTGAAGCCTACAGAGTCTTTCATGATGTGGGACAACTATGTGGATGAACAAATAGGTTGTGTCCTCCTTCTCCACATGAGCCTTGTAGTAACATTTTGTGTGTGATGACAGAAAAAGTATTGGAGCATGTTATCCTATGAGAGAGTGGTTGCGGTGAGACCAGAACTAGTAGAAGCCAGGTACCAGCAATTCAGTGGAATTCCCTGTTTTCTGCATTCTTCACAAGGTAATTGTGTCCTTTCAGTACACACTGCTTGAGTAGTGTCCAACTGTAGAATAACTGTGTAAAACCTCCCACCTTACCTTCACAGGGTATACATATTACAATTACACTTCCCTCCATTGTTTGTCTGTGCTCTCTATGGACACCTTGGATGACTCTTTTCTTGGAACATGATGGAAGTAACTGCAGTAGCTATTTGCACACAGGACAACTAGCATGCATTGCCATGCAGTGTCCCCAGATCTCTCAGTTGTCTGAAATGTAAAGCCATAAAAAGAGTTAGCATGGATATGATCAGCAACAATGTTGTTCACCTGCTGACACTGGACTAAACACAGTTTGTTTTATTCAAGGACAGATCATGCCTAATTACCCTAACTGGTGGACCTCAATGCAATGGATGATGGGGATATGACTCACCCCACCTACCATGGCCTGACAAGCTGTTTGACAATATTAGGCCAACAGGCCTTGCTGAAACTGTGTAGTTTATTTACAGAGTGGTATGTCAGCTGGTGGATAGCCAAATATCTGATAGTAATAATCTGGGAAGATAGCATTGGGTAGACCTATACTACAATGACACCAGTCACCAGTGGACTTCCCTCTGGCATCATTAATGCAGTACCCCTTGTAGCCATTTCCTTTTCTGCAGTCACAGCCACTGTCAGTGATCTCTGACTGACTACATTATCAGGTGATTGCATATTAGGAGCTGTCACTGAATCTCACACAGAACCAACAGTTATCCAGGATGGCCTGAGACACACATTCGGTTGTTGTCAGATCCACTAACAAATAGTAAATGGCAAGGACTGCACAATAGGTTCATAGGTTGGTACTAGTCTATCGGCCTTAGGGCCTATTCAAGCCTAGCCATAACATTTCCCTGGATATTTCTTCCCACAATATTTACTTCCTTGGACCCCTGTCAAGCAGGGTGACTGGCGTGATCCCCAGGGTGAATTTCCTATTTCCCATCCAATCATCAAGGTTCCTTTTGAAGAGGGCCAAGGAGGCACTCTGCTTGACATTTATGGGCAGTCTATTCCAGAGTATGGGGAGTCTCTGGGTCAGGAACCTATCTCTCCAGCATGTTTTGTTCATTGTGATGACAAGGTTTAGATCCCTGGAGTGTGTGGCTCTGAGGGATTGGGGTTTCTTTAACTGGAGCATGTCCAACAGCTCAGGGTTTGACATGGTCTTGTATGTTAAGCAGAGATCGCCTCTGAGTTGACAATATGCCACAGAGTATAGCTGGAGTTTTTTAGATGGTCAGCATAGGGCATCTGCTTTAGGCCTGTGATTCTTTTAGGGAGGTATTTCTGCAGCCTTTTCAGCTGTTGCAGATGTCTTGTGAGGTACATACCACATGGGGCACTGTACCCTATAATGGATCTAATTAGGGATGAGTACAGTGGGACAGTGACTGCCTTTTTATGGATGAAAAGCCCTTAGTGATGAGGTGTGCACATAGAAGGATTTCCTGACTGTTGCGATGATGTGGTTATCAAAGGTGAGACTACTGTCCACCTGTGTCCCTAAGTCTCTCATCATATTTTCAGTGTTTAGTTCACTGCCACCTATGTGGTAATTCATGGGTACAAGTTTTTTTCCAAAGGCGATAACTATACATTTCTTGGCATTAAGCTTGAACCCATGTTTTTGGTACCAAGCATTTGTTTCTGTAAGGTCCTTTTGTAGAATATCCACATAATTTGGGGATTTAATAATGGCTCCCAGTTTGCAGTCATCTGCAAACTTTGTTAGCTAGAGTCCCTTAGTGTTGGCCTGTACTTCAGAGAAGTAGATGCCAAACAAGAACGGTCCCAGGACTGAACCCTGAGGTACTCCACTTGTCACTTGCCTGGAGCTGGATTTGGAGTCAGGTACTTTTACAGTCTGGGTTCTGTCAGTAAGCCAGTTTGCAACCCATAGAGTGATGTAGGGATTTATGCCCAGCTTAGTAAGTTTATCAATGATTCCAGAGTGGGGGATGGTGTCGAAGGCCTTGATGAGGTCCAGATGGGCTGTGTGGACTGCCTTACCCTCGTCCACAGTTCTGGAGACTGATTTGAAGAAGTCAATCAGGTTCAGGAGACAAGATCGGCCCTTCACGAACCCAAACTGGGTGTGGTCCAGTGTGTGAAGGTTGCCAATGTCTTTGTTTATAAGTTCCATGATAATCCTTTTGGAAGTCATCCACCCCTGGAAAATATAGCTGTGTCTGCACACTGCACACAGTCAAGCCATTACTCATGGACTTAGAGACAGAGAAATGTAGCCTTTGACAGTCACTGGCCGGCAAGAAGTGGGCATCCATTCAATTTTGTACAACCTATACAGAAAGGTATGGCATGTAAATCCCAGACTGTTATTGTTATACTGTATTTGGCATTCATCACACCTATCATTGAGTGCAATGGCACCTTTGCAATGTCACTACACATGCATATCTTATAATTGTAGCAACCAAACAGGTTCCATGGTAAACCAAAACATATTGTAGATAACATGTCCGATGCAGTCCATGTCAAGACCGTACATATGTACTCTATCTCCTACAATTCTTTGAGAGGATGTGTATGGCTGCCATACAGGGAGGTGTCAGACCCTGCTGTGTACCTCACCATTATCCAAGACAAGGCTAACACATGTATTACCTGTTCTTCATAACTGCAGTGTTATTGTGGTACAAATAGTACATGCTGGCGAGAGAGGTATGTAACACATACACTACACCCTATATGTAACAGGCTCCCCATGCATGTGAAGCACATGTTTGCTGTAATACACATCATATGCAAGTGACAATAGGATGCAGAACAAGACAATCATAACTGGTGTAGGACAAATATCTGTAATAGACACTCAAAATGTGTATATGGTTCATCTCCATCAACACAGCTCGTAGATGTGTTAGCTCCAGAAACCCTGGTCACACTTATCAAGGGTATCATAACTTTTCATAGATTAGGGATGCATGAGTAGGCTGAGTGAGGCAATTGTCCTTGTTAGCCTGTTATACACATATGAAACTATGAAGCCATGCACCTATAGTGCTGTACCTTGCTGGAGACATATTTCTTCTTTGCTGACATTCCATCCTGTGCTATGACATCTATGGGTTTATTGCCACTGTGTATCAATAGGTGTCTCCCACAATCTCCTGAAAATGAACCATAAACATGTGCGTAACACACCTTTCATTGTGTAAGTATACAGCCATTACATCATCATACAACACAAGGTACACAAAATTATGTGGCTTACTCATTACAAATGTCAGCATGCAGTATCTGTCAGTGACCAGTACAAGTGGCATGGCAAAGCAACACTGAATTACACAATTACATATTAATTTATATAGTCACCCTGTGCATCAGATACATAAATTCATTTTCTTGTATTGATGATGAGGATGACAGGGATGTGGCAAATGTATCATCACTTGCACAGGGTATTGTGTGGGGGTGCAGGAGGCCTAGGCTGACCCAGCAGGTTGAAAGCATGTGTGTGAGTCAGGAAGGGAAGCAGGCAAGATGGACCATGGAAATGGGCTGTGTGTGTGTCTGTAGTTGACCTGAATTTGACAGTGGTGTGTGAGTGTGTGCATGAATACAGTCAAGCTCAGTGTTAGCCCTACATGTGTGTATGTTGGACAGCTTTGAATCATGCATGGTAGAGCTGACAGTTCACCATCTCCTCCCCAGAACATGGCAACTGGCTCTGCCAGGAGTTGCACTGGCACTTCCATGCCCAAGGTAATAAGCAGTGCTAGTACCTGACGGTGACTGCTGTATGCTCAGACTGTGTCCACCATGGGAACACCAGGTCCATGAGTCCATGGTCTGCCACATCTAGGTGTGGACAGCACACTCCCCTCTTGAGCACTGGATGTACTGCCACTACAGGAGCATGATTGTGCATGGTCACGTGGACTCTCAGCAGATGGAGCTGTTGACCTACATCCATGAGTCTGATGCTCAACTCCAACCTGACATTCCATCACAGGCAATGTGCATTCCAAGACAAATATTCTGTGATCTGTCTCAGGCCAGCTTCTCTCCTCTGCATCAGTGAACTGATCCAGGGTATCTCCAATGGGGTGGAGTTAGTCATGGATGTCAGACTGTGCTATATCCATAACCCTAAGCATTCATCTGGAGTTCCTTTTGGAACATGCTTGTGCCTCCATGATGGCCTGAAACATACGCTGAGTGACCTGTGATGAGACACCTGCAACAGGTGGTGGAAGGACAGCAGGCCTCTTACGAGCACCTGTATCAATCCACCTGTGTGGAACCTCATCAGGTCTCTGGCTATGGCCAGTGTCTACACTCACTGGAGCCATAGTTGCCATGCTTTCCTGTTCAATGTCTTCACTCTCTAATTGTCCAATATCTGTGGCCTCCACAGACTGGGTTTGTGTAGGCATACTGACTGTGTGCAGTGATAATGAGGGAAGAAGAGGGAGGTAAACCTCTGGTACACATTTAGCCCTTGAAATCCCCACCTGTGCCTCACTTTGGCCACCATTATTATCAGAGTCTGAAGAGACACTGACATCAGATTTTGTAGGGGAAAGGGACCACCCTCCAGTCACCTGTGTTAAGAAAGGGAAAAGCAGTACATTAATACCTGCACTAGTATGCTCTGAAGTACTATGTTGCAATATATGTAAAGCTGTATACACTGTTGCCACTATTACAGACCTGTTTAACCTCCAACCTCATATAGTAGGATATGAGGATATTATTTTTCCCCAAAACATCTGTAATTACTTGTAAATAAAAGCTCTTTAAACAACAACCTTATCAGCAACAATGAGGTACACTGTTGACATTTGTGAAGATTCTGCACAGTTGTCACATATGGCAATCTCTAAGGTCCTGACAATACTGTCACATCTTTTAGCATAGTCAAACCTACAAGGAATAGGTATGACTCTAAAGTGAATACAGTCAGAACATATCTGTGCAGTTGGCAATCATGCTGACAGTACAGCAATCCAGCCAGCAGGCCTGGGATGAAGCTTTAGGGAATACATTGCAGTAAATCTACATCTGTAACAAAACGGTGTTGCGTTTACCAGGAGCAGGACCACAGCTTGTCTGATTCCTTAGGAACATGTTAAAAGTGGAGGGAGAGGTAATATAAACACCAGCACATGTTGCACTATAACAATGTAATATGTCCATATATCTCACATATACAGTAGCTACTTTGTTAATTGTTATGTTGGTCAAAATCTAAGCATGAGATTCAAACTGCAGTTACCAACTCTTCCCTCCAAAGAACAAACACCTGACACCCACATAAAAGTTTATACACCCTAACACACTGAATGCTACAGTATTCCATTGCTGATCAAACTAAGCCTACCTGGACGCTCCTCTGGCATGGAAGTTGTGGCACCCAAATCCACGATATACAGTGTGATGGATGCCTGGGAGCTCCCATGTGTTCCTAGGTTTACTAGGAATGCCTCAGTGGCTGAGAGTGGGTGTTCTGCTGCAGGTCCACCACCACTCACACCATGATCTCTGGCCACATCTACTGCTCTTCTGTGTGCAGCATTAATCATATCTGTGGCATGGTGTTGAACCTGCTCATTTATCCTGCTCTGGTGACCTATGGCATTCACATAATGGACAAGGTCCACCCACAATGCTGCCCGCTGTTCCATGTTTTGCTTCCCCCCTGGATAGTAGGAGTTTATAGTGCTGACAGAGGCCTTCCAAGATGATATCATTATCATCATCCATAAATGAGACATGGCATCTGGCATACATGTTTCCTGAAAAACAAAAAATGGGAACACGTCAGGATCACATATGTGGAAGTACACTATGTAGATATACAGCAAGAACAGAATGGCTGGCAGTATCTACTGCTTGATAACACATGTCATATTCCACAGTGTGCAAACATATTAAGAATGTGGATACAACTGAGATACTAGCAATAGTCAGCTATCCCCATTTGTGCCATGATAGATCCTGCTGTATGATCACACACCCAACACAGGAGCCCTTTGTAGTGTGTCCCTAGGGGCAACCCCCCTGATAATATGTCAAAACAACAGTGCCAAACAAACAGCAGTGTGGTATTACCACCACTATAAAGGGACATTCCCATGAGACCAGTGTGCCACATTGACAAAAAACATACCACTCTTGATAGACTGTTCATCATCTGTAGGTGTAACAATCTGGAGAACAATGACATGTCATCATTACAGTTCTAAGAAGGTCTTAATGCAATTCCCATTTCCCTAAATATATTCACACATATGCATCATGTTGTAAACAAAAAGGTTACATACCCAATGGAGTACAATACTCCTCTTTTGATATGTGGAGATATATAAAGTTTTTGGCAATGAATTTATTATCTGAAGAAAGTCTCATACAGCCTGGTTCCCCTAGCCATCTATTTGCCTTTTTAACATGGTTCTCATTACCAGTTGATTGGCTCTTAACCAATCTGTGATTCTGAAATGCTAATTTCAGCCAAAACGGCTGAGTTGCAGTATAATCAGCCAATGACATGCAAACACTGAACAAGATATAAGGCCTTCATGTAGAGTAGAAGCCCTTCCTGATATGTTGTGCTGGACATTACTGGAGTCAAGATACTATGCTATTGCAGAGGATACATCTGTAGCAGCTACTTTTACATAAAAATGTGTGTGCTACAGGCTATAGCTGATGCTGTAGGCAATAGGCATAAGCAGAGAGTGTGAACACTTTGGAAGACAACAAGGTGTAAGAGTAACTGTGAGAGCTGTGGCAGCCTTGTTGTAGAGGCAGAGTCAGGATGAGGGTACCCATTCCACTGCAAATTAAGGCATGTGTTTAAAGTAAGTATGTTAAGGAATGGTATTACTAACAGAGTACTAGACAACATGTTTGTTGTGTCCTTGAGGAATATAGAGGGTAAATATACCATTATGTCAACCATTTGGGCAACTGTCATGTCATGTGTTTCATTATGGTAGTCATTTGGAATTTGTGTGCTGGCAGTCCTTGTTACTAACAGGACCTCCATATGTGTATGTTAATTGTGCAGTTATGGTAATCTGTAATATAATTATTAAATGATTGTGTGGTGCACTCTGGTATTAGTGGGCCTCATTTGCATTATCTAAGTTAAAATCCTCTGTGAATGCATATTAATGCATGACCTGACACTTTATGCATTTATAGTGTTGCTTTAGGGATATGTCAAATGTGCTCCTATCTACAGACCTGTGAATTCCATCAGTGAAAAGCAGACATATCATTTGAAATGCATTGCATGGATAAAGAGTGCATGACTAAATCATTCATTGATGGCTTCACAATAATGTAATTTAAATGCTACACACCACTGGATTTGAGCCCAGGACTATGTGTGGCAAAACATACTGTTTGCAAAGCATTTAACAGACTGAGTTACTGAGTCATGTTATAGCATGTTGAGTTGTGAAGATATAAGTGCACACATACAGTCTGTGACATAGCTCCATTACATCCATTATCATTTGCCTGACTTTATAGGAATGTATTTCTCCACCAGAGTCCCAGTTGAACATGTATTTTGCCATTAATGTTTTAGCAGGTGTACTTGTACATGTTGCTGATAAAAGTGTCCATTTACCTGCTATTAGAGACTTCAGTTACATCCATTAGTCTTTGTCTGGCTTTCTAGTGGTGTACTCCTGTACCAGACTCCAAATTGCACTCCCAGTTTTTCCAATAGTTTTTCAACAAGTTTGTGGTATGTGATGTGATGCGCAGCTCTGCTAAACATGCTTAATTGTGGTAACTTGCAATTACTATGTTTTGCTTAAATCACCTATTTTAAATAACAGCTGTGTGGCATGGCAGGTTAATGCAGTGGGCTGCAGCTGCAATGGTCTTGGGTTTGAAATACAGGACAGGTGTTTATTTTGTATGTGTTTCTTATCATTTAAAACACATATATCAATATATAGCTCCATTTAGCTGAGCTTAGCAATGCTGTGTGATGCGGTACACCATGCAGAGTCGTGCAAAAAACTTTAAAGAAAAGAAAAATGGAGAGATAGGACATTGGGGAAATGGGGTACAATCAGGGGGAAACATAGTGAAAGGCAGCTAGGTATTTGCAGGAAGGGTGTAGCAAAGAACCATAGCTATCCACTTCTTGTACAGCAACAACTGTGCACTTTGATAGAATTTGTAGATGAATTTGGACTTTCACCCCCAGGGGTGAGAACAATATAACTGCATTGATAAGCCAGTTGGACCAAATTATGTGTGTCCACTGGACATATGTGCGAAATGGAGAGCTATGTATGGGGCAAAATTTTTTTTTTTTGGACAGGTGCCCATTTTTTTTTACTTTGAGGTAAGAATGGAGTGTTGGGCAAGGGACATAGGTAAGTGTTGGGGAGGTAGGTTGGGAAGGTGAGGAAGCTTTTGCAGACAGATCAGACAGAGAAGGCAGCAGATAGGGGTAGTGTGTGACACAAGAGGGTGTGAACACTTTGGATGGGGAAGGTGTTGTGGAATCCCAGTCTCAGGTACTTCCACAAGGTAGCAGCATGACTCATTACCCAGCCATGGGACTGTCATTACTGGTCCTTCACTGCCCCTGGGGTGGCAGTGTTGGAGGCTGGGCTCTGAGGTCAGGCTGCCCCACCAGGGCTGGATGCCCTGCTAGGGCAGCCTCACCCCGGAATGCAGCTCTCCATCCAGTGCAGGGAATGTCCAAAACCATGGAACACAATCCTGCGCACCAATCCTGGCAGTTCGTTGTGGGTGACAACACCACCTCCACCATCGCTCCCAGAGGGGGTCCCAGCCTGTGGGGTGGAACTACCCAATGATGCAGGGGCAGCTGAGGGGGCACCATCAGGCTGGGTCCCAGATGTGCTGGACCCCAGTGTCATGGCTGGAGGTGCCAAGGTTGCTGGATCACCTGGAACTGACCTACCTTGTCGCACTGTAGTAAACTAGTTATAACAATAAATTAAGGTCAGTAGTAACCAAATCAATGTTAGCATAACATAATGGAACATAATAATGATTAATCCAAATACATATTAAGGTATATTATGTGGAACACAACATTAAATAACATAACAGTAAGTATGTTAACAGCAAACCACAGTGAAATAACCCATAATGCCAACAAAACAGTTAAACAGAATATATTAATATTAAATCATAATAATAAGTAACATTAATAAATTAAAGAAAATAAGGTGTCGGGAGAGAGAGAAGACATACCTTTAGTGAAGTTGCACTGATGATACTAATACACAGACTGCTAATACATACTTCTACAGATGTGCAATGTCAGTTGTGAGTACAATGACTCAAATTCTTCTATAGATCATGAAGCATTTACATACTTGTCAAGCTGTTAACATGGGGCAGTATGAGCCAAGCACTAACAAATGAAGGTACACAACTACACGTAACTGTTTCACATAATGTGCACATACATAACTACCAAGGTGTTCTGTAAATGGATTTGCAAATGCATTGCATTCCAGGTTATCATTTATCTGGTAATGATGGACCAGACAGATTGGGCAGTTATAATTACATTATGAAAAATCGTGACAGTTGAGAGAGGTATGTTTGTGTACATTAAGAAAAATAGTCAACCATCAGGTCTTAACTGGCAGGAATGGGAGTAGAACCCAAAAGCTATGACTGCAGGGGACATGTGCACAACATGTAACAATTGAATGCAGTGACATCAGAAGAGACATGCAATGCATACAGCCCTTCTGCACTTATTTGCATACATTAATTATCAAACTACAGTCTTGCTTTACACTTTATTATTATTGCAGCTTAGAATCTGTGAAGTATACACATGATATATGTCGAGACGTGTGCTACCTTACCCATATACTTTGTTCCTGGAGTGGGAGGAATAGAGAGCATTATGTGACTGAAAGTGGGCTGCAGACAGCCTTGAAATGTACTATGGGTTGTGCGATACATTTATCAGTCAATTAGTTTTGCATTATTCATTAATTTATTTCAGTTTTACAATTGACTGCAGCAACATTACAACAGACATGCAAGGAATACAGCCCTAGTGCACTTCTTTGCACACGTTAGTTATCAAACCACAATCCTGCTTTACACTTTATTGTTATTGCACCTTAGAATTTGTGAAGTAGACACAGGATATCTGCCCAGAATGTGGGCTACCTTACCCATATACTTTGTTCCTGGAATGGGAAGAATAGAGAGCATTGTGTGACTGAAATGGGCTGCAAACAGCCCTGAACTGTACTATGGATTGTGCAATACATTTATCAGGCAATTACTTTTGCATTCTTTACTTATTTTTGTTTTACATTTGACTGCAGTGACATTAGACCAGACATGAATGCAGCCTTACTGCACTTCCATGCATACATTAGTTATCAAACCACAATCCTGCTTTACACCTTATTGTTTATTATTGGTATTGTTTATTGCACTACAGTAAACAGAAAATAAAAAAAAAACACTAACCACTGAAGATTGTAGTGCTAAAACGAGTGAAGATTAAACATAAGCGCTGCATTATCAGCATGAAGACAGTAGTGTGTGTTCAGCAGATAAAATTAAAATAAAACCAGGACAATTTAACAATGAACAGAGAAAATCCTTCAAACAACAGGATGTAAATTCTCACAAACAGGATGAGTGGTTTCGGCTATGCCTTCATCAGATCCTGTTCAGACTAAGACACCTCCCTTTTTTATATTGTTACTAATCCAATCAAGTCATCTCCTGAGCTTTCTCTTTTTCAATATAGGTTTTAAAGGCACTACACCATTAAAGTCAGGGCTCCTGTCTGTCCGTAAATCAGCTATCCAGCGTGTTTCCAAGACTTCAGTTTTATTTGATAGATCTCTACCTCTTATATTATCTAGCATTTTTTCCAAGGCTAGGAAGGAGAATTTATGTCCAGGACACTTTTGAATATGGTGTGAGAAAGCATTAGTCTGTACATTAAGTCTAATATCACAAAGATGGTACAGAATCCTCTCCTTAAAAGGCCTATTCTTAAAGCCTTTTAAGGTCTATTCTTATGGCTTAAAAGGCCATTCTTTTCACTCTGTCTGTACACTATGATCTATTTACCCTCTGCTACAAGGCTTCTGGTATTTACTGCAGCAGAATAACAAAACAGGACCAGTACCATTTTGTATATTTGTGAACAGAGGTCAGAGGTCATTACCCAGCCATGACACTTGGGGTCCCTGGAAAACAGCCTGGAAATACCCAGCTCACAGCCCACTTCATGGTTCCCCACCAGCTCACTTGTTAACAGTAGGCATCTACCACAAAGGGTAATCACAGGTCTCACTGTCTCTAACTATACCTTGAGACTGCAAATAAATCTTGTATTTCTTACCTGCCATTAGCTCTGTAGCTGGTAACCAATCAGAACCTGCCTTATACCTCTCTTTCTCATAATAATCTTACTGGCTTTCTATCAAAACTCTTTCACTACTTATAGTTACTACCACCCCGAAGCTCTCCCTTCCTTCTCTGCCCGTATCGGCTTACTATCCTAACACATCTCTACCCACCTACCTCCTCCACTGATTGTTTTTTGTGTGCATTCCTCTCTTTGCTCATCAAGTCAGTCAGTGTAGCTCCGCTCCATTCACCTTCGCTATGCTCAGGCTCATTTCGCTCCCCTACTCTACCACCAGTTCCCAACCACCCCCACTACATATACATTTATCTTTACACATAACCACACCTCCCACCTCATTACCCAATCACGTACATCTACCCATAACATCCAACTCTCATCCTAAGCCCCTCTCTTAATTAACTTCACTCTACTACTCCTGTCAGTGATACACCAACTATCACTCTCAAACCCTACCCTGCACAAAGACTACAATCAACTCATCTTATTAACATGTTACTAGTGCATATTACTTCCATAATTGTACTAGTTACACTTTCTCTCCTCACCTCTTACAATACCCACCTACAGGCAACCCCACATTATGCAGGTACTGCTGCCTCTCATCATAAGTACATTCAATCTTACTTCTCTATCTCTTCCTCTCTCCTTACCCTATCACCCACCAACTACTCATGCTTTAAAATACTACCTCACTGCAAATATCATCAATCCTCCCTAAAATTCAACAGACAAATCACAAAACTTCTGCAGTCCATTCTCTACATGCCTCTAAATTATCTCACTCTGGGGATATTCATCCCAACCCTGGACCAACAACTAATACAAACCTACGCCCCCTGAAATTCCCCTTCTCCCCATAGTCTAAATCAACTTCTTAGGAAAATTACTGACCTACTGTTTCTAAATATAAACTGCAGAAGTATCCCCAACAAAATCCATGACCTGCATGCCTGTCTTTCTCTATACCTGCCAGACATAGTGGTTATAACTGAGACTTGGCTAAAGTCACACATCAACGACAATAAAATTATTCCCCCAGGATACAAAATACTAAGGAAGGATAGAAAGGAAAAAAGGTGGTGGCATTGCTATATTATTTAAGAACCATCTCACAGTGCAGATACTAAGTATACAATATCCCTCTGTTGACAATGAAGAAATATTGTTCACCCAACTGCAAATCAACTACAAAAAACTAATAAATATAATTGGATGCTATATACCTCCTGGCAACAATACACCCACTCTAGAAAATCTGCTTCATTGGTCCTGTTTATCTCTCCAAAATGAAACCATCATTCTGGGTGATTTTAATATAGATTGGCTATCCTGTAACTCTTCCACCCCGACAAATCATATTAATCTCTATGGCTTTATCCAAGCCATCCAAACTCCAACAAGAATTGACAAGGCAACTAACAGGGAATCAATCCTTGACTGGATTCTAACTAATAAACCTAGCCACACCTCTCTTGCAGGTTGCCTCCCTGATGGTCTAAGTGAAAATCTGCCAACCTTCCTTCTATGACAACACAGCCATAATCCCAAAGGTACAGTATATCATTTTATTAGAAAGAAAAAGAGCTTTAACCCCATTGATTTCACAGTAAAACTAAAACACTGCAATTGGGCACACATGCAATACCTGGAATTAAATGAGGCAGTTAGTTACTTTAATAACACCTTCTTAAATGTATTAGATCTTCATGCCCCTCCTAGAATCATAAGAACCAGACCTAATCCCACTCCATGGCTTAGCAAAGAAACCAAAGCCCTCCTCAAAGCTAGAGATAAAGCATGGGATCACTGGGAAACTGTTAAGTCCCTAGCTGCAAAACAAACATATCAGGAGCTTAGGAATAAAGCTAAGAAACTAGTAAAACTTGACAAAATTAATTACTACTCCAATCTTCAAATCAAGCACCAAAATAGCCCTCAAAAATTTGGGCAGCCATTAACAAATTACTACTACCAGGCAAAACTGATACCCCCCTCCCACCTTAGTAAATAACTCTGACAACATTCCCACTCAATTTAATAAATTATTTACTAAAACAATACTGACCCTAGCCAACCAACAGAAAAATCAACATACAAACCCTTCCTCTGAACCCACCACTAATCCCATAAGGAATAGCTCTTTCAAATTCCAGTCAGTCTGTATAGATAGGATAGAAAAGTGCCTCAAAAAACTTTAAGCCCACTACTCTGGCTGCTGACAAATTACCAGGGGAATTCTTAAAAATTACTTCAGATGCAGTGGCCTACCCTATAGCCATTCTAATTAACACATTCCTCTCAGAATCCATCATCTCAGAGATATGGAAAATATCTTACATAACCCCTCTACATAAAGGAGGTAACTTCACAGAGCTTACAAACTACTGACATATAGCAATTCTATCCCCTCTAGCAAAAATCCTTGAAAAGTGCATACACTTCCAAATGATTCACTACTTGCATGCACACAGGCTCTTATCAAACACCCAGCATGGCTTCCATCACTTCCATAGTACCACCACTGCCTTATTGTCCTTCTCCATTACAGTAAACGCTCATAGAAATGCTGTGAAATTTGTTTCTGCCACTTTTCTTGACCTCTCAAAGGCCTTTGATATGGTTAGACATGACATTCTTATCAAAGAACTGTCTGAATTAGGACTCTCTCTTCCCACCATAGCCTGGTTCCAGAGCTATTTAGCTGGTGGTCAGCAAGCAGTATTGTGGAAACCCCCTTCTCCCAGTTAATCCTGGTGTTCCCCAGGGTTCTATTTTAAGCCTCTGCTGTTCACCCACTATACCAATAAGATTCATTTCTCCACTCCCAAAGCATCTGTCATCCAATACACTGATGATTCTACATTAATTTGTGCAGCTTCCTCACTACAGGAACTTCACACATTAACTCAGGAATCTTTCCTCTGTATAGAAACATCGCTATCCAATATCCAACTCATCCTAAACCCTGCTAAAACCAAACTACTACTCTTTAAACCCACCAGGTCCACCTCAACAACTTCTACCTTTAATATCATGTCCAGTAACAAAACTACTATCTCTCCCACAGAGCACACCAAACTCCTGGGCATTGAGATTGATAACAATCTAAGATTTGATATTCATATTTCCCAGACCATGAAGAAAATTCACAAAAAAATAGGTACCCTCTATAGAAATAGACAATTCCTTACCCAACAAACAAAAGCTACTATATCTCACACTCACCTTATTTCTACCCTCCTCAATGCCTCACCTATTCTCACCAACCTTAGAAAAACAGACCTAGCTAAGTTTGACTTATGCTATAACAAAAATAGTTAGATTTGCTTCTGATTCCCCATTTAGATCTCACCACTGCTCATCCTTGAAGTTGCTCAACTGGCTGGAACTTCCTCAACTCCTGCATTGCAACCAGCTCTCTCTGGCCCATAAAATTTTATATCAACCAGAAAAAAAACTGCATTGCAAAGCCTACTTCACCTCCACACCAATAACAGAACTCTTCTCTCCAGTAACAAACTTATTCTCACAGTAACTAAGTCAAATAATACAGCAGGTGATGCTCTCTTTTCTAATTATATATCCAAAATATGGAATGGTCTACCCTATAACATAACTACTACAACATCCTTCATACAGTTCAAAAAAGCATTAAAATTGCATCTCACTAATAACTGGCTATGCTCTTGCACTTCACCAGGGTAGACCCTCCACTATGTTAGACCATACACCACCTTAACTATCTCACCTCAAGAGGAACAGATAGGTCTATATTCTATTACTGTAGAAATACATACAATATAATAAAATAGATTGTTATGGTTTAGACCCCAATAACCTTCATGAAGTTGTTGATTTACACATGACTCCCTCCAGCAATGATTGAGGTTATTATATGTATCTCTTTAGACCAATGAAACAATTAGTGTAAGATTTCTCTGTTTTCACTAATTGTGACTGCTGTGTATGAATATACTACTCTTAAGACTCACTGCATTTTGTATCTTTTTTGTTACATGTTATTCATATGTGTGGAGCTTTTTTCCCTGGGCCTCCACTGAAACTGGACCTGTGTCCAGTGGACTATCCCAGTTAACAAATGTAAAATAAAAAAAAATAAACAAATAAATAAATATTAGTTTTCCCAATGTAAAATCCTGGGCAGCTATCACAAGTAGCTGCATATATTATGTTCTTAGCATTATAATATAACAGGTGGACAGTGGTCTCACCTTCAATAACCACATTGCACCAACAGTCAGGAAATCCTTCTATGTGGCACACCTCATCACTAAGGGCTTTTCATCCAGATAAAAGGAGGTCATTGTCCCACTGTACTCATACCTCATTAGACCCATTATAGAGTACAATGCCCCATTTGATATGTACCTCACAAGACATCTGCAACAGCTGGAAAGGCCGCAGAAATGCCTCACTAAAAGAATCACATGCCTAAAGTTGATGCCCTATGCTGACCATCTAAAAATACTCCAGCTATACCCTGTGGCATAGTGTCTACTCAGAGGTGATCTCTGCTTAACATACAAGGCCATGTCAAACCCTGAGCACTTAAAGAAATCCCAATCCCTCAGAGCCACACACTCCAGGGATCTAAACCTTGTCATCACAATGAACAAAACATGCTGGAGGGATATGTTCCTGACCCAGAGACTCCCCATACTCTGGAATAGACTGCCCATACATATCAAGCAGAGTGTCTCCTTGGCCCTCTTCAAAAGGAACCTTGACGATTGGATGGGAGATAGGAAATTCACCCCGGAGATCACGTCAGTCACTCTGCTAGACAGGGGTCCAGGGAAGTAAATATTGTGGGAAGAAATATCCAGGGAATTGTTATGGCTAGGCTTGTATAGGCCCTAGGGCCAATAGCCAAGTACTAACCTATGAACCTAGGAACCTAATCCACATATGTCTTTAATTTGTATTTCCGATCAGTTACAAATTATTTGAAACAATTGCTTGTGTCTGTATAAGTGCATGATTTGCAACTTCTGCATGGAAAAGTACCCATCTTGTGGCTATGTTTAACAGTATATTCTTTGTGACATAAAAATCTCTTTGGATTCAACTTATTCTTGAAAGTGAATCTGGGAACATCACCAACAATGGGTCTTAGGCTATCATCTGAGATTAAAATCTTCCAATTCTTCCTAATAATTTCACAAATGGCTGATATGTCGGTACTGTGTGTTAGTAAACATCTCATGCCACTCAGTTTCCTATTTTATTTTTCCATATCATCCTTCCTTCTGACTGACAAATACAGTTTCCCCTCTATCATTTCTCTGTACCTTTGTCTTCATGGTTCCCCATTGAATTTCATGATCTTTCTAGCCTTGGGTCAATAAGTCATTCTATAGTCATTGTAATTCATGTCAGTGCACTTCATCATCAGTGCAAAGCCTAGACACATGTAGCATCTGGCCATTTATTATTTGTAGATACATATGATTAGGATGAATACTTGTTCTGTGCAAAGTATGATTTCTCCAACACTCTTTCTTTTAGAGACATGTATTAAATTGTCCGTCTTCATCCAATAAGACAATCATATCCAAAAAATCTATTCCTTTATTGGAACTCCTGACATCAAACTCTAAGAATGATGTAATACTCCCCAAGTATTCCACAGACCTTGATAGTTCATTCTCATTAACTCTCCATAAAATAAATTTGTCATAAACAAATATGCCATAGAAGATGACGTGTCTCAGCGAATGATTCTACTCACTTAACACAAACTAATTTTCCCAATATGCCATGACCAAATTGGCATAGCTATTGGCACATGAGGTGTTGATACCTATGCCTCACCTTTGCTAATAATGGTCAGTTTTATGAACAAAGATGTTATTCTCCAGTATAATTCTCAATAATGAGCAGATTTCTGAGGTAGTAGAGCAATCAAAATCCATGTGTTTTCTCAGAGGGGCAACTGTGGTCGTGTAGAAGGGTACATTCCATATAGGCTCTATATGGAGCCTACACAGATTTAATTGAATCCTGAGGTTTATCACACCTGTGCACATTTCTTTATACTTAATTCCTCTTTCTAGTCACTCATTCATTATTTCTGTAAACACCATTTTTTGTCAGTCATACATTTCTTTATACATACTATATTCAGTTCCATCCAAACCTGTAGCTGAATTAAAGTTAATATCTTTCATGATCTCATTCAACTCATTTATATTTATTTTTCTTTCTAAATATTCATTGGGCAGGATTCACGAAGGCTTGCACGGAGTGTAAGAGCAACACTCCATGCAAGCCTCGCGATCCAGGAACAGCCCTAAACTCCGTGTAAGAGACCAGCTAAAATGTCTCTTACATGGACTGGACATTTGCATTCGAAAGGTATGCAAATGAGGTATATTAGCGATCCACGAAGCAGAAACCAGTCTGTGTAGGAGACGTTTTAGCTGCAGAAATGTACTCAGTTGACAACTGAGTACATTTCTGCAAAATCCACAACGGAGCGATGTCAGCTCCAAAAAACTGTTGCATATGATTCAGGCAGCATGCCAATGGCCAAATATGTGGTCATTGGCAAGATAACCCGATGCAAAAATATTAAAAATATGATTTTTTTTTTTCGGCAATCGCCGATGTTTAAACCCAGCGCAGCCCCGCGCAAACAGGCTGCGCTGTATAAAACCATAAAAAAGAAGGTTATAAACCCACAAATGTGGGTTTCATGCAATACATGGAATGACAATGCAGGGACCAGCAGACCAAAACCAACATGGCCACTGTGTAGTGGTTGCTAAGGGGGGAAGCTGAGTCTAAGACATGTAACTAAGCATTAGTAGGCAATCTCATGTAAATGAGGGTTAGGATACTGAATCTCACAGTCACATACCAAATGAGCACAGTCTGAGTAGTGTAAGAGATACAAAAGGGGGATGAATAGAGTAGGAGATAGGTGACATCACAGGGGGGAATGGTAGAAAGAAATGCAGTTCATTGGAGGCCAGTGTAACATGACAGATGACAGGCACAGATCATGGAAAGAGGTGTGCCACTAGATAAGTCATGGAAAGTCAAGAAATGGAAGGTGTACACTGTTACCTACACCAAAGTTTCTTGCTGGCCATGCATGCGCATGTGTGCGCACCATGAAGCGCGAGTAAGGCAGTGTGCGCGTGTGTAAGGCAGTGTGAGCATGTGGGAGCGTGTTGGGAGATGTTTAACACTGTTTGCGCGGGTGTGCACGCGTGTAAGGCAGTCTGAGTATGTTGGAGGCTGTTGGCAGACGTGTAACGGTGTTTGCGCGGGTGTACGCGCGTTTAAACCCGAATAAGTAGATTTTAAACCATGTAAGCACGTGTGCGCATGTGTTAGCCACTGTGAGCATGTTTCAGATAGTATGCAAGTTGCTCCCCCCTGAGGAAACAGAGAGGAAAAAGGAAGCAACAGAATTAATAGGAAGCTAGCAGGGATAACTGCTGAAGCTAGCAGGTGAAAACAATTAGAAGCAGGCAATTACACAGGCAGAATAGTAGCCCAGCCCAGCACTTAAAACTCTGCAAACAGTAGTGCAGGATGTTTCCATTAAGAGACACTGCAAGACAGGAGTAAGCTAATAGAAGTGAAAACTGAAAAAGCTTCACTCAGAGCAGAAATGTTAGGGGCTGCCATAGCTGTCATAATGAGACATAGGCGACTTGCTGAGGGTGGTGACAATGCAGATGGTGCCAGACAACCCACAGTGAGGAGACGGAGAAGAGTGTACAGGCCCAGGGTCACCTACCACGGGTTACATGAGCTGGAGATAGTAGAGTGCTATAGAGTGGACAGAGAGCTCCTGCAGCAGATTGTTGAGCTGTGCAGGCCACGCCTCACACATAGAACCAACAGAGGGGAACCCATCCCAGTGGAAACCAAGGTATGTGTTGGCCTAAGAATACTAGCAACAGGTACCTTCCAGAGACCAACTGGCTATATGATGGGGATATCACAAGCATCAGCCTCCAGGGTATTACACCAGTTCCTGGATGCCATGTCAGCACATGTCGGTGATCATGTATATTTCCCCAATGCCCGTGAGGTATTGGCCAGCAATATGCGTCTCTTCCAGCAAATAGCGGAATACCCTGAGGTACTGGGTGGTATAGACTGCACGCACATACGCATCAAAGCACCAGCAGGTGAGCGGGGTAGGGCCTACATTAACCGCAAGGGCTTCCCCTCCATCAACTGCCAGGTCGTGTGTGATGCCCAGGGCATAATAATGAATGTGTGTGCTGGCTGTCCTGGGAGCTACCATGATTCCCACATCTGGCATTTGACGCAGCTGTACCAGGCATTTGCCAATGGGGACATCCCACACGGACACCTAGTGGGGGATGCAGGTTATGCACTGGAGCCGTGGCTGATGACACCCATCAGAAACGCACACACACCTGAACAGGAACGCCATAATGAGGCACACGCACAAACACGTAATGTGATAGAGCGTGTGTTTGGGCTGCTCAAGTCACGGTTCCGGTGTCTGGACACATCTGGTGGAGCCTTGCAGTACACACCAACTACATGTACCCAAATTGTCATGGTATGCGCTATGCTACATAATATGATCTTGCGAAAACAGCTGCAGCAGGACCAGCATAGGGCCGGGCCCAACAGCCCCCCACCATTGCCAAGGCCATCACAGGCAGAGCGTGACTCAGAGGAGGAACAACCTGAGCCTGCCCCAGTAGGCAGAAGGAGGCGTGCCCAGTATGCCCTGGCCTTGGCAAAGAGGCAACGCATAGCACATACACTGGCACAGTAGGAACCCTGGGAATGATACCCCTCTGAATCACTCATATAGTAACAGGGATGCCTAACATGACACAACCTGCTTTCAAACATGTACAGGGAGTGTAGTATGTGCATCCGACAGAGGCAGCCCTGCAGCACCACCTGAGGCATGATTGCCATGTGTCAAGCAATGTAACACCATCTAGTATATGCAAACATGAAGACCCTGCCTAACATCTCACCCTCACCAAGCATGATGCCACACTATGAAGACAAGAAGATCAAGTACAATAATTGGCTGAAGTAATACAGTCAGTCAAAGGGGAGCCAATGTGTCACAGGCTGGGAAGATATGCGGAGTTTGACATGATGCACCACCTGCTAGAGGTGGCATGCACCTAGCATGCCATGCCCCATGGATACTGGCAAAGGCTGTCAGTACCCACAACATGCCCTGAATAGGTAAGTCGCAAAACACAACCCCAACCTCATAGGTTCTACAAGGGATAGGAACCTAGATGTAATACTACCCCATGACAGATGTACAAACAGCAAGATGTGTGCAGTGTAAACACACAGTAAGGAGAATGTAGATACCAGTCCTGTAATAGAGAACTGGGCAAGGCTCACAGCAGCACCCTAGCACTACCAGGTCACACCTCATACTGTGCTGTACAGCCACAAAACATGGAACAAGCTACAAAAGGAGGGTGACTAGCAAGAAATGGCAAGGATAACCACACCCCCATGTTGGTACCACAACAAGAAGCAGCATGGAATAGCCATGGTCAAATACCAATGGCTAAAACTGCCTCGCAGTAGATAGCCTGCTGCAGACCACTGTCCTAATACCAGGAACATCAAATGGCCTATGTCGGAATACATGAATATATCAAGCCCCCCAAACCACATTATATTGCTCGACTGAAAATACCCAGACATACACCGGTAGCATCGTACTAGCACCAACACAGTAGGGGAAAATTACCCAGATTCCATAAACCAAAATGCCCAGGAACAATGTACTACCCCCACAAGAGGGGTAAGCATACTGGATGTGATAATCAGCAACATGTGTACTGGATGGCAAGATGAGAAGTGTACCCCTCACTGGTAAGACAAGACCATAGAGTAAGCACACTGGAAATACACACCCGACCCCAGTCCCTGGCCAGAATACCACAGTGAAAAACATGTGTAAAGTATAGGTTGCAGCCCTCAAAACTGATGTTGAATCCACAAAAGGCCCTGTGCAAGTGCAGAACATGGGACACACCACAGAACATGTTATACAGGCATTCCATGAACACAGCCAGGAATGCTTGGAGTATGCAATCACAAATAACAACAACACACAATGCCATACACGCAGACATCTGGCATGCTGGGCTCCAGCCATTACCAAACCATGCAAGAGAATGAGGAAGATACCACATGATAGAGCAAACATAAAAAGGGAAGTAATCACTGACCAGTAGTATGGCAACAACATATGTCCACACATACAATCCACTAAGTCCAGCCACAACAAGTATAACCTATGAATCCAGAGGCAATGTGACGCCAGTACCAAGTACACAGACAACCACAACACCCCCGAATAAATACAAACATATGTGATAGATGCATCCATGTATCCAAAGCAGAGGTTGAGCTCCAACAAGCCAGTACTGTCAACACTAGTCAGGAGGAGAAGGTAACCACATACACCACGAACCCAGTCCCACATAGACCTACCACAACTGTAAACCAAACACATAAACACAGACAAATATTCCCGGAGGCCTCAATTACAAACACACCACACCAACAGATGCCTCCAAAGTAGATCACAAGCAACCACAACCTTCAAACATAGCACATGCAACGAATAGTACGCAAAGCTGGTGTGCCAAACAGTCACAGGCAGAAGGAGAAACAAATGCCTGATACAGTCGTAATAGGTGTCTGTATAGGCAGAAACACAGCTGTCCCACTCACCAGACTGAACAAGGGAAAGGGTAGAGTAAGCTGCTTGTAGGTAGCCACAAAATGCCACCTAACACAAGTACGCAGGTCACCCCAAAGCAAGCAGAAATATGATGCACTCAATGTCCATGCTGGTGTGAATTACCTGAGATGTACCTCCCTGGTCAACAACAAATGAGACATGGATGGTCCCTCCGAGTATGTACCCCAGGGCAGGATGACACTGGTTGTGTGCAGCATCCAACCCTCACCAAGAATGATGCCACAGTACAAACACAGAATGCTCATGTTTAACAGCTGGCACAGTTACAGCTGTCAGTCCAAGAGGGTGTAATGTGTGTCCGCTTGAGATGTCAAGCATGACAAGCAATGCTGCTGTTACAGGGGTGGCTGTCAGCTGTTACCCGTGTGCGTCTGGATACTGGATAAGGCCTTTGCCGCCTCCATAGAGCCGTATGTAGGCAAGGCCAGAAAGACTACCCACCACCCTAGAAAACATAAGTGGTAGGAAACATAAGGGTAATGCTGCCCAATGCCAGATGTGTAAACTGCAATATGCATGCCCCTGAGGCACTTCCCATTATGGAGAACATTGATGCCTGTCCAGTGACAGAAGCCTGCTGCAGGCCTAGTGATACCACACCAGCACTACTAGGTTATACCACATACCATGTGTTATGGCCCCAACACCTGCACCAAGACATCAAAGGAGGGGGAGTATCCATATGCAGCACAGACACCCATATAGCCAGGTAACTGACAATGCACAAAGCAGCGGACACCACCCATGTGCACATAACTGTAGTCAAAACTGCTGTACAGTCTGCAGCATGCGAAAGACCACACTCTCACACACAACAACCCCACCCAGACATCCGAAGACACTGGACAGTATGGATGTCCCACCAAATACCAGGCAAGGTACACAAAGTACCACATAGGTGTCAAACCATTATGTATGCAAGGAGTCATCAGGGACCTAGGGACACAGGTTGACATTAATCTGTCATGTGACAGCCACAATGCCAATGTGGCTATGAAGACTGTTGATACTGGACACCGTATCATGAAAGGATTCACACCATCAACAGGGGTCACTGTGCCACTGTACTGTCCCCTTATCAGACCCATAATCTAGTACAATGACTCATATGGAATGTACCATACATGACACCTGCAGCGGTTTGGAAGACCTCATAGTTACCCCACCAACAGGATAAAGGGTGCGAAATATATGTCATATGCTGCCTGGCTGTAGACACCCCAGCTGACTGCAGTCACACACTGCCTACACAGAGGCATTGTATGTCTGCTGTACCAGGCCATGTCCAACACAGGAGTAATGGACATGCTACACCACAGGAAATCAATGCCATTGGAGCTGTGAGCGTCACAGATGTCAACCTCAACACATAATGAAATAAGATGTGCTGGAGGGACAGATACATAACCCATAGGCTCCCCACACCCAGAAACAGGACCCCAATCCATGGTAGGCAGAGCCCCTCACTGACACCCCCAACAGGAATATTGCCAAGTGGATGGATGACCGTACATGTATACTGGGGGTCCCCACTGTGTCACGACCAGACAGAGGCACAGTGAAGAACCTCATAAATGGCCATAATTGAACATAGCAAGGGGTGGCGAAAGACACACACACTCTAGCTAGGCTTACCAATGGCCTAGGGTGTCTAGCCTACTATGAACCCATGAACCTATGAAGATACAACACGTACAGGACACTAAGGATAATCACAAGGCTTACCCAACTGATGGTAGGAACCATGTTGGGCATCCACAGATATGCTCCGAATCACACAGATATTACAAACAACATACCAAACACACACACATATTGCTAACATACAACCTGTCAGGTGCAGTGCAAACACCCCCCCCGAGTGCAAAATACCTATCCCAGCAGATGGTCCCCTGACATTGCAGATGCTGAGGTAACAGCCATCATCTGCAAAGCAGAACACACAGCAGCAAAGGTATGTGATGGTGTCCTGTCCTGAGGCCAACATGGACCCCAAGAGTAATGGAATGCAAAATCACACTACTGGCCAATGTCAGCCTTACCACAGGGTATGTACCCAAAGAGCAGTGTACAACAACAGTGGTCCATCACAACAAAGGTGTTGCCTGAATGGATACTCCAAACTAACACCCCAGGATCCTGACAAGCTTGTTCTGCACAGCTATGGAAAGGATCAGTATGTACCGCAGACAGAAGGCTAATGTGGACCTACTGATACTGGACCCGACACACTGTGGCTGTTGTAACTGCAGAACCGGCCCCTAAACATGTCTGACCCATTTGAAGCAGTCATTAAGGTCATTGATGAGGGCTATGTGGTCCACACAGCGTAGCTGGACCGTGCACATGCTTCTAGACCATACCGTACGTGTTCAGTATGGATATGTTCACCAGCTTAAATATACACCCCTATGTCAGTAGAGGGGTTGCAAAGCAGACCAAGGACAGAACTGACATGGTCAGACATGCTGCATCCATGCCAGACTACAAAGCGGATATGAGTGGCATCCCACAAGGCCTGGTCTTGCCCCCCCCCGTTCTGTATACATGTCCCATAGGTATAGGCCAACATGGAAGGACTGTGACTGAACATGTATGCAGAGGAGTACAAACAGCCCACTGTATCTGACCCCCAGCTGACACAAGCAACCCACAAAAGGGCCACCTACAAACAAACAACTGTAGCCATAGCCAAGTCAGCAAGCTAATCGCAGAAATGTGTATAGACAACCACTGTGGATATACAGTAAGTGCCCACAAAATACCACACAGGTGTTAACCCATGAGGCACCTAACATGTAATGTGAGACCTGGGTACAAAAGGTGATAAATAACCTGCACTGGACAAACATGTGTCTGTAGTGTTCGCAGAAACATGTACCAGATACCCACCCAAACATGAAGGCTGGCAGATGTAGATAAGGGGAACTCACTCTGGCTCTGCAGCAATCCTCCATCAGCATCACAACTGACTACAATAGCCCTTGTGGGATATACCGCAGCAGACACCTCCAACAACTGTAAAGTCCACAACAGTACCCCACCAGGGGTAGCAAAGAGCCTGAACAGATGCCATGTGTTGCCTGAGTAAACAAACTGCAGCCCCACACACTGCCATCCTTCCCGGCTACAGGAAAGCTGTGCCTGATGTATGATGCCATGTCCAACCTGGAATGAATGAACATGTTGCACCTTGTACAATCTGAATGGCAGTGAGCTATGCACATGAGAGACCTGAACCCCAGCACTGACATACATAGGACAAGCTGTACAGAATGATCCATAACACAGAAGGCACCCCACACTGCAGTAAACTCCTGGTACAGGTCAGCCAGAGTGCCACATATCGACACCCCTCAAGAGGCATCCTGATGAGTGTATGGGAGATGGTAGGCTACCCTGGGTATCACTGTTATGTCAGAGGTAGACAGAGGCACAGTATACCAACCATGACATATGTAATGGCAAACTCCAGTTACAATGTGTGTCGAAGGACAAACACACCCTGTGACTACCATCAGCAATGGCCTACAGAACATCGCTAGTGTTTGCCAATGTCCACCCATGTTGTGGAATACACTAGCAATTTTGGACGAGCCTGGTGTAGGTAGTCCATATCTGAACATATTGCAACATGGTCATATGTGCACAACTGGCCCCTACACAGTCTGTCGTGCTCACTATGAAGATGTCAAGCAGTGATAGGACTAAAGCCCAGGATACTGTCCACTACAGTGAAATACCGAACCAGTACACTATACGGTACTACAGTGTTAGGTCATTATGAAAGTATGTTGAGAACTGTCTGCAAAGTATCCCATGCAATTCCTGCAGGCACAGTATAATCCCTGTTGTGGCAGACACAAAGCAGTTGGCCAGTTAGTACACAACATGACACCCAGCACACAATCATAAACGTGTGATAATGACGAAGGTCACACACACCCAAATATGTGTTGGACTTCAGAGTATAACATATGGAAAGCTCACACTGGGCATGCTCGCACACTGATAAATGAGGCATATGTCAGACAACATGCCATGGAAAGGCTGAACTGGGCATGCTCACACACTTAGGCCATATCTGTGTAGCAGTTGGCCACACATATCTGGTATTTGTACGTGTCAGTCCAGGAACCAACCACAACACAGCAATCAGCCCAGTGCACACAGTAAATGACCACAGAGACATAAGTGATATAGTGGATCGCTGTCATATGCAAACATCTGCCACAGATACACAAGTTGGTCATAGGAACAGGGAATGCTATGGCAATAAAGACCTACAAACAGTAGAACAGCACAACAAATATTGTGCATCCGACAATTGAACATATGGGTGTAGAGGTCAATACTAGGCTTCTTGCCCAAGGGAATGGCAGCTCAGCCAGAGTGTGCTTGGCATCTGCATCCCCAGGATAGTAGGCTACCATGCCACTGTAAAGTAGGTCACAGAAGGTGACATGTGAGGCTAGTGAGCTGTGCCTCTGTCAAGCAGGGGCACCGTGGAGGTCTCAGGGATTGAATGTGCTAAGCCACAGCCATGTTGTCGGTGTGTGCTGTGAGAGGGTTGCTGAGGATCTCTGACAGTAGGTGTCCGTCAATAACAGACTGAGGGGAGCCCTACCTGCATTCTCTGGACGATTCCACTGTCAACACTGTGTTGTAATGAGTATGTGTGAATGAAGTGCCATGCTGGAACCGTCCACAGATGTCCTCCCTCTGTGGGCTACAGCTCTGCAATGTAGTAGGTCGCTCTGTCTGTTGAACGGCGCATATATGGCCGTGTACAGCTGACAGGTGTCTTGTTGTGGAGCAGTCATGGGTATATGTGGGATAGCATGACCAATGCAAACTGTACACATGCTCATAGGATGCAAGTGTCAAGGATTATGCTGAGTGGCCAGTATAGTCCTCCAGCATGGGTCCTCTGAAATCATCCACCCCAGTCTGCACAAGTGTAGAGTCTGCTTGTGCTAAACACAGTTTGTGTGCAGTGACGACCTTGCCTGGGGGTGGAGATGAGATATGGATGTCCAGGGAAAGGTGGACATGGGCAGGTATCAACAATGGTGGTCTACCTCTGGTGTGGAACAGTGAGTACCCACGTTGCAGATGGACAGGTGCAATATGTATTCACCCATGTGGCTGTGGTGTGTGGTTCTGCCATAGCACATGGACCCACAACTTGTAGTGGTGGTAGGGTAAAGTGGTAGAGGCCTGAGTAGTTCTCACACACAATATGCCTGTACCTGATGTTAACAACTGGAATGGTGTATGTGAATACCTGCATATCATGGCACTGTTCCCAGGGAAGCTAAGTGTGTTTCCTGGATGTGGGTGTGGTGTTCTGGACTGGTTGTGTTGTGTGTTACAGGTCCTGTGGTCCCAAAGCATGGTATAGAACATAACCTGCCAGTGCGATGTGCATATCTGACCCTGACGTAGGTGGCTGCAAATGCATATATATGCTATCCTCCACCTGACAGGTAGTATGACATCTACAAACCTCTGTGGAAATGTAGATGTCAGCACCCTAGAAATACTACAGGTGCAGAACAGATGCCCAGTAATTCGGATAGTGCACTCTGCTAATGCATCACCCTCATGTGTCATAATATAGTTAGGTAGGGATTCGAATCTTGCAAATGCTCAGTGTGTGTGTGGGTGAGTGGGGTTTGTGTGTGTGAAAGGCTGTGAGAGGGAAATGTCCCTTTTGGCAACTGGGAGAACACACTACAGGATGCATACTCCCCTTTCTAAACACAGATGATGTCAGCACCCTATAAGTACAGCAGGGGAAAGGAAGCCTCCCAGTAATGCGAATAGTGCACTCTGCTAATGCATCCATCTCTAGTTTCATAACATAATTATGTAGTGGTTTGAATCCTGCAAATGCCAAGTGTGTGTGTTTGGATGGGGGGGGGTTATTGTGTGTGTGCAGATATGTATGAGAGAAATGTTCCTTTTGGCAACTGGGAGAACACACTACAGGATGCACACTCCCCTTTCTAAACACAGATGATGTCAGCACCCTATAAGTACAGCAGGAGAAGGGAAGCCTCCAAGTAATGCGAATAGCGCACTCTGCTAATGCATCCATCTCAAGTGTCATAACATAGTTAGGTAGTGGTTTGAATCCTGCAAATGCCAAGTGTGTGTGTTTGGATGGGGGGGGGGGTTATTGTGTGTGTGCAGATATGTATGAGCGAAATGTTCTTTTTGGCAACTGGGAGAACACACTACAGGATGCACACGCCCCTTTCTAAACACAGATGATGTCAGCACCCTATAAGTACAGCAGGAGAAGGGATTCTTCCCAGTAATGTGAATAGTGCGCTCTGCTAATGCATCCATCTCAAGTGTCATAACATAGTTAGGTAGTGGTTTGAATCCTGCAAGTGTGTGTGTTTGGATGAGGGGGGCTTATTGTGTGTGTGTGCGAATATGTATGAGGGATGTGCCCTTTGGCAACTGGGAGAACACACTACAGGATGCACACTCCTTTCTAAACACAGATGATGTCAGCACCCTATAAGTACAGCAGGAGAAGCAAAGCCTCCCAGTAATGCGAATAGCACGCTCTGCTAATGCATCCGTCTCAAATGTCATAACATAGTTAGGTAGTGGTTTGAATCCTGCAAATGCCAAGTGTGTGTGTTTGGATGGGGGGGGGTTATTGTGTGTGTGCAGATATGTATGAGGAAAATGCCCCTTTTGGCAACTGGGGGAACACACTACAGGATGCACACTCCCCTTTCTAAACACAGATGATGCCAGCACCCTATAAGTACAGCAGGAGAAGGGAAGCCTCCCAGTAATGTGAATAGCGCGCTCTGCTAATGCATCCGTCTCAAGTGTCATAACATAGTTAGGTAGTGGTTTGAATCCTGCAAATGGCAAGTGTGTGTGTTTGGATGAGGGGGATTATGGTGTGTGTGCGAATATGTATGAGAGAGGTGCCCCTTTTGGCAACTGGGAGAACACACTACAGGACGCACACTCCCCTTTCTAAACACAGATGATGTCAGCACCCTATAAGTACAGCAGGAGAAGGGAAGCCTCCCAGTAATGCGAAGAGCGCACTCTGCTAATGCGTCTCTCCCGAGTGTCGTAATGTAGTTAGGAGTTTGAAACCTGTAAATGACATGTGTGCGTGTTTGCATGTGGGGTGTTTGTGTGTGTGCATTTCCGTATGAAAAACATGTTAGTTTTGGCAATCAGGTGATCACACTACCTGATGCACATTACCCTTTCAAAGTACTGATGTTGTCAGCACCCTATAAGTATAGCCAGAGACGAGGAACTATCTAGTAAACCGAACAGTGCGCTTTGCTAATGCGTCCCTCTCACGTGTCATGACTTAGGTAGGGGAATGAATCCTGCGAATGGCAAGTGTGCATGTGTGTGGGGGGTAGTAGGGTGTGTGTAAATGCAAGTGTGAGAGAACAGATCCTTTTGGCAAATACTACAATACACCAGATGCTGCATACTCCCCCAGTAAACACAGGGGATGTCACCACACTATCAGCACAGCCAAACAGGGCTAGTTGGCTAGTAATGCCAATAGTGTGCTCTGCTACTGTGTCTATTACCTTTGTCAGAGTACAGATAGGCATGTTTTGGTAACCCACAACTGTCACGTGTGGTTGTGTCACACAGTATGACCTTGTGTGGGTGTTTGTACATAACAATGCATGTTATTGCCTAACCCAGCAATGGCATTGCACACATGATGTATGTGTGTGACACATACACATAAATACCTGTGACCTGCAGTAGTTACCATGTCTGACACATGCTTCGTGTGGATAACTGGTATTAGCAATGTATACCAATATGACTGTGTCTTACTGTGCAGGGTCCGCACGTGGTATGTCCCTATACAGTGTGGGTGTCTATGGTGAAAGACCTACAGCAGGGGATACACATCTGGTCTGGGCCATATAGTGTACATGTAGTCGATGTACAGGTGCTGCATGTTCCACCTGTTGTGGTAGTGGTAACATGTCATTCCACTGCAATTCGGTGACCACATGCTGTGAACTCTTCAACTAGAGTGTTGTAGCTACAGTAATGCTCACACACAATGTTCAGCTGGATGCAGTACGGCCTTATAAACACAGTTCATGAGACTGTCATATTGCCGGTGTTGTTATGGAGGATAGGTGGTCTTCCTGTGTATGTGAGGGTTGTGTGTGCCAGGCTCTGAACCAGATGGCAGACCGACACACTGTCAGCTGCACATGAGTAGGCCCTGATGGTTTGTGCTGTGCCAACAACCTGGAGGTGTGTGTATCTGTGTTACCTTGGGATACCACCCCCCTATCCATGTGTATTACATGTGTAGGGGACGACAGGCATGGTATGGGGCATAACCTGTCAGTGATGGGTAACACCTGTGAGCCATGAATCATGCATCTGGTACTGCACAGACATTGCAGTTCACCATGCTGAGGGCAGTGTCTGGTGCATGCATCCTCCGGTGTACACTGCTGTTGTTGTGTAGCAGCACTGTTAGTGTCCTAACCTGTGTGATACCCACGGAGGTCGCTATGTAAACCATGTCCTGCAGCATAAGGCAGTATGTGTGTACCAAGGAGCCTTGCCATTATACATCGGGCCATGGGTGTCACGTGCAAGATGACCCGTGCACATCAATGTGGCTTCCCTAGCATGTAAGCACACATTGACAGCCAGTGGATACCCTATGAATGACAGTGGAGACTGAGCATAATGTAGACATACAACACCCTTCCCACATATAGTGGTAGAATACCTGGTGAGGGTATGTTGGCAACCAACATCAGGCTCATACTGGCCTGTGCCACATGCTGAGAGATCCATTCTATGTTCCCTATCATGTAGTCCAGGGAGGTATGTCCCAGGCAGCCACACTGGCATGGTCAATGAGTGAGTCATATCTGTCCATGCCTCTGTCTGACCTGTATGCATGTGTGCTGTGGTGGACCATAGTGCCCCTGAGTCATATCACTGTGACCTTCACCAGATACAGCCTGTTGAGCGGGACCCCAGTGCAGCACACATGATAGGTACCTGACACGTCTGTAGCAAGTGTGTTGTGTAGCCCTACAGGCTGTGAGTGTGTGGCACAGGGGATGTGCGTGCCATGTGTGGCATGTGCTCTGTTCTGACGGAACATATGCCTGTGTGCCAGCTGCGGAGGTGTGTGATGCCCAGGCAGGCTGCTAGTCTGAGTCCCCACGTATGCCCCAGTGTGTTCAGCATGCTGTCAGTGTGTGTCAATGTCTGACTGGTATTGTCGTCACTGTAATATATTGTATTGATTTATTTATTTATCCTACATTTGTTGACTGGGATAGCCCAACTGGATGCATGTCCATTTCCAGGGGAGGCCCATGGAGACAAGCTACGAGGGTAGCAGATACAGCATTACATAATACTAGCATTACATAGTACAAACAGATTATTTACAGAGATTACATAAGTAAGCAAGTCAAACATGTTCCACAGGTTAATGTTAGACCTGAGCACAAGCCAGGATTAAATTGAAATTACACAGTAAAGTGGTTCACAGAAGTTACACATTCGAGTTAGCCAGGCTTGGTACATTGACATAGCCAGTTACGTGACAAATGTTGTTTGAGTCTACTGTTAAATGACCTAAGGTGGACAGTAGGGTAATATCAGCTGGAAGTGAGTTCCAGGATCTACTTACACAGTTTGCAAAGAGAGAATCACCAGCTGTGTTATTAAACTTGCAAGTCTGAAGTAGTACTTTGTTAGAGGATCGAAGCGGTCTAGGATTGTTATAGGGGGTGATAATAATTTAAGTGCAGGAGTATTGTCTGGATTATAGAGGATTTTATAGGCCATAATCAGTTGGTTATACTGTATTAGGCTGGGTATTGCAAGCCAACCAAGCTGATTTAGATTGATGCAATGATGTGTCCTAAAAGGCGGGCCAGTGGCAAACCTGGCAATGTGGTTGTAGCAAATCGAGTGCTTGTTAAGGACAGTCTTGTTCATATTTGAGAGTAGAGGGGATACATACAGAAGGGTTGAAACAAGGTGTGAGCGAGCTATGGCACCTTTAGCTGGAGGGGCTAGGAAGGCTTTAATTCTGTAAAGTGACCCTAGCTTTCTATTGATGGCTTTGCTAATCTGGTTAACATGTATGTCACATATGAGATTATTGTCTATGATGACACCTAATAGTTTCGGAGATGGGTCAGGGGAGATTATTGTGCCATCAGTTGATGTTATGGTAACGGTGAAAGTGGTAGACCTACGTGTTGGTGGAATAACAGCAGTTTAGTTTGATTGGGATTTAGGATCAGACGATGTTCAGAAAGCCAGTTTGCTATTGTATTAAAGGTGGTCTGGGTAGCTGACCATAACTCTACTGGAGATGTGGCTGAGCAGATCAGAGTAGAGTATACAGCATATTGGATACAGCTGACTTTTGGGATGACAGTATAACGGTCGTTAATGACGATGGAGGACAGCAAGGGCCCTAGTATAGAGCCTTGTGGTACTCTGAGGGTGTTAGGTAGAAGGTTAGAGGGTTTGTTCTGCCAGAGGCCGGCCTGCTGTCGACCATGCAGGTAGGATTGACACCATTGGAAGGCTCCAGTATCTAGACAGTCTGTGCAGGGTGTGGAGTACAAGTTGGTGATCAACCATATCGTATGCCTTTGAATTATCCAAAAAGAGGGCTGTGGATATATAATTAATGTTGCAAGTATGGCTTATGGTGTTAGTAAAGGCTAGGAGGCCTGATGTAGTGCTGTGATGAGGACGTAAGCCATGCTGAGTGTCTGCCATAATGCGAGTTTGGATTAGGTGGTGCATGACTTGTCTATGATGAAAGTTTCCATAATCTCTGCAAGTGGAGAGAGTATAGCTATTGGCCTATAATTGGAGACTTCAGTAGAGCTGCCTCCTGTGTGAAGTGGGATTACATATGACATTTTCCAGATGGTGGGAAAGTTAGATTCTAACATGGTTCCTTTGATTACCTTTGAGACAGGGTAAGCAATAGCATCATCTGGTTTTGATAGGTACATGGCAGGGAGTTGATCAGCAGAAAGTGTAGTGGGTTTCACTGTTACAATCAAGGTACGGAGAAGTGAAGTGGCGACTGGTTGGCAGCTGGATGCAAGTAGTTTTCTAGGGGTGCTGCTTTCAGGACCAGGGGAGCTAGGAGGTAGATGGCTAGCTAGGGCCTGCAATGTCTCAGTAAAGGACTGGTCAAAGCTATCAGGAACATCTTCAGGGGTATTATCAATAGTAGCAGCAGGGATTGGGGTTGACGTTTGTCCTGGATGTAGTATATATGATATGCCACCTGACAGGGTATGGCATTACTGGGTTCAGAGAGACCAGTCCCCAGATTGGCTGTGTGGTGGCATCCCACACATGTGTTGTACGTTCCTGGCCAAGGGTGATGGCTGACTGCATACATGTGGCAGCTGTGACAATGACACATGACTCACATAAACCACGACTGGACCATAGAGGCGATTCACAGGTTACCTTTGCACATGCCACCCTAGTAGTGTGATTGCCATGGTGAGTACCAACACATAGGGCCAATGGGGAACAACATACTGAAGGTGTGTATGTGTGGGTGGACTGCCACTGTTTCATAGCACTGACATATATGACTGCACACGTGGGTAAATGCCAAGTAAGAGGTGTGCAATGTGTCACAGGCAACGTACATGCGTACAGGACAGACAGTGACGTTCTGTCATGTGTAAGGTTGACATACATATGGTACGCTATGCAGATGTTACTAGCAGTCTACAGAAGCACTGTAACTCTGCATTGCAGGTGTAAGCAGTGTTCCAGGGGACCCCAAGCGAACATGCATGCAAACAAAGCTACAGTACACAGGGCTGGAAGTACTGCATTATACAACAAAGAAGGGGTAACAATAACAGTAAGTAACAATGCAAATATGTAGGCACTATCAACATGTACCCAGGAATACACAGCACAGATGCTCATGGTAGAACCGATATTATGTCATACTTATTTGTGATCTGGACTACATTGGTACTGCACACATATCTAGATGCGCGAACATCCACATGGCATAGTCGTTGTGGGCATCTTGACACCAATACTGTACATGTCCACCATTGCATATCACTACTTGCGTTAGCTTTCCCCCTGTGCTACCCATGTATGCGGCTATCTGTTGACAACCTTACCACCGGCATGCAATTATGTGCAGCTGTTATACTTTGGTATGTACTATGGGTGCAGATAACAATTCAGGACATTCATACAGTTACTACAGCAGGCATGCTGGGGTACACACACAGTCATAGCAGCACACTGTACTGTTACCAACATGATACTACTAATACATGTCTATGTAGTCACCCTGTGCATCAGCAACGTGTTTACCTATTCCCGCAATGATGTTGGAGATTGCAGGAGGTGGCACAGTGTCATCATATGCACAGGGTGTGGATTAGGTATGCCTGAGTCAGCCACTGATACCACCAATTGACATGTGTGTGTATGTGTGTTGGTGAGGGGCAGCAGTACAGGGTGGGGCAGTGTTGGTGCAGTGTGTGCGTGTATGTGGTTGCCCTAAGTGTTAACATTTCACATGTGTGTATGCACGCACACAGTTCCACCTCATGGCTGCCATATACAGGGTTTGTGGACAGCCACAGACTGCACCTGGCAGGCCATACAGATCAGTGTCTGTGTGCACGGACACGGTACCTGTGCCTGGCAGGGGTGCTACGGACCGTATCCAGTACAAAGCCGGACTGGGTACTGTCATCAGAAGCGGGGGGTGTTGACTGGACACATGTCCCTGTTGGGACTGTCCAGAGCCACGTGCACGTGGTCTCCTGGGGCGTTCCGATGACAGCACAGACCCAGCATTGCTGGGGCTGCTGCTGGCACTATGGCAGCATGCGCGAGCCTGTTGTCGTCCGCACCGACTGCCAGCTGCTGCCGCTGCCAGCATACAGCCACGTCGACGCCGCAAACGCCCACCATTGCCCTGGCTCATGGACATCTGGTTGTGGAACTGCTGTAATATGTCCCCACAACATCTGTCTATGACATCGGTGAAGTTACGGATAGCATCCGCAATGTCACGCATACTGTCTGCCATGGCTGTGCGACATGCTCTGAGCTCCCTCAGACCCTGTCTGGTGTACCTTTCCATACGTGACTGAGCCTGCATGACAGTCCGAAACATAGCTGAGGTTGACAGACCTCTTTGGGCACATCGGCCAGAGGCAGTATGCCCACAGATGCTCCCACGAGAACCCATGGGCAACTGTCTGTGTGGTACCATCGGAGGACCCTGCCCATGGCTGCTGTGTGGGGATGCATGTGCCACAGGTACCACATTACCCTGGTCTATGCCCACTGTATCCTGTCCATCACTTAGGGACAATGGTGACAAAGGATGTACAGGCAGGATGACTGTGCGCAATGATGGGGTTGACAGCTGTGTACTGTCAATTGGCTGACCAATGGCAGACCCTGACACACCTTCCTGTACCATTACACATATATCATCATTACCAGTAGCCGTGGCACAGGATTCAGGTTCCCTGCTGCAGTTCACCAGAGCAGCCCCAGAACCTGTGGGATGAAGACAGGAAACACAGTTTACAGTCTCCAGACATTGTTACCAGTGATGCACTTATACACACATGCACACATGGACACATGCACACAGGCACACATGCACACATGCACACAGGCACACATGCACACATGCACACGTGGACACATGCACACGTGGACACATGCACACATGCACACATGCACACATGCACACATGCACACGTGTTCACATGCACACATGCACACATGCACACATGCACACATGCACACATGGTCACGTGTACACATGCACACATGCACACATGCACACATGCACACATGCACACGTGGACACAGGCACACATGCACACATGCACACATGCACACATGGACACAGGCACACATGCACACATGCACACATGCACACGTGGACACAGGCACACATGCACATATGCACACCTGCACACATGCACACATGGGCACAGACACACCTGCACACATGCACACATGCACACCCTGCAGTATACACACAGAGCACTACTGAGTTACGCTACTGTTACTAGCATTATCAGGACTATACTCACCAGCATGGATGGCCTGTCTCACTGTAACCCTGGAGGGACCTGCAGAAATGATGAGATTAATGTCAGTGGGCACATCTGTGCCATTGATATTGCATATGATACAGTGTACAGAACAGTCAGGTGTACATATGGCATATTACCTGCACGCTCCATGTCGTGCTGCTGTGTGGAACCAGCCTCCATCATAATGCAGGTGTACTGCTGTCGGTGTTCCGGGGCTGGAGCCACAACACTTAGGAGTAGCCCCTCCAGTCTGGTGAGGGGGGGATGTGTGGCCACCCCACCTCCTGTGGCGACCTGTTGCCTGTGGATATCTGATGCACGCTGCCGGACACTTCGGATTAAATCAATGCAGTGATGTCGTACCTGCTCATATGTCCTGTTATGCGTGCCAATATCATTTACCCTACGGACAAGGTCTTGCCACAGTGCGGCCCTCTCCTGGTGATTCTGACTGGTGCAGGAAAACAGGATGTCATACTCCCGTACCAGGCTCTGGTGGATCTCCTCATCTTCCGCCTCAGAGTAGGCGGGGTTACGCTGTCGCGCCATCTCCCTGGAAGAGAACACAGACAGGATATCAGCAGACCAGGTCAGCAATATATGGCACACATACTATACATGATACTCATGTGTAGTGATATACTACTACTCCCATATGTTGCATGTGTGTGTGTCGTGGTGGATACACAGGTACATGGCCAGATATCAGTGCTCAGCCAACACCTGTGCAACAATACCTGCCACATTCCACACAATGTAGTAGCATGCCCCATCGGTCAGCACACACTGACAGGTGCAATGCACAACCTCACTCTGGGGGTTCATCCCAAGGTACTGTATGTGGGACACCGTCCACTACTGTGATGTGGGCAGACGTTACTCGGCCTGGATATACATATCCCACCACCACCAGCAGCACAGTAGACTACTTTGATATGTATGTAATTAGACAGTTATTCACTTGCTGGGACTGAGATGGTATCCATGCAGCACACTGGGCCAGTGGAAGCCACAAGCCACACTGCTGACCCCTTTGCAAATGCTTACCACGGACATGCCGCGGATTGCATGACACTTGCACATACATGTCTAACCCAGACCCTATGCACAAAGGTTAGGCATCCTGTCCGGTGGACCCCAGACAGAGGCAGATTGTATAACAATAGCAGGAGGCTACTGCAGGACAGAGCACATTCACATTAAGGGTAGGCATCTGTGGTCAGCACTGGTACTATGCTACAGTCCGTCATAACAACAGCCACGGCCTACTCTGGGAGGGAAATGGACACAAACACTATGGATGACCACAAGGCCTTCTTCAGTTATGTTACACATATGGACCACATGCCTCAGATGTGCTCTGTGTTAATCCACACCTACTTAACATTCACCAAACACACGCATATTGGCAACAATCCTGCAGACATGTTCGGTGCACATATCCCCCTCCTTCTCCCCCACCTTTGAAATATTTATCCCAGCTGGATGTAACCTCCCTATCATCGCACATGTCCAGGTGAGGGCCGTCCTCAGCAGAGGAGAACACACAGCATCACTGTGACCTCGTGATCCCCCTGGATGTGTGCTACCGGCACTCTGAGAGGACATACCACCGCATGTAACACTGATAGTTTATCTTGGCCGTGCTACAGGATATGTACCTGGACAGTGGCATACAGCAACAGTGGTCCCACACCACTAAGGGGGCACCTCGACTGACCCTGGGAATTACCACATCATATGCATAACGGGCCTGGTCTGCTACGCTATGGAATTATGCAGTATGGGATGCATATGCAGTGACATCAGGTACCTGCAGACACTTGTTCCCAGCCAGTGTGCCTTTGGGATGGGCTGATCCTGACTTTTGGGCCTGGCTGACATTTCAAGGCAGTCACTACAGCCATTGCTGGGCCATCGCACAGACACATGCTGCCAGGATCCTGGCCTATGACTGCTTGACATGTGATGTATGGTCATCCCCTTTTGGTGGAACTACGTACACACAACATATCACATGGACATACCTAATGGATACAGACCTATGATACATTTGGAGGGTTCACAGTATGCACACTATTAACCTGCTACTTTGCATTACCTCTGTTTGTCGCAGCTGGTTGCGTTACCACAGCTTCTGCTTGCTGCTGCTACTGTCAGTGCTGACAGCTTCAGGTTACAGAGTCACAGTGTCTGGTTTTTTTTTTTTTTTTGCTCTCTCTCTCTCTCTCTCACTTCTCGCTCTCCCTCTGTCTGCTTACAGACAATGCAATGAATGTATTGCATGTGGGGAGTGTTAGCACTGGATGCTTTTGTAGGTATCTGCATAGGTCCATGTGATGGCCTCTGCACCAATTGTAAGCCAGCATTTGCTAATTGCATACAGCCAGTTGTGTACTGATTGCAGTTCTCACTGTGATTTCAGGTCAGTGCTATAAAAGGGTATGTGGGATAGGCGTTGCCCTTTCAGATTGTGAGGGCGGGGACCATGCTGGTATGCTGTGGACAGTGTTCTGTGACTGTAAAGGTTAGTATCTCTCTCATGCTTCAGGCTGTGTTGTATATTCACAATTCTCCATTCCTCTCTCATGTTCCCTGTAGCAAGTGTGCATGCACATTGACTCCTACAACTATATATAGATATATTTATATATATATATATATATATATATATATATATATATATATATATATATATATATATATATATGTACATATGCATACATATATCTATGTACTTTAACTGACCTTATTATCTACAGGCTGCCAACTAGCATGGCTGTTTCTGTTCACACACTACTATTATGGAAATCCAGTAGTTTTGACATTTATTTTAAATGACATGCTTTGTGTACTACACATCCTATATTCCCTTTACATGCATCCCTACTTTTACATGTTATATTTATTTTAGCACAATGTTTTTGTATAAGAGTCATGGCTTAGTGGTAGGATGTACAGACTAGTGTTTCCAAGGTCCTGGGTTCGGGACTGACAGTGGGAGTTTATTTTTCTTTTGAACTGAGTACAGGACCTGTCAATCACAGTGACTAAGGCACTTTTAAGCAGTTGTAACCAGGCTAGCGCTGGTTTGCGCAGAGCTCATGCATGCGCACTGGCTGTTAGCTCCGCGCACACCCGGTTACAACCGCTTAACAGTGCTTACTCTGGCACACCGCTTATTTTCTTTGAAAGAAAAGAAAATGGGGAGACAGGAAAATGGTGAAAAAGGGGTCACAAAGAGGGTAAGACAGTAGGGAAACAAGCTTGGGATGTGCAGGAGGGATGTAGGTAAGACCCATAGCTGCCCATTTCTTCATCAGCAACAGCTGTGCATATGTATGTAATTTGGTGTGACATTTGAAACCTTCCACCCCTGAAAGAGGTGTCAGGACAACAATAATACTTGTTGTACAGCCAATTGTAATTGATAGGTTCCATGTCCAGCGGACATGTGTGCGGAATGGGCAGCTATGTATGGGGCGTAATTTTTTTGTGGGTACAGAGTGCCCTTTTTTTATTTTTTGTTTTTTTTCAGGTAAGAGTGGTATGTCAGGTGAAGGAAGTCGGTTCAGCTGGGGAGGTAGGTTGGGTAGGTAAACAGACAAGACAAACAAGACACATACAGGGGCAGTGTATGACACGTGTGGGGGGGTTACACAATTGACGGGGACGGAGGTTTGGATATCCAGAGCCCATGAGCCCACAGATGGCAACAGTGGAACTGATATCCCCACCCATAGGCAGTTGCCACTGTTCCTTCACTGCCCAGGACGGGGCTGTGCTGGGGGCTGTGTAGGCGGGGCAACAGGCATGCCCGTTAGTTGCACCACCCGTGCCTCGAGCTGGCGTAGGGGCTCAAGGACAGAGTCCCGAATCTCCCTACGCACCACAGTCCGGACGCTACGGAGGGTGAGTGGTGGTTCTCCTCCGGCCACACTTGCAGAGGGGGGGCGAGCCCCATCCCCTGCAGCGCTTCCACCCGCAGGTGGCACAGGGCCACCGGAGGAGGGTCCAGACTCGGCACTAGTGCCAGGTGCACTCGCCAGCTGAGGTGGGAGAGGTGGGTCCGCTGGAACCCGCCTTCCCTGTCGTCCTATGTTTTGCATTATGTCATGACAGTTTGGGTTAGTGACATACAACACCATTCACAATTAGTTGTAAAAGCATGCATTAGTATTCCCATTAACCAAACACCCAGATATTCACACCATTGAACAGCGTGCATAACACATGCATAATTTGAACAGAAATACACAGTCCAACAACATGCAGGGTTAATTGATGGCAACGGGCCATCAGGTGTGGATGTATGAACAGGGCAGATGCATCAACGGACATGTAAATATATATGACCCAACAGGACAAACGTCCAGGGGTGTTAATTGTGATTGCACATACCATTTTCACATGGAATGGGTTATATGTGGTTATAGGGTGGGGTAAAGAAAGTAATATTAACACCTTCGAATAACAATACATACGCTGTACATTTCTAATAGCTACAGTTATATACACACTACTGTTCTAACTACAGTTTCCTATATGATAACTATTTCACCTTGCTGATAGGACTGTTACTGCAACATCAATATACATTTTAGTGTTCTTCATACACATTCATATCTAGCTTTGTTCAGCTACATCATCTTGCTACTTTTGCTTTATATAGCTGTAGACAAGTGTGGATGTTTGGTATATCAGACAATCATCCTATCTACGTATTTCAGACTGAGAGCAACATATCCAGATTTTGGGATACACATTCCACATGCAGCAACACTTTGAACATATTTCGCTGTTTGGTTTTGAATCTCACATGCATTTCATTCTGTCTTGACTGAAGTATACTTTATTCAGGGGTTATTACTACTGTATTGCTGGATTCATGACACTTTCTCACACTCTCTCACTTGCTTTCATTTTACTATTCAGGATGGTACTTCTAGGCTTTATTGACATGTTTTAACAGTAGTTATTACAATCCTTTCCAGCAGTCTCACTTCTGTCATGTTTCAGTATTTCCACAGGGATATATTTCACACATGTGATTTCATCATCTTCTGCAGCTATACTTTTCAGCCTGCTGCAGGTTGTGTACTATTTTCTTACAGGCAGGGCAGTTTTATTTCAGAATATATGTCGGACAGTTTCATGTTTAGGTTACACTTACAGGCTGAAAACTCTTGTAATCAAGCAATACTTGCATACACTTTCACACTGTTACTTGCAGATTTTATTCCTTACTGACTACACTGCACTCTTTTGCTGACTGTCATACTTTTATATTTCTTTACAGTTACTGGTAGTGGATTACTGACCTGCCTGGTGGCACAACCGCACCAGCCTATCGCCATAGGCTCTGCGGTTCGCAGAACGGACACCTGCAGCTGTAATATAAATGAAGTAATATTGGAATACACATCTCCATAATATCAGCTAGTTTAATTTTTACATACATAATTAAATGTTACTTACTCAGTAGTGGGGCGTTGGGTGTTTGCCGGGCCTCCTGAATCCAAAGGTTCAGTTGGTCCTGCTTGCATCTCTTCAGGTCCGCATGGTGGTGACGGACCTGCTCACCAGTCCTTGGAATCCCTGTGGCACTGGTGAGATCATGAGCCAACCGGTCCCACGCCTCAGCCCTGTATGCTCCCCAGAGGACCTGGCCCTGCATGAGTTGGGCCTCATGATTGTGGACTAGGATCCAGGCCATGTACCTGGACTCCTCAACACCCCACCTCTTTGCTTGAAAGCGACTACCCTCTCCTACTCCTGACATTCTGCCTGCAGGTCTGTTCTACAATCGTTTATGCTGTGTATTCCCGCCTATGGGGCTTATATAGTTCGTTTTTCCCGCACATATCTGTGATTGGCCATTTTGGAATTGTATCAACTTCAGTAAACCTGCATTGTCATGCTGTAGTTTGTATTCATTCCTATATATTAGCTATTATTGCATTTCTAGGTACTGCTGTCATGGCTTAGTGGTTCTGTACCTTGATTATGGTGTATAGTATCCTGGGTTCGAACCTGGCCACTGCTTTTTATTTTTCATGACTGTCTAGACATGCTGAGGGGTGTGTCTGTGTAAAGGCCGTTTTGATACGGCTTGCTCAACGTTGCCCGTCGGTTAGCTTGTTTGCGCGGTGCTCAGCTCTGCGCAAATGGGGTACACTGCTTTAAGCCTCATTTGGCTATCGGCACGCATATTACGCTCAGCTCAGTTTGGGGCACATAGATATAGCATGTTAAACCACTGCTCAGCTATGGGCAATTTTGCACCAGTTAAACCACTGCTCATCTACGGGCAGATGCACTCACCCTGTTAAACTGTAGCTCATCTATGGGCACATCTGGCATGTTTTATTCTTTTGTTACCTCACATTTCTTCAATATAAATGGGCTATTTCATTACATTTTACATAAGTTGTGGTTTTATGTCTACATATTTGTCAGGGACTTGTTTCCTGCTTATTTTGCAAAAAAAAAAAATTGATGTTGTGGGGGCTCGAACCATGAATGCCTGCTCTGCAGCCAGCATCTCTACTGCTACGCTATTGCTTCCTGGTTTATTTTGCATATTTAGTTTTTATATGCTTTCCCACTGACTGCTAACTGTAGCTGCACTACGGGCACGCCAGCATAACGAAGCACTCACGTTTAAACATCTTTACAATTTAAAAAAAAACTTATAACTTGTTCATTTATATTTATTTTATGTTCATAGTCTGTGGGGGCATGTGTTGTGTTCTGTTTATTCACATTTCCATGGACTCTGTCGTGGGTGTTTCCTTTGGGTACTTTTCCTCTTCTGGGGGCGTGTCCGCTTACAGGGCTCGGCCTACGGACATGCCCCCTACTGTCTTACACGGACTGTGTTGGCCTTCAGTGTGATTCAGCATGCTCTCATTAATATGCAGAGCATGCTGACATCACTCCATTTAACTGCAGCCTTCGTGTATGAGTTATAACTCTTACACGGAGGCTTCGTGAATCCTGCCCATTATCTTCCTTATTTAATTTTTTACCATTATACATTTGTTCTATGTTAACTTCTTTTTTACTATATAAATATAATATATATTCTTTAATTATTTCATATATTTTTCTTGTTTTTAACTTGTTTCCATTCTTTATTTTTTAATTCTCTTATTATCTTTTCTTCTTTTACTATCTTGCATAAATATGGTGCTATTTCTTTTTTGCCTTGTAAGCAATATTTTTGCTTATATAACAATTTATTAACCTTATCCTGATTTTTTCTACATAATTCTTTTTCTTTTTCATGAAATGATTTTTTTCTTCTTTATCAAGTCACATTTTGTATTCCATTTTTTTCTTTTTCCCTTTTCTTTTCTATACATTTGGAAAATTATTTTTATATTTCTTTTTGAATTGAATCCACTATATTGTCCAATTTTCATAAAAATCTCTCATACTGAGATGTTGTCATAATGTTGCAATTTTGTTTCTTTCTGCAGAATCTAGCTATTTTTTCATTTACTTTTTTATGCATTTTCCTATTTGAATATATTCCTCATTTTCATGAATTCCTACCCAAATCCCCACATGACCAGAGAACTCATTATGTTTAATTCCTTTCTGTATAATTTTTAGGCCTTCTGATATAAAAAATAATCATTTTCTGACTAAATTTTATTTCTTTTGTAAGTCCAGTGTTTATTTTCCGATATTTTTAATTTTCCACTTTTCATAATCTTAGTAACCATTTTAACATCACAACTATTATTTTATTTCTCAAATTACAATTAAAGTCAGCTGTCATTATTATATCCATGTTAACAGAGACATAATTAGGTATACTTGTAAACATTGTTTCTCTGTCTTTTTTGTCACATGCATATAAAGGTATTTAGTCTATATACATATCTTTCCATCTTATATCAACTACTGTTATTCAGCCCAGTTCTAATATTGTAATTTCTAATATTTTTATATTTTCTTGGCATAGTGTGCATATACCTGAACATGTTTCTTTGCCAGTATTTCAAATAATAGTACTGTTCCAAATGTTTCTGTTTGCACCCTTTCTTCTTTTGTTAGCATTATAATGTTTTCTAATACTATTACTTGAGCAGCTACTGTAGCATATCATTGTAAAATACTAATTTTTATCTTAATATTCTTCATACTGTTCATGTTCAAAGCTAATATTTTCAGCTATATAGAACAGTTATTAGAATAATCATCTTATCCCTTACTTTTGTTATTCTCTCTTACCATTATATTTTTAAATTTTCTTTTTCTTTCCCTATCTTTCCTATTGAATTGTTCTTGCCTTTTACTATATGCCACTCTTCTTCACTTGTTTTATCCGTCTCTTTCTTTTTCTTTCTCTTTGTCTTTCCATTTAAATTTAAATACCATTTCTGTTTTTTTTCTTGTGTTTTGTGTGCTTGTATAGCATTCTTTTCTAACTCTTCTTCTTGTCTAATTTCATTTTCATTTTCTTGTATTTATGCCTCATATTTGTCCTATATTACCACATTTTACTTCAAATTTATTTACATTATGAACTGTCTGACCACATAAATAACATATTTTTGTCACTTTCATTAATTAAATTATCACTTTTTCTACAAAAAATAACAGGTCTTTGGTTGTCCTCTGTAGCTCACAAAACCTCTATGGCCATGCACATTAATAATACTAGGTATGTGTATCACATTGTCATTTTCCATTATTAAAATGATTCCACATTCCCAACTCCCAGTCCATAATCCTCTTTCATCACAGATTTTAGTAGTGCCCACCACTTCTTTACATCCATCCATCCTCAACCCCTTTTTCCATTTTGCACATGGGGTCAGGGTGTCACTTCAGCAGTGACAACCATCATGAGTCAAGGTTTACACCACTAGGTGGCTAGCCCTGTCATGGTAGTTCATTTGCACCACTCGGACCTACGGCCAGTTTAGTGTATCAAATTCATCTAGTGCATGTCTTTGGAATGTGGGAGGAAACCAGAGCACCTGTAGAAAACCCACACGACTGCAAGGAGTACATGCAGACTCTGCACAGAAGGCACCCCAGCTGAGAATCAAACCAAAGAACCTCTTGCTGTGAGATGACAATGCTACCCACTGCACCACCACGGCCACCCTTCTTTACATATTGTCAACAAATATTCTCTCAGTTCTTTTGCGCTCACTTCAGTTATAAAGTGAATCAAGATTCTCTGTTTTTTTTTTTTTTTTTGCCTGAAAAAAGCTTGCACAACATATTCTGATCATGGAAAGTCTGCTTTCTTTATTTTATGGGACCCAAAACATTTTTGATAACCTGGCCAGTTTCAAAAAACAAGTCACAAAAAGTTTATTTGTTAATTAAAATGAAAGCTCTTACCTCTTCAGCTTTTATTCCCAGAGGTGCAATAAAATTGTCCCATGCCTCATATCTATCCAGACATTTTTCTTTTTTTACTGCTCACCTGAACAACATAGTTTTTCTTTACTTCCTTCATTTCTGTCTTCTCCTTAGCTCCTTCTTCCACTGTTTGAGCATAGGACTTTTTTTCTGGAATGTTCTCTAGATGTTTTTTCTTTACTTTTTCTCCTTCTATTTTTTCCATAATGCCACTCCAGGATACAGCAGTTCCACTTTCTGACTCACTCTGGTTAATTATCTCCTCCAGATATTCATCCCGCAACCCTCCTGACTGGAGTGTTGAAATCATATATTTTTCTGCCCTTTTTGCCATTTCAAACAGATTTTCCTGGAAATTTCTTCTGAATCCATCTTCACCATTGCATTTAGCTCCATCTCCTTCCTGATCTCCTCACCATTAGCAGACAACATTTTGACATCACTTGAAAACATTTCTGATGGTGATTTTACCATCTTTGTATTCATTTTCAACACGTTTAACTTCCAAATTGCCTTGACTCTCAGCAGCCACATTTTCTCCCTGCTCTTCCTGACTGCCTCTGCCCCTGGACAGGAAACAGGAAGTCACGATGTGTATCACCTAGTACGAAGAGAAGGGGAAGTTCCCTAGTGCCTTGGCCAAATTGCCCATAATAGTACAAATATGACCTTGGGTCTCCCCTGAAAAGAAGCTACTAGCCTTGACCAATCTGGTCAACAAAGGATACATAAAATTAAATAATTGAAGATGTGATCATTACCTTGTATATTTGTCATAAGTTGTGTTGCTATTATCAGTTCAATGATTTGGGCGCTTTTTGAGATGCATATACTGCAGGATTTGGAAGACTGACAACAGTCTTTTAAATGATGAAAGTTATTCAGATATATTCAGTATAAACTGTAGTACAAGATATATTTCTTTAATATAAAGTTGGCCTTTTAAATAATGTTTCTTGTTTTTTATTATTGTCAAACTTTGTTTGGATATATTTTGAGTATGAGAGCTTGAACCTCAAATGCAGATCACATCTTAATCTTTATTAATATTCACTATCAAAATTATTGAATATGGAAATTAAGTTATGTGGTTGCTGAAAATGCATATATTGTTAATGATTAACTTCTGATACAAAACAAGAGAACACCTGACAGTAGTCACAGGTAGTAGATAAACAAAATCTTGGATGTTTTTAAAAATGCCAGAGATTCCTTGACACTTCTTTTCTATGCACTGTAAACATTACATTTGAAGTTGTGCTAGTATGGTTTCCCACATATGAATCTGCAGAATAGGTTCACAGGTTCACAGGATGATACTAGGCTATTGACCCAGAGGCTCTTATAAGCCTAGCCAAGAATTTGGACCATGTTCCCTAAATGTCAGCACCTGTTTCCCCTGTCCAGCAGGGACACAGATAGAATCCCAGGGATGTATTTTCTGTTTCCCATCCAGTCGTCCAGGTTCCTCTTAAAGAGGACTAGAGATGTACTCTGCTTGACACAGAGAGGGAGTCTATTTCACAGATGGGGTAGTCTTTGGGACACAAATCTATCCCTTCAGCAAGTTCTATTAATGTCACAGACCAGGTTAAGACCTTGTGTGTGTGGGTTGAATGAGTGAAGTTTGACTTATGGATATGCAGCAACTCCATCAAGGCTGGATCTGAGATGGCCTTGTATGCCAGACACAGGTCACCTATGAGCAGTCTGAATGAGACTGAGTAGAGAGACAGGGCTTTTAGTCTATCTGTACAGGATAGGTGTTTGAGACCCTGGATTTTCCTGGTCAGGAACCTTTGTGGTCTCTCTAGCTGCTGCATGTGCTTGGCAAGGTACATGTCGAAGGTGGCATTATACTCAATAATGGGTCTGATACGGGAGGAGTACAGGGATGTTATGGCCTCCTTGTTCCTGGATGAAATACTCTTATTTATGAGGTGGGCCATGTAGAAAGCCTTCTGTACAATAGAGGAAATGTGGTGGTCAAAAGTCAGGTTGCTATCAACCTGTGTACCCAAGTCCCTCACGACTGATTGCATGCTTAGTACATTGTTATTAATGTGATAATTAGTGGGGATGCCATTTTTTCCAAAAGGGGATAATTATGCATTTCTTGGTATTCAGTTTGAGGCCATGCTTCTGGCACCAGCCATTAGTTTGGGTAAAGCCCTCTTGGAGGATCTTCCCATCACTAGGGGGATTTAAGACAGCACCAAGCTTGCAGTCATCTATGGAGTGGGTTCTATTAGTGAGCCAATTAGCTACCCATCTGGTAACATAGGGGTTAATGCTTAGCTATGGAAGTTTATCTATTATGCCTGAGTGGGGAATAGTGTCAAAGGCTCTGGCTAGGTCAAGGTAGGTAGTGTGCACTATCTTCCCTTCATCCATGGCTTTGGTGACTATTTCAAAGATGTTGATCAAGTTTAACAGGCATGATCTCCCTTTGACAAAACCAAACTGTGTGGAGTCAAGTGTTTGGAGGTTACCAATGTCCTTGTTTATAAGATCCATCATAATGCATTCCATGGCCTTATAGATCAGGCTAGTTAGGCTGATGGGCCTATAATTGCCTGCATCAGTGGACACTCCACCTTTGTGTAGAGGGGTGACAGTGGCTGTCCTCCATTCAGCTTGGATGAAGCCGGTGCTCTGGCTTTGGTTGAATAGGGTGCCTAATGGTGCTGAGAGCTCATGCCTGAGTTCATGTAGGATACAGCCAGTGATGTTATCTGGTCCCATGGAGACTGTATTTTTTTGTGTTTGAGAGGGCATTAAGGAACTTCTCCTTGGTGATGAGGGGCGGGGGGCAAGTGCTAGGGATGTCCTGGTTTACTGATAGGGGGGACAGGGGGGTGATGTGTTTCACTGAACCTGTCTGCCAGTATGTTGGCTATATCTATGGTGTTTGTGTATGTGGTGTTATTGATCACCAGTTCAGAGCAGATTTGGGTGTTACCTTTGAGATTGCAGACATATGTGAAGAAGGCCTTGTGACTGTCCTTAGTGGATGTGGCCAATTTGGACTCGAAGTTAGCCTTAGATGATTTCACCCTATTTGGTTGTTCAGACAAAGGAGATATTGCTTCCAATTTGGCACCTACTCCTTCTTGGTCCTGGACAGCATTTTTTTTCCTTTTATTACAGAGTTTGTTTATTGCTGTTGCCATTTGGCCCATTATAATCAGATCATCTGTAACTGTCCCCTTACCCTGTTCCTTACATATGTGGACTTAAGAATTGTAAATACTTCTGTTCTTTCTTTGACATGATTTTCAAGAGTCTTTGAAAAAGATTAGAAACAAAAATAGATGAGACTTACATTGCCATAGCAACAGGCTATATTATTACTGATTTTAAATGTAGGAATGCTAAAGTACGTTTTATATTAAAAATTGTATCTCTAAAAAAAGTTAGTCAGATGCTAGTATAATAGATATTGATGTACATACAAATGACATAAAAATACACTGTACACAGGATAATCCTTAATAAAACTGGCAGATTCTGATCAATGTAAACAATACAGATTGTGACATGTAGTGATATGTCTGTAGATATGAGAAGAGAGTGTGGACAATGCCATCAGTATAATATTTAACTGGGATCATCTGTCTCTAAAACATGCATGCATTTGAGCTCTCATGATGCTTGAAAAAAATAGTCAGGTTAAGGTTGTAGAAGAAGTTGGGCCTCCATGTCAAAATTCTGGCAAATAAGGGGAAAATTCATATTATGTCAGTTATCTTTCTTACATATCCAGTGCACATGTCTACTAACAGCAATATTTGAACAACTAATGTCTGTGTATGAAAGTGTATGAAAGTTCTGCATCATACATATAGTAAAATTCAAACACAGCTGAGTATATTTTTACCATAATCCCATATGTATAATGGAGATGAATTTACCTGAAGCATTGATATATATGATTATTAGTAAAGAGGTGAGAAAATACTTAGGAAGATTTATAGAAGTATTTGAATGATGGCTAAGCAGTAGATAGATTTGGACTGAAGATTTATTCCAGTATAAGAAACTACAGGATTCATCATCCCCTGTCAGTTCACTGAAAGGCAGGTTGATGAAGCCACAGTCAGCATATTATATTCCAACTGAAACAGGTATTCTGGAGTTGTCACTAAATAAAAAAAATGTGGTATATGGACACACTAACCACAGAAAGGCCTCCCAAGCACACAGGAGACAGGCTTGGAGCAGCAGCTCACCAAGACTAAAGGTATGTCAGTGTAAATAAAGTTTTGCAGGAGGTATACCATATAGGGGAGGGCTGCAAAATATAATAGGACATTTAAAAACAAACTCCTGTGGTGGAATATGCATATACATACATTATATAACAAAAGAAAGAAATGACTTAATGATTATAAGATGTCTTATTCTACTTACCTTTGGAGCATACTTAAGCAAACTAGTAAACAGATTGAAGGAATCATTAGAAAGCTCTAAGGTGAATATGAACTTAAAATGCAACTAAAACTAAAAACTAACTGCAAATCTTTAACTATATCAGGAAGTTAAGCACTAGCATGCAACAATCTTTGGGGATAGTCCACAACAATGCTGGCCACTCTGAAAAAAGAAAATAGCTAATACCCTAGCTGAAAAAATCAATGCAAATTTGACTCCTAACACTGTTCCAGATTCCACAGGCACAGCTGTCTCCTTTAATTACTGTGGAACAAGCCCTGTTAGACAAAGCTAAGAACACATCAACCATGGGCCCACATAACCAGTATCAAATATGGCCTATCTGAACTCTTTTTTAAACTTCTTTAATGCAGGCCTCTCCACAAGTTGTATTCCTGAAGCATAGAAAACAGCCATAATAATGCTGTTGCACAAGAGTGGCCCCAAAACAGGCCTGCTGTAACTATAGACCTATTAGTCTCATCAGCCTTATATGTAAAACTAGGAAGTATATCATCTCAGATCTCATTAATCTGAACCTTATAAGTCTAATAATCCTCAATGCTCCAAAATTCAGCTTTGCAAAGGAAGGTCCTGCCTCTTTAACCTTAGTAATTTCCTTGAAAATGTCCCAGAACTGTGTATAATGGTTACACAGTACATGCAGCATATATGGACCTAGCTAAGGACTTTGACACTATTCTCCATGCAGACATTATTAAAAATATACAAATCTGAATATAAGTCCTTGTTTTGTGCACTTGGTATCTATCTCCAGCACAAAATCACGTTTTACTATTTCTTCAGCAAATAAAGATAGAATTTAATTAGTAAACCATACCAAACATCACTGTAGAAAACAGCTTCAAATTTGACATACATACCCAATAAATAATCCAAAAGACTCATCATATACATAGCCTACTGTACAGAGTATGATGCCATGCAACTAGTGGTTGTCTACAATTATACATACAAACCAGAAAAATGGCCATCTTCACAGAACCTCTTATAGCAGTAGTCCCCAAATAGACTACTGCACTTCAAAGACAAACTATTACTTGCTGGAAATAATGCTCACAGTACTCCTAGAAAACATGTGTAACGTGTTTTTTTACTTTCTCTTAGATGTATACATAACCTTCAGTCATAGGTTCATAGGTTCACAGGTACTTACTAGGCTATTGATTTGTAATGATCTTAAGAAGTCTAGCCTTACATTCAAATGGCAGTATTTAGCACTTATAGTTTTCATACAAATAACCCTGGGATAGGCCCAACAAGGATATTTTAGGACATTTACATGTTTTCTTTAACCATGAAGGACAAGTGTGTTAAACTGAGGATGAATTGGCAGTTATCCATCTATTCATCTAACTTACATTTGAGGAGATTAAGAGAAGTAGTTGGCTTTATGCAGATTGCAATAATTTAAATCTCAACAGGAGCAAACCTTCATGGACACAGATTTGTCTAGTACAGCCCCTGTTTAAGCCTACTCTCTAATCTATTTTTTATACTGATTTCATCAGTAAACAGGCAAATGCTGTTCGGTACAATATCTTTTGTAACTGACTAATGTAATTTATTGGTCACTGACTTTATTTTTAAAGCGTACTAGTGTTGTTTGGTAGTATACTTAGAGTAACAGATTTTATATAATTTTCTCTTGTCCAGTGTACTTACTAACCCTAACCTGGCAATTTGTATGCTTTAAAGCAACCCCAAGATTTTTGTCATTCCCACTGCCTTGAGGCTATTTGGAATGTTGTTATCCGAGTCACAACAAATGGCCAACTTCCAAAAGCTCTGGCTCTCTCCTACACTTCCACTCTGACTAATGATTTTCCATTGCAGAGGCGGGAAAATCAGCAGTCAGACTATAAAATCTTCAGTATTTTCTTGTCAGCTCAAGAAGCAGCTCAGAGGGTCCACAAGAGCAGAACCTGGCCTTTCAGCTCCGTTTCTGGCAGATGAATCCCCTTTGAAGGAACCCTTCCAGACAGAAAACATTTATATTTAATATGTTTATTATTTTAAAAAATAAAGCATGTTTACTTTTCTTTGTATATATGTCGTGGTCACTTTAAGAAATCCAGTATTTTGTAACTGCCATCTGTTTTCTGCCAAAGACTGCTCTCAGCTTTGGCTAGTATGGGCGTTTATTTGATGTAGAAATGTAGTGCTTATGTGAATGTTTTGTGGGGCAGTGATGATGAGATGACTTGTAGTGCTTCTGTTTTTGGTGTAATCATGACTTACCTGCCATCTATTTATGTCAAAATAATGTTACTTCTTAAGGGTTTCTGACAGGGTTTTAGTGTACTGCTTGTGCATCACTGTGTTTTTCGGCACTTTGAATGGGTAAGTATGAGACTGCTGTTTGTGTAGACTGTTGACTACTTACCTTCTGACCCACTCATTCCAGCAATTCAAGCTGCATCCAATGCACCCTTCTTAGTCTTAGCATGGATTCTTACCCCACTCCTGCTAGTCTAACTTCCACATTTCCTAAAAAGAAAAATAAAACTTATCAGACAGCCCCTGCCATCTCTAGAGGCTTAATCTTCACCTCAGTAGACAGTGGCCAGTCATTCCTTAGACACCTCACTTACCTCTCTGACTTCCTCTGGTATAGTCCTTTCAGCCACCATATACTAGGGTCAGCTATGTCCTCTTTGGCTTTTCCAGTGTCTGGTTTGGGCATGGGAAAAACAGTTTTTCTGGGACATTGAGTTTCACTAGGGAGTGCTATTGGATGTGTCTGGGGGGATCTCTTGTATGGGCAGATATTTCTCTCCTAGTCTGTCACAGAAGATACCTGTTAAGAAAAAGTAAAAAAATAATAATAATTGTTTGCCTGAATTTATGGTATCTATAAGTAAAGATGATATTTTTACTTTACCAAATAATTTGTTGCAAATAGTTTATCCTGGTACACAGCCTTCATGAACTGTTAATCAGGTCAGTCAAAATATTCCACTTGACCATGCAGAATTCTTAACAATCAGACTCTCATATATGAATGCTTGTGCTTTTTTGTATAGATACTTTGAGTGATCTAGTTACTATTCTTTCCATGAAAAGAGTGCCTATCTCATCTTACTGTTTCTGAAAAAATTCTAGTGTTTAAACATGTCTTAAGAAGTATGTATGATTGCACTCATACTAGGTCTAAGGCCTTTGCTTCTGCTAATCTTTTGAGGAGGTATGCCTGGGTACGAAATAAGAAGTCTGAATTTTTGCATTCAGTTTTAGATAACAAGGTTTTATTTGGATCATCTGCTATATGGGCCCAGAAACAATTTGATGAAAGAGGGAAATGACTGTCTAAGATTTTTTTCAGACCCCACCCTAGATTCAAATCTCCTAGGTCTTCTTTCATGCTTAAGAAACAAAACAAACAATCCCTACCTTCTCAAGACAAACAGGAAAACAAAATGATGGTAGGAGGGAAACATAATAAGGAATCTTTCCAAAAAAAGGGGACAGTCGACAGCTTCAGGATCTCTATGCCAGAATTCCTCCTTTCTTCCCTCCCCCTCTTGTTCAATAGCCTAAATCCTTTCCCAACAACTGGCTCTGTTCATTCCCCTTTGGCAACAGATTGTGACAGACTCATGGATGTTAAAGGTGGTTCAGGAGGGATACAATTGGCACCAAATACAAATATTTCCTTTCAGGAGAGTTCCTCCTCACTTACTGAACCAAACAGAGCTTTTTCCTTAGGTTCTTCAGCTTTTTCTCACCCTAGAAGTCCTATTATTCACAAAGGCAAATATAAATATTCCAAAATGTTTTTGCTACCAATGAAAGTGCATTCTTGGGGATCTGTTTTAAATATTTCATTCCAAAAAAACTTTGTGGATGTTCCATGCCTCTCAGCTTTCCAAATTTTCACAGCATGTCTGGATTTTTGCCCCATACCTTTGGAATGTTCCTCAAAACATTTTCTGGCAAATCATTGAGGAGTGATGTCACTATATAATGGCAGACATTTGAGTTCAGAATTCATATCCTTGAGAAAATGCATGCTAATGCAAAGCCTGTTATTTTAGCAAGTTTAAACATTTATAAGAACTATAATTATAATCCGACCCTGATTCCAGACCTTTGTCCAACCATTAGTTTTGACGTCATCCAGATTTCTTATACTAAGAGAATGAGAGATACGGGAAGATATTCATCATCCCCACTGCCTCTGTGGCATTTTAGATTATCTGCCAAGGTAACACTGTAATTACCAGCTTTCAAAAGCTCAGACTCCTGTCTGGCTCTCTTTCTATAACACCGGGTTGGCTGGGTATATTCTGAAAAGAAAGCATACTGCTGTCACAGGAAGTGAGGGCTCAGTCTTTTTCTGACATCTAAAGAAGAAAGTTCTCTGACTCTTCACAGGATCCATTGCTGATTTCTCCAGATTACTGCTCAGATAAGCCCTGTTTGTGGACCGCCTTCCTCTAATTTTATTATTAGATTTATTATTCTCTTTTAGTTGTTACATTTATTTAAAATTACATTCATATTAATATGTTACTTATGTCCATGTTTACAGTAATTCTGGTGGGAATTTCTGTTTGTAACAGTAATAATTTGGCTGCTATATTTTGGAAATGTTTGGTTTTACTGTTTCTGAAGTGTGGATGTGTGCTATTAGACACTAGAGACCTCTGCTGTAGTTCCTCTGCTTTATGTTCATCTTTCGGCATTTAAACATTATTTACCCTATGTATGCCTCTGCTTTGTGTGTTTTGAACATCGGATCATAATTTTACCACAGATTAAGTTATTTGAATTCACTGTGGAGAGTATTCTCTCTCTCTGGTAAGAAAATATAGTTTAAATTGCTATCCAACATTATTTTATGGCAGTTTAAAGTGGTCAAAGTGCAAGGAGTTAATTATTTTAACACTGGTTTGGCACATTGGTTGCTTTAGCATTTAAACTTCATGTACTGGAAATTCTTTAACTTCTATCAGTAGTAAAATAATTCTGAACAAATTTCTCACTGTTTTTGTGAGAATAGCACCACTGGGTAGAGATTAGTTGTGTGGGGATATACTTAGCACTAGAAACGTATTGTTGTGATAAATTATCTAATACTGTCAGTTTATTATTCTAGCTGGTGTTGTCTCCTGTGACTTGATGGATCAAAACTCTTCTGCCCCATCATAAAATCCATTTGTATTTAAAAAGAAAAAAAACAAATTAAAAATATCCCTCAGCCTATGGTTAGTGATAGTGTTGGGGCCACTGCTTAGCCTTCAGACTACTTATCTCTTGTCCTGTCTCCCTCTAGTGTAACTTTTCTGGCCTCTGTGGAACAGGAATATGAAACATCATTTGAGGCTGTCCCAGTCACTGGCACAGATAAAGAACAAACTATTTATGTGCAGGAATAGTCTGGGGTAAAAGACCAGTTGCCAGACATCATACTGGGTCCCCAGATATTTTATCTACTAAAGAAAGAAACAGAAGCATCATCATACAGCTGATAATCAGATTACAGCTGATGTTGTTTCCTTGGTTAAGAGTGTTCTGTAGACAGCTCATTCTGGTGGCTGTGTTCCCATACATGGCTCTAGGGCTAGTTTGGCTAGAGACTTTCTATTGTTTCAGAGAATAGTGAAGAATCTGATGAGGACAATGGTGATTTCCTTGCTGAAAGTGAGTCTAGTCACTCTTATCCTTCAAAAGGTGAACCTGAGCTTAAATCCACACAACTGTTCAATTTTCATTAGAAGACTTAGATTTAGTGATGGTTTTGCTTTGGAGCAGTTGGAAACTACCCCAGAGCTGGGCAGGGTGTATGACCTTGTAGAGGACAAGATACCCAGTTCTGTGGCTAATCACCCCTGTCTTGCTGGCCTTGGAAGATGTTTATAGGTCTGCCTGCAGGACACCAGTATTTACTCCATCAGTCCCAGAAAAAATATAAGGTCACCTTGGATATGACTAGTCTCTTTTGTTTCATTTGACTACTGACCCAGCTGCAGTCTCCCCAGCAGCCTCCCTAAATAAAAAGCCATTGGCTTTGTTAAATCCAATGCTGCCTCATAAAGAAGGAAAATGTTTAGATCTTTGGGGCAAAATTATCTCTTTCTAGTATCTAGTAGTAAATTATCAAGTCAAGATGAGGAATTTATTTTACAGTGTGCATACAGTTTGGATGATTTTGCTACATCCTTACCAACAGTCCTAAAGTCTTGTAGCAATGAAATATTTTTCATTTGACTCAGGTTTAATACATACTGTGAGAGGTGTCCTTGAATGTGCAGACATGGTCTCAAGAAATGCTGTTTCTTCTGTTGTTTTAAGACAGCGTGCTTCGTTATATAATCAGAACTTCTTTGATAATTTAAGTTACATTTTTGAATGTACCTTTAAGTTCTGAACTGGTGTTTAGGCACACTGTTACACAGATTCTCTAACAGTGGGATGATAAAGGCAAATTAATGGCTGTGATATCTAGGATATATCATGTAGCCAAGTTCTCCCCAAACAGGGCATCTTCCTTCAAGGAGCAGAACAAACAAAAATTCCGGCCAAACAAAAGTAAGGGGTCCAAAACAAAGTGGCAGGAGGACAATTCTTTGAAACCAAACAAGAGAGGCTCTTTTCCAATAAAAGGATTAACCCCCTGACAAGAATGAGTATGCTGAGTCAAAGAGTATTCCTCCCCACTTGTCCTGCCCTTCTGTATTGTCCTCCTTTCCCCAAGATCTCTCTCAACCCTGCAGACTGGCCACAAATAGTTTCATGCAAATGGGTTCTGAAAAGAATAAAGGGAAAATACCCTTGGCAGTGTATGGAAGGTGTGCCCTCCTACAAGGGAGTTCCCTCCTACCCAACATACAAGATGAAGCTGTTTCCTCCAGTGCTCCATCACTTGGTAGAAGCATGGGTCATAGTACCGGTGCCTGAAATACACAGAGTCAAAGCATTTAACCCCAGATGCTTTTGGGTACAAAAAAGGAGCACTCCTGGAAGCCAATCCTAGATATGTCCTTTCTAAACACTTTTGTAAAAGTTACAAAATTCAAAATGTTCACCTTACGGATGGTTCCAGTGTAGCTTCCAGACCATTGTTGCATGTTGACTCTGAGTCTCATGGATACTTAATATATTCCTATTGCTCCCAGTTTCAGGAAATTTTTGAACTTTGCTGTGTCTGGCTTACATTATCAGTTTTCTATACATTACTCTTTGATCTATCTAATGCACCTCAAGTTTTTACATAGTGTCTGGTCCCAGTATCAGCCTGTTGCAGAACCATAATCATCCACATTTTTTCCTTATTTATATGACTTGCTCATTTGTGCAGATTTTGTATGCAGGTGTCTGGAGACTTTAGACATGGTCACATCCCTTCTTTCCCACCTTCACACTCATCTTCAAATCGAGCCATCAAAAATCTTTCTTCACACCCTGAAAATTAATTGTTTTCCTGGTATGTTGGTTAGACATAATAAAAAAGATGGCCTTCCTGCCAGAAGACAAAGTTCTGACTTATCAGGGCATTTTCTTGGATTTCACTCTTCTAGACATAGCCTTAAGAAGAGAGTTGCTCAAAATTCTAGACCTCCTCATGGTACTACATAAGAAAAAAATTCAGTGGTACATGAATAATTATTGGACCCATCACCTTCATCCCTTAGATTTCCAGGTACTGATACCTGGTGATTCAGTCATGTTGACTAATGTCGCCAAAATGGGCATGGACATTTGCTGGTGATAAGTGGGTAGAGGACCCAGCCTACTCTGACCTACACCTGGGACCTATGCTAATGATGTTAGGGGTGTATGTGTACTATTGGCCATTGTGTACCCACCATTAAGACTAGCATCTCTGGGTCAATAAGTTAATGGCCATCCTGTATCCAGTTGCCCGGCTTGTGTTAAAGAGACAAAAAGCATACAGCTCCTTTTGGAGATGAACCACAAACTTTCACCATTTGCATTGTGCAAGGCATTTCAGTTAAAGGCTGTGCTATATCAGCAGTCATACATAAGTTTTCAGAGAACTGGCACCTCACCTAAGTGTCATGTTTAATCATAGCCTCACCTCAGGCTTCGTGCCCACTGAGTGGCACACAGCTACAGTTATCCCGCTCCACAAGGGAGGATTCGCCTTGGATCTCGGGAACTACTGTCCCATCAGTCTGACAAGCCTGATCTGCAAGGGCATGGAACGCATTATCATGGAACTTATAAACAAAGACATTGGCAACCTTCAAACACTGGCCCCCACCCAGTTTGGATTTGTGAAGGGCCGATATTGTCTCCTGAATCTGATTGACTTATTCGAATCAGTCTCCAGAGTTGTGGACGAGGGTATGGTGGTCCACACAGCCTATCTGGACCTTGCCAAGGCCTTTGACACCATCCCCCACTCTGGAATCATAGATAAACTTACTAAGCTGGGCATAAATCTCTACGTCACTCAATGGGTTGCCAACTGGCTTACTGACAGAACCCAGACTGTAAATGTAACGGACTCCAAATCCAGCTCCAGACATGTGACAAGTGGAGTACCTCAGGGTTCAGTCCTGAGACCACTCTTGTTTGGCATCCACTTCTCTGAAGTACAGGCCAACACTAAGGGACTCTGGCTAACAAAGTTTGCAGATGACTGCAAACTGGGAGCCATTATTGAATCCCTAAATGATGTGGATATTCTACAAAAAGGCCTTACAGAAACAGATGCCTGGTGCCAGAACCATGGGCTCAAGCTTAATGCCAAGAAAGGTATAGTTATCCCCTTTGGAAAAAAACATGTACCCATGAATTACCACACAGGTGGCAGGATGCTAAACATCAAAAGTGTGATGAGAGACGTAGGGACACAGGTGGACAGTGGTCTCACTTTCGATAACCACATCATCACAACAGTCAGGAAATCCTTCTATGTGGCACACCTCATCACTAAGGGCTTTTCATTCAGAAAAAAGGAGGTCATTGTCCCACTGTACTCATCCCTCATTAGACCCATTATAGAGTATAATGCCCCGTTTGGTATGTACCTCACAAGACATCTGCAACAGCTGGAAAGGCCACAGAAATACTTCACTAAAAGAATCAAAGGCCTAAAGCAGATGCCATATGCTGACCGTCTAAAAATACTCCAGCTATACTCTGTGGCATATCGTCTACACAGAGGCGATCTCTGCTTAACATACAAGGCCATGTCAAACCCTGAGCTGTTGGACATACTCCACTTAAAGAAACCCCAATCCCTCAGAACCACATGCTCCATGGATCTAAACCTTGTCATCACAATGAACAAAACATTCTGTAGGGTTTGTTCCTGACCCAGAGACTCCCCATACTCTGGAATAGACTGTCCATACATGTCAAGCAGAGCACCTCATTGGCCCTCTTCAAAAGGAACCTTGATGATTGGATGGGAGATAGGAAATTCACCCTGGGGATCATGTCAGTCACCCTGCTAGACAGGGGGCCGAAGAAGTAAATATTGTGGGAAGAAATATCTAGGGAATTGGGAATTGTTATGGCTAGGCTTGCATAGACCCTAGGGCCAATAGCCTAGTATCAACCTATGAACCTATGAACCTAAGAAATGTACAGTGAGTGTGTATCTCACGACTGCAGAATGAAACAATGAAAAAATAAGAGACTGGATAGCAACCCCTCAAGGCACCACCTTTAGGCTCTAAATTCACTTTCCACAGGCATAAATGGCAGTGCAATATTCTGCAAAGAGAAGTGCTCAATACTTGGCAGTCGTTTCTGATTTCATTTCAGTCATTTGCTGTGTAACAATGCTCATTTCATGTGTGTGTGTGTGTGTGTGTGTGTGTGTGTGTGTGTGTGTGTGTGTGTGTGTGTGTGTGTGTGTACATGTGTATGTGTCTGGTGCTAGGCAATGCCAATATAAGTAGTGAATGAAGGTGGTTGTACATAATACTTGGAGGTGTGAAGTGTGGCAGTCTAGCTCCTTGCTATAGAATGATCAATGCCAGTGTTCCTCAGATGTATGTGGGCATCATCAGTGCTCTTTAATACCCACTGTGCCCAGTACAAGAACAGAATATAAGTGATGTGTGAGTGCTACACGGGCATGACTGAGGTGTGTTTATTTTTTGACAAGAGTAAAGGGTATAAATGTAAGTGTAGGAAAGTCATGAAAAGGGGAAGCAAGCAGATGATTAGGCATAAGGTGAGCAACTAAGCAATGAGCAGGATGGATGTGGTGAAGCTAGGGGAAAATGTTTTTTTTGGAGCCAACTGCCCATTTTTCATGCATAAAGAGAAGATAAGTTGGGGAAGGAAGGCAAGTGGGTTAGGGTAAGTGGCAGGGGAAGACAGATAAGATAGGCAGGGTGTGTAGAAACACAATTGCGGGAAACACACCTGTGAAGGAAGTGAGATAAACAGAGGACAGACAATGGTACTGGAAGGACTGTACAACCAACAAGCATCAGTATTAACATAAAAAGGAGGGAAGCACCAGCTGTGATCCAGTGGGAGATTACTCACTAACCAGGTTATCATCACCAGTGGGCCCAGTCTTAGATGGTGAGATAGTGGTGAAATGGGATGCGACTCAATGACTTGTTGATGAAGGATCTCCATCTGGCTGATCCTGTCAGCTATCTCTCCACAACATCTGTTGGGTGTCAATGGGTGACAAATGTGTCACCTCTAGTGGCATGGCTACTGGCTGGTACAATAGTCCCAACATCTGGTGCAGACTACCTGTAGTGTTTGGTGCAGGTAAGACAGGAGGTGTGGAAGTGACTGTGTCAGAATGGGACCCAGATGTATCAGTTGCTTCTGGTGGTGGTTGTGGTGGTGGTAGTGTAGCTGCTTTCACCTGTGGTGGTCCAGCAAACCTTGCCTGAGGGATGGGTGCATTGCTTAATGCTTTTGCATATAACATTAAAATATGATTAAGATATTCTTAATATACTAAACTGAACAACATACACACTTTATAGCTTACCAAGGTTGCTAATATAGACAAGTGAAAGGAGTCCTGTCCCCACAGCCATCATCAATTACATTCTGAAAAGAAAAGGAAAAGGATTAATGTGATGATCTACCTGAACAAACTAATAGTCCAAGACACAGAAATGGGATGTTAAGACATGTGTTTATATACAAAGAAAAAATAATGCAGACGCATTTCACTTACAGGCTATAAGCAAAGGAAGCAAGTATATTGCCATAGATTGTCCACGACACAGATGTCAACCCATCCCAAAATTGTTTTTTGTGCATATTTCCCACATCTAGTGTTGTAGTTAGTATTATGAGACAGACGCCTCAACTACAAAAAATATAAAAACACAAATGGGAAGGAGAGGTGTTGAACTCACAAGCATCAGCACAATGTGGAAACACAGACTTATCACCTCGAGACACTTACTCAAATAGATGGAAGGATGCATTCACACACACACGCACGCACACACGCACACTCACACACACACACACACACACACACACACACACACACACACGCGCACGTGCACACACACACACACACACACACACACACACACACACACACACACACACACACACACACACACACACACACACACTAACAACATTTATCAGTCAAACTGACATCTCTGAACTATGGAAGTATCCCCGAAATGGCACTGATTTATGAAAGGTATACAGTAATATTAGAAGCTGTATATTCTGAAGCAAGTATACTCATCCTGGTGCTCTCCTAGACACTTCACCTCATGTGAAGTTGCTTACTCACTGCAATGTCATCAGTGGATATGCAGAGAAAATGAGCACTGTGTAACACTTGTGAATGACATACAGTGGCAGGTTATGTGTGTTTCAGCTAAGGTTTACTTACAGCACATTGGTGGTGCCTGCTGGTTACCTCCATCCTCCCTTCATCCTAGGAGGTCAGAACTATGGCACCTCATGTCAATGTAATGGGGACAGTACTGTTCTCCAATTTGTGAGATGCCAATGGCACAGGTGTCAGCCTGAGTTAAACTATTCCAAGGTTCAATCTTATATTCACCGGTAGAGTTTTTATTAGAATCTAGAAAAGAAGCTGCAGTTAAAAAAGGAATAATTAGTAGAGCATATAAAATACTGCATGATTATTTTAAGAATCAATCAGAGGTGCTTAAAAAGGATTGGGAAGGGAGACTGGATAAGCAATTCACAAAGAGACAATGGGGGATATATGTATGTCTCCCAAATCTGTAACAATGTCTACAAGATTTAGTTTCTTTGCTTGGAAGTGTTTACATAGGTATTTTTGTACCCGAAATAGACTCCGAAGAATTTTTCCTCAGATGAATAGTAAATGTTGGAGGTGCAACTGGCAAGAAAGAGGTGGCTGAGAACATATTTTTTGGGAGTGTAATGAGCTGGCCAACTTTAGGGATTCCCTGTTAATCACTCTGTCGGAGATGCTGGGTAAGTGGATTGGATTGACTGGGGAGATGATTTTTTTTGAGCTATGATACAGAATCGGAATTGCCGAGACATAATAAAGCCTTGCTGAGTCTAATTATGGTGACTGCCAAAAAAGCAATTACTAGAAAATGGAAATCAAAGTCTAGACCAGCTTTACTAGAAAGAGTGAATTTAGTAACATAGATAAAACAATTGTAATTGGGATGTTTAGAAATGGGACAAAGCATTCTACATAGAAAAACATGGGAATTGTGATAACAATATATGCAGAGAAGGAATGATGTTTAAGAGCCAGGATTTGAATGAGCCATATAATGCTTTACTGACAATGACTGGATAGATTATAAGTGATGTATAATGTTTGGAACTGCAGTTGTTTCAATGGTGTCTCCGATGTATAATGTTTGCAGCTAAAGTGGTGTCAGTGTTTGATTTTCATGCATATAAATGTAAGATTGCCTATGCCATACGTGATAATTTAATAAAGATATTTATTGAAAAAAAAGATATCGCTCTTGGACAATCTTCTGGCTGTAATCCTGATGGACAATGCACAGAAAGATTTTGGTCTCTTACACACACCACCCCTGCACTCTAAAAGGAGCACTGCCCTCTCTTTCTCCAGCCATGATGACTCACCTGGAAAATATAGATATTGCATTATTATGGCTCACAATGGCACTTAAGATAAGAAGCATGGCAGCCCTGTATCTATGTATATGCTGCTAAGGAAACAGGTCTCACAGGAACTCCATGTACATGAGTTTATATATGGAATTACAGATTACCTCTGGAAACATGACCTGGATTGTGTATGTGCAGTGCTGCCAGCAGAGACACAGGCATGTGCACAACATTGCAGAGACTTGAGGATGATGGTCAGCAGGTGCTCCCATCAAACAAATGGAGCAATTCAGGAACAATAATAAGCTATGGCCTAACTGGCGTAATCATTACTCCCAGGCAGATGAAGCTGCATGACATAAGAAATTCGGTATTCAAACAGAACCACTACACTATGGAAGACATATAGAAGCGAGGCTAAGACTGCAGAAGCCAAAACTTAAAAGAAATGTTCAGACAAAAGTTAAATTCTACTTGTACAGGGTAAGTGCTACTTTTATAAGTCCATTATTCAAGTACAGCTGCTTTTAATTGCTCCTGGACATGTTGGCATACTAAAAAATAGGTTTGTAGAAAGCTATATTGAAAGGGGGATTGCAAAAGTACATCAGTTGCTGGGCTGAATGATTATTAAGTATAATGGGAGGCACACCCATAAGCACATACTCAGATCACAGTTTAAAGAACTCTTGTTGAGTTTCTGAACACTTTCAGTGAATAAATTTGACTGTTGCATACATTACACATCAATTGCAAAAATATGTTTCACAGTGAGAAAAGCAGTCATAACATCTTGGTCAGTTGCAATGGTATGGGTATTTTTTGTAGGGGTAAACCATGTGGTTACTATTACTTAAAGAGTGTGGATTTAGCTATATATATCCAGCACACAAACATGCTATATGGCTGAGGGGTAGATGGGAGGTGTAAGGATTTTGCAGTGCCACACAGGAATAAGGCTGGTAATTCCACTGATTTCCATAACTACAAAACAATGCCTAAAAGAGGGAAAACAGAAACAAACAGAGAATGAGGTACTACTTCAGGCTCTCTGTCTCCGTGAATTACAGCTCTTTGGCCTGCATACAGCTAACAAGGCCTACCAGGACCATGCTTGGGAAGATTTGGTGGCAGACATCAATGTGGTTGGTGGTCAGAACCACAGTTATGACACAGTGCACCTCAAGGCCACTAACACCACACATGCTGCCAAACAAAGAGCTCAGCTTCTGGCATGGAATGGTAGGTCTATGGGTGGGAACCATCATGTAAACCATGCCTTACAGGTATGGAGGAGGTCCTGGCCTCACTCAGAGGCAGCAGCACCTCCACACATTCCTACAGTGTGGTTTGGGTCAAAGCTGGACAGGTCACTGAGGCAATATAGTGGAGAATCCCCAGGTATGTAGTCCTCAATCTAAGACTACCTGTAAGTCCCTAACACTCCTTAGTCACACAGGGTGCGCAAGAAAATTATTTATTGCTACCATTTTAAAATTCGTAAATCCCAGTTACATGTATACTTCTGGTGCTGGGTCAGACTTACTGAGGATTAGATGCCTTGGTGTTTCCCTAGGTGATTCTTTATCTGGCACCAGCACTGTGGAACTGCCTCCATCTCGTGCTGGATGATCTGCAAAATCTGATAATGATGCTGGGGATTAGATGACACAGTCAGGTAGTATAGTCAGTGTGTTTTGGGAAAAGGGAATGAGACCACTGCATCATGTACATAAACTATGGACGCAGCATCTCTGCCTGTGGATACCCAGGATACCTACACCACACAGGAATGCCAGGTTAATGGGGACATTATCAGTCAATGAAGTGTGCTGGCACCAAGTTAATACATCTAAATCCACCTCTAGCACCCATGGACAGAGAGGTCTTTAAAGGGGGGTGGGTAATGGTGCTTCCTGGAGACATGGGTACTCCTCTTCTCCGGAAGTTGGTGTGTGAGTAGCTGAAACCCACTGTGCATGTGCAGAACCATTACATAGGTACAGACTACTACCACCACAGCCATGACAAAGATAGTGAGGATGATACAGGGTATCCAAGATGACCTATGGGAGTGTATGTCCCATATGTTTGACGTTTGGCTAGACCCAATCATGTACTGGAGTGTGTTGTGTCCTTTCAGTCTTGCCAGACAAGGTTGAGTACCGATCCACAAAGATAATCCACTGCTACATCCACAGATGGTAGCCATCATGGCCGTGGATGACCGAGATCCTGTTGGTTGAATGCTAGAACTTCCACATCTGCATCTGTTGTGCAGGTGTGGATGCCCAGGAGATAATGTTCCCACAGTTGTGGTAGTCATGACAGTGGCATGTCTTGCAGCAGATATCATTCTTGATTGTGCAGCACACCAGCATCCAGCCAGGGTTGTGGGAAAATCAAGTGAAACTCCTGGAAGATCCAGCTCTCATGGAAGGGACTATTGACTGGATGCTGAAACCTCTGCTGTGCATGCCCTGGATTTGTCTAGTGCATTGAGCCACAGTGCTGCAAACCTGTAACTATTGATGAGTTTGTACCCTAGCAGTCTCACAGTTACACCACCACTGCCCCTTTACATTACACACACTTCATCTGCAGCTAACACTGGTTCATCATGTTCATTATAAAGACTTGTACGTTAAAGCCCCCACCCAGCACTAACACACTTTCCTGTAAAAGACATCCCACCTATTCAAATGATGATAACTGTGCCCTGCCCTTTGAACACTGTTATATGAGTTGCCATTGTCTATTGCACAGAGTTGCCAGCTTATGTGTGGGTAAGCATAGGCTGTTGTTGGTTTTGAATACATCATTTTTGGTGTAGTGTATCTGCTTTACTCTTGTCAGCTATGTTCTGAAGTCATGTATAAGATGCTGTCTCTTTGTTAGTGACATAGCATACTGCACCCGCCTCCATCTGACATGATCATCCCCTGCTGCTGGCTCTGCAACTGATTCCTCATCTGACTCAGCCTCCACTACCTGGGGTGCAGGGGACGTCTGCACCAACAAGTGCCCACCCTTCTGCAATTACATCCTAAGTATGATATTGTACAACATTGCCTACAATTGGTACCAATTTTTCACATGTGATATGGTCATTATGCAGGTCATCACTGGATGAATCCAGAAAGCAAATGCATGCTTTCAGCAGTTGGAACACTCACTCAATAAGGTTTCTTGTCTGTGATTAGGCATGGTTGTACCCCTGTTCTGTATGATTTTATGATTTTCCCATGGGCATCATGAACCAGGGTTCCACAGCATATCCAGCATCATCAACAAGATGACCATCGGGGATGTCATCCCTTATAAAACATTGGTCAGGTCACAGGTGTGCCATGAGTGAGTCATGATAACTGCCTGGGTGGCATGCACACATATTGTAGATGCTTCCCTGTCCATTACAGACAATTCACCAGTTGATGGAGTGATGCCCTGATATGGTCTTTATTTCAGTATGGGTACAGGCTATGGCTGCCAGTACTTCAATAAAATGAGCTATATCAATGAAATTATGCATGGTGTTGACTCTGTCCTCTGGGGTGCATGGTAATCACAAATGCTCCCTCACAAGGTATTGAAAAACTGATGGAGTATTCTCAAGGCAGGTGCTTGAGATACCCCCTTCCACTGTGTCTGTAGTAGGTCATTGAAAGATCTCTATATGTAATATGTGCAGAGCCATACATACCTTAGCATCCACTGGAATAGGTACTCCACAACTCCTACAGGGCTACAGATGAGGTGGACTTATGTCAACAGTATATTGCATAGTGTCCCTATCTACACAGCGATGGTCCACAATGTCCATGTCGTGGATTCCATGAAATCTTAAGCATGGTCAGATGACCTGTCACCTCTGTGGGCAATGCTGTACATCTTTGAAAACAGCTGTGATAATAAGGGCCTTGAAGATACATATTTACTATTGTGGCAGCAAATCCTTACATTCTTCAAATACATCTTTAATCTGAACATGAGATTTCATCTGAGTTCAAATATATTGCCAGTGTAGCTGTGTTGCATATCATTTATATATTTATGAAATGCTTCTCTATCTTGTTTTGCCTCATTAACTTACCACGGGAGGCTTATTTTTAATAATGTTGCTCATTACCATCTCATTATACAGTCATGAGAAGATAACAAGTCAGAGTGCTGCTTGGACTGCATAACTTGCAGATCCTGTATTTACAAATCACACATATATCCTGTACATAACCATTTATTGCCCAAATTCTCTTAGCATTATGCAGAACAGTTTTCTGAATCTGGACTATCATCTTTTTGTCACAGTCAATTCTACGTCAATCCCCAACAGGGGTGCCAGATGTCCCTATTTGAGCAGGAATGCCCTGGGATCAGCAGCCCAATCCGAGTCCCACACTGCTGGTTATAATCTCTGAAAAACAGCCTCTGCTTTGTGATTTTTTTTTGATTAGCTTGTATACCAGCATACGTGCCAATCATATATTGCAAAGTGGAGCTACTTCTGTTTAATGCAGACCTGCCTGCTGTTCTGCATGAAAGATCTTTTTTGTTTTTTTGGTCTTCACTTAGCGTGAAGGACCGTCCCTACCCGTACAAATCTGGCAACCCTGATCCCCAAACAAGAGTTAGTATTTTCCTTTCTGTTCCTTTGTTAATACAATAATAAGTTAATAGTTTGTTCTGCATTTGGAATGGACAGATTTGTTTCTGTTAAGATTTGAATGTTACTATCAGTCTTAACTACAGCCAGAACAGCATAAGCTGCAGTAGAATGGTTCAGACCTCAAAATGATGTGACAACAATCTCAGCTACTCTTCTGGGAGAAAATCATATTATTGCACAGTTAACCCATAGGTTTCTGACTAGGTATAAATCCTGGCACTTCATGAAACAGGAATCCAGGCAATGTAGGGCTTATCAGAACACATAGGATTACCTGTATCTCCATAAGGTTTACCACTGCCACAAATCTTAACTCATTAACATTGCTGTACAAAATCATCCTAGGAAGATGATTGGCTAGTTTATACTGGAAGCCTACAAAATGCATACTCAAGACTGCAGTGGCGAGTGGGTTTTTTATCAAGATTAGCCATAAAAAGCATGGCTTTGTGGAACCCAGGAACTTTTCATCAGTCGCTGTGTTTTGGGACTGTCCAAAAGTGAAATCCCTTTGAGTCATAAGGAAGCAGACTACAAAGAACTGCAGCAATAACACATATTAACCAAATGTTTTGCTCTCTGCTATACATTTCATCCACTGTTGTCTTTTGTTTACCATTTATTTTTAACTAGTATGCTATATGGTGTTTGGTTACAAATACACTAGCAAATTTTATTTTACTAAAACTACATAAAGTTAATGTTAGATAAGCCTAGTCTATGTAATATCAGATAGTCATATTACACTAGCAAACTAAGCTGGATTAGCAGAGTGGCATATTAGTACTTGAAGCTTTTCTTTCAAATAAGGACAGGCTGAAGGGTGGATTTGGACATATTCGTATTTGTGGTTAGTTCTTGACCTTCCTAGCTTATCTGAATTCTCAAGAATCTTCAAGAATTTAGGGAATACAGAACTGGAAAGTGCAATGGTGGAGAAACACCAATATTCTTTCAAAAAGTCATCACAGGTCAAAATAAAGGACAAAGGAAAATATCAGAACAACCCAGAATACATGACAAATAAGTGGGTAACAAGTCATATTTGCTGACATGCTGGTCTAAGGGTTATAAACATTTTTTACTTGTGGCATTTAAATTAGCATTACATGAACATATAGAGGGTCTACATAATGAAACTTCAGTAAAATCACAAAAATATGGCTAATGCTACATATGTTCAAACCATCCAAGTCTGCTGGACTTTTGCTGGGCTGAATCTTTTCAAGTGCCTTCCTGTTAAGTACATTATGTACCATGAATGAAGTATTGGCCCTTTGTGCCTTCAAAATGTATAGTAATGGCTATATGTTTCAAAACAACAGCCATATCCACCGAGTACTGCTGCCTAAAAAAATTTAGAAATGTACCATATTTTGTGCAGGATCATAGGATCATAGGAAGTTACTAGGCTAATGGCCCCAGGGCCCTTACAAGCCTAGCCAAGTTAAACCCATGTTCCCAATGGTGTCTGGTTCAAGCAGACACTAAAATCAGCACCTATTGCCCATGTTCAAGAGAGACAAAGATGGAACTCCTGGGGTGAATTTATGTTTCCCATCCAATTATCAAAATAGCACTTAAATAGGGCCAATGAGGGGCTTTGTTTAACATGAATAGAAAGCTTGTTCCAAAAGTGGGGCAACCTCTGTGAGATAAATCTGTCTCTTCAGCAAGTTCTGTTGATGTCACATACCAAGCTAAGGTCCTTTGAGTGAGTAATCCATGTATCATTTGACTTGCGAATGTGAAGCATTTCCATCAAAGCTGGGTCAGAGACTGCTCTATATGCGAGGCACAGGTCACTTCTTAGCAGTCTGTATGACACAGAGTAAAGTGACAATGATTTCAGTCTGTCAGAGACAGATCTTGAAGACCCTGAATTTTCTTTGTAAGGAACCTTTGTGGTCTCTCTAATTGCTGCAGGTGTTTGGAAAGGAACATAAGAAAGGGAGCATTATACTCTATTATTGGCCTGATGAGGGAAGAGTACAGGGAGGTTATAACCTCTTTTTTCTGGAGGCAATGCCCTTACTTATGAGATGAGCAATATAAAATGACCTTCTTACCACTGTGGAGACATGGTGATTGAAGTTAAGGTTGCTGTCAACCAGTGTGCCCAGAGCTCTCACCACTGACTGTGTGCTTAGGGTATTACTATTGATGTGGTAGTTAGCAGGAACATCACCCTTACCTAAGGGGATGATAATGCATTTTTTTATATTAAGTTTAAGACCATGACTTTGGCAGCAGTCATTAGTCTGCGTAAGACCATCTTGCAGGATGTTGACATCACATCCCAGTTTACAGTCATCGGTAAACTTTGTCAGCCACAGTCCTTTCGTTTTAACCTGCACTTCAGAGAAGTAGATTCTGAACAGTAGGGGTTCTAGAACCAATCCCTGAGGAACAACATTGGTTACTGGTCTGCTGAAGGAGGTGGAGTCCCCTATTTTGACCATATGAGTTCTATCAGTGAGCCAGTTTGCACCCCACCTGACAATATATGGGTTGATACCTAGCTGGATGAGTTTCTCAATGATGCCTGAGTGGGGGGTTGTGTCAAAGGCTCTTGCTAAGTCTAGGTAGATGGTATGCATAGATTTCCTCTTATCTAGGGCTTTGGTGACTGCCTCTAAGAAGTCCACCAAGTTTAACAGGCATGATCTCCCCTTGACAAAGCCAAACTGGGTGAGGTTGAGCATTTGGAGATTTCCTATACCTTTGTTAATAAGGTCCATGATGATTCATTCCATGACTTTGCAGATAAGGCTGGTCAGGCTAATGGATCTATAGTTCCTGGGGTCCAAGGATGCACCCCCTTTGTGCAAAGGGATGACAGTAGCTGATTTCCATTTCACTGGGATGAAGCCAGTGCTTAGGCTATGATTGAAAAGCGTGCTGAATGGTGATGCTAATTCCTGTTTAAACCCATGTAGAACACAGCTCAAGATGTTGTCTGGTCCCATAGAGGCTGTGCTTTTGGCCTTGGAGAGGGTATTTAAGACCTGCTTCTCAGAGATACTAGGCGAGAGGTAGATGTTTAGGATGCTTTGGGGTATATGTGGCAGGGACAGTGGAGTAAGCTTTTCACTGAGCCTGTCAGCCAGCCGGTCTGCTATGTCCACAGGTTCTATATATGTAGTATCATTAACTATGAGTTCAGCTCAAATCTGGGCCTTACCTTTGAGGTTACGATGTAAATAAATAATGTGGTTATCCTTAGTTAGGGAAGCTAATTTGAATTTGTAGTTAGCTTTGGAGGACTTCACTAGGAGTCTTACTTGCTTGTTTAAGTTGAGGAGTGAGTGTTTTCAGTTTTCAGACCATTCCTACCTGCTCTTAGACAGCAATTTCTTTCTTCTACTGTATAGCCTATTAATGGCAGTTGTCCACCATGCAGATTTATTTTTGCTTGAAGATCTTGCTTTGATTCTTTCAGGTACAGCAGAGTCAATACAATTGTACAGGTACTTGTATAAAGCATTGGTGTGTAACTGAGCATAGATGTCTGTTCTGTTAGTGGGGGGAGGGCCTATAAAGCTATTTATGCAGTCATGTAAAAGGTTGTAATTGGCCTTTGAGAAGTTTTTTAGTCTAGTCATTGCTAAGGGGGGGTGTTGTGTATTGTAGTTACTTCTAACAAGAATGATTTATGATCAGATCTCACCAAGGATGGCCACACACTGGGGGTTGTGCAGCAGTCTCCCATGTTGGTGAGTACCAGGTCCAGGATGTTTGAACCCCTTGTGGGTGTGTCAACCAGCTGGTCCAGGGCATTAGAGTTAACAAAGTCCAGGAACCTTTGGGCAAGTGAGTTATAACATGCATAATTTACCCAGTCTATGGACGGGTAATTAAAGTCACCCAAAACCAGGGTGTTTGCTTGTATCTTGACTGGCTTAAGTAGATACAAGTAGACCGACTGGATGTCCTGATTCATGGAGGGGATCCAATAGCTGGCAATGAACTGAAGAGGGGTCTTATATACAGTCAATTGCACCTGAAGTATTCAAGGGAAATGTGCTGTTTAACCAGTCTAGAGGTATATTTATCTTTAATGAATATCGATACACCACCTCCTATAGCTCTCTTGCCTTCAGTTTGTGATCTGAAGATGTGGAAGGAAATGTAACCTGGTATAGCTGGGATGCTCTCTGCAGCCTTAAACCAGGTCTCAGTTACTGTACAAATGTCAGCATCTTCCAGGATGAAGACTGCTTCCAGTGAGTGCAGTTTACTGTTTAGACTCCTAGCATTTAGCAGCATAACCTTGAGGTTGTTTTTAGAGGGTATTTTTACATTGGGAATTTTATTCTTGTGACATTGCCTAAAAAAAGGCACTATGGGGATGGCGATGACAAGAACATTAGCCAGTAAATTAAATCCCAAGGGTGACAGATGAAGACCATCTCTGGCAAAGAATTGAGGTCTGTCGACCATGTCATCCCAGGCTGACAGATACTGGATCCTCTTTGAATGACATCAAAAACTAAGCCAATTGTTGAAGTCAATCATTTTTTGTTTGTATTGAGGCATCACCCATTGGTGAAGGTAGAATACTGCTTAAAGCTAGGCCACGGACATACCTGACTGAGGCACATAATCTGAGAGTTCAATCATGTCTCTCTTTATATAGTCCAGTGAGGTACATCTCAAGTTGTTTGCACCAACATGCACTATGACAGAGTCATAACAGTGCCTGTAGTTGAGAGACTTGAGTACATGCATGATGTGGCAGATCCTGGCACCTGACAGACAGCTGACCGTGACCTTTTCCTTATGCAACCTGGTGAGAGGGACATCTGTGTGTCTCACAATTGAGTCGCCTATGAGTAAGTTGTTTGTTTTTGTGTTATGCCTTAGGGGCTTGACTGTGAGATACTGGTGTGTGATTTATTATGTATACTATGTTCTGCAGAGGATGTACTATGTGGAGCATGCTTGTGTTTGTGTTTGGAAGGTCTCTGATGTTTAGGTAAGCTTCTTGTAAGGATCTCCACATATGTAGGTTTATGTGTTGTTGGTTTGATATGTGCAGGCAATGAGGTGTACATGCTGACAACCTTAGTATCATTTGGACTGAGTGGTAAGCGAGAGAGCATAGATTCTAGGTTCTTGATATAGATGCATCTCTAACATAATGAATTTCTGTGGACTAAAAGACGTAGGTTGTCAGTGTGCATGAGACAATTGCTACATTGCCTCAGGATGCCCATGTCAACCAGGCTTGCTGAAGAAAGTATAGGTAATTGTCCATCCATAATGCTAGGCAAGTTGATGTGGTCAGAAAACAGGGAGGGGACAGGAAGGAACAGGTAAAACAGATGACAGAAGAAGTGGACAAAAATGTGAAGGGCTAGTGGGTAGGATTTGTGTTGGTACCTCAGGAGTTTCGTGGAACTCACTAATGGAGCACCAGCACAGTACTAAGAGAACTGGGAATAAAAATAAATAAAGCTAATATAAGACCTAAGAAAGTGTCTTCATGACAAGATACATTGTGTCACAGCATATGCTATATTATTATACCATTGTATACATTTGTTTTTCTTATGGATGCCATGCTATATATCCCTTATAATATTGCTAATATTTTAAATCTTCATTTTTATTTCCTCTTGTATTACCTTTAACTAATTTTTGTGCTTTGTAGTACATTGTGACTTAAGCTGATGCTGGTCATTTGTATCACAATAATCCATTATGCAAACTAGCCATAAGATTGCCAGTGTGTTGCCGTAACTAACCACAAGAATTTGAAAAACAACTTAGCAGTAAATGACAAACTATGGTGAGGGTGGAATAAAACATGTTTCCCTTTCATCTCTTCCAGAAAAAAATGGTTGGATTAGAGGAACAGTAAAATATTGGAAACTGGGAACTTCAAAAACTAAGAATCTTAACAGTTTGCAGGGATCCGGAAGACATCACATATATGTAATTGAAGTCCAACCTCCAGAAGCCCATCGCATGCTGATTTTGAATCAGTGCTAAATGAGGGAATCCAAGCAAACATTGTCGATAAAAGAAATTACTTGAACAGTGCATAATGTGGCCAGGTGTACCACTCAATTCTTATCCCCTGTGTAAAGAGGAAGAGAACAGGGATTGGAATATGAGCTAGAATAGCCATATAAAGACTACAATGCATGGGCAACAAACACTTAAAAGAAAAAAAAAACACTGGCCTAAAATTCCATCACCTATATAAATTCCATATTGGACCTAGACATCTGAATGATGGTTTTATAGATGATTTTTTTTCTTATGAATGCCAGTTAGCACTAATGAAACAGGACAACAGCTATTTTTATCAAGATCTTTGTATTCAAAAGTATGCTCGAGCTCTGTATTGAAGACTCTGTGAAGTGCAAGGAAGTCATATTGTAAAGGTAAAACAGGAGTCTGCCACCCATTTAAAACGCTGCCCTGGCAGATGTTGTGCCACAGATTTGTAGAGATTTGCTGGCCTACAAAGGAAGCAATGAGACCAGTTCATTAAATCTTACTAAATGTTGGTATACTATAACCTCACTAAACTATGTGAATCCTACATATGAAATATATTATACTCTTTAATATGTCTTAACAACATGATTTTGTTTGCAAGTGTAATGAATGGGCAAATAAATCCCACTTATTGACAGTAAGTAATTGGTTATGTTCAGGGGTTACAGCCTCACTATCTGCGCTGCTTACCACCAAATTAATATGTGAGGGGTGATTGACCTTAAGAGCATATGGTGAAATGCATACTGCTATCTCAGGTAATAAACAACAACTGCCACACTCAAGTAAGCTTTACACTGCATAGCTGCAGATTAGGGCTAAAGGCACTGTCTCTAAAGAAATGCATCTATTACAGACTGAGCCCAATGCCTTCCAATGAAATTTTACTGACACTGACTGAAACCTGATGAAGATTAACTTGCACATAAACACCCAAACAATATTTTCCAGGAAAAGTTAATGATATGTCTTCAACACTAGTACCACTCCCCTGTCTTTATAGCAATGCTGCCATGAACTAGGCTACTCTAGGACACAAAAATACAATCAGTGGACACCCTTTCAATAGGCCAATAATTAAGTATTGATATGATAGCAACAGGCCGAGCAGTAACTCTTTGAAACATGAAAGCCAACATCTAATGGTACACTATACCAATTCACATACTCTCAAGATAGTAATAAAGCACTAGCCACAAGCATTTAAAATTAAATAACATTTTTGCTTGAAATAAAGAAAATTAAGCAATACATTTTGCACAATAGAAAAACGAAGCCCAGAGAATAATAAAGCTCCCAGTCGGCAGAAACTGTTCAGTTACTTAATTCTCAGCATAGTCACACAGCATGGAAATGAAAATACTTAAAAAATCACTTTTATTAAATCCACCAAAACACATTAATGCTCAAACCATACATTTTTGTTTCTTAACTTCATTAGAATTTAGTTCCAGCCCACATCTGATGAAGTTAAGAAACGAAAACGTATGGTTTTAGCGTTAATGTGTTTTGGTGGATTTAATAAAAGTGATTTTTTAAGTATTTTCATTTCCATGCTATGTGACTACTGAGAATTAAGTAACTAAACAGTTTCTGGTGACTGGGAGCTTTATTGTACGTCTCCTGACTTTGTTTTTATTTTGTGTTTACTGTTTATTGTGGAGCCCTTGCGCTTTCTTTGGGATTTACATTTTGCACAATGAAATACAGACATGGCTATAAATGTGTCCAAAGAAAACTTGCTATAAATATGTCCATACAGATGTCACACAGAATAATTCTTATCTACACTTGTATTTCTATCAGTGTCTTAAGATATACTTGATTTTCTATCTACTTCTAACCTGAAAGTTCTGACAGCAGTTCAGAATTCAGACCAGTCTTCACAGGTCATATATTCCAACATGAGCTCTGTATAAGAGTACAGTTCATTTGTACAATCCAGAAGTTAGGCAACTGTTGACATTTAGCAGCTGAAACATTATTTTTTCTGTATCTCTTTAAATTTGGATGATACGTTTCGGGGGGGTTTCAAAAAGCTAGTGTCAAAATAAGATAATGCATTTTATGAGTTAAAACACTAAAAATATATGCACATTTCAGATGTAGGTTTAGTTTCAACTTCCAACAGTTTTATTGTATTTCCACTGAGCAGTCAAATAGTACTCTGTTCTTTTTTTACATTTTTTTGAATGTTATACACTTTACATATACCAAGATTTACAATCACTTTTTTTTATAATAAATGATCACATTTCCTTAAGTTTAATACAACTTCTCTGTTCTCTTGGCCTTTTTAGACCTCAGGCAAGTTTGCTGTGGCAGTTTCAAAAGGTGAATCATGAGCAGGTTAAAGTTAAAAGTGCATGTAATTTATATTCCATATCCACCCTAACTTACACTTTGCAGTAAATTAATCAAAAAGTTGCTAAGTTAACCTCCGGCTACTCTTCTAAAAACTCACCACTTTGTCACACTCCAGTATGCTATCTCAGACACACCTTTAGAGTGGGCCTTAGAATATCACAGACTCCTGTATTTCAGCTCGGTTAATTAGATATGATACAGTCTCCATAACTCGTAAATTTTCCAGATTCTCACTACAAAATGAAGGCAATTATCTTTTCATTCACTGTTTCTCAATAAAAGAATAATGATTACTACAGTGTACTGAAAAAATACACTGCTGCCTCTGTGCGGATTACACAATAGTTTTACAACTGTTCATAAGTCTATAGGTGTACACTAGACTCATGCCCACAGGAGCCTTTATAAGCCTAGCAATGCTGTTTAACTCTGTAGTCCACTGTGTACATTCACTATCAAAGAATATGATAACATTATTTTGATATTTTATGTGGTATCCTTCTCATATATTTAATACTAGTTTCATTGATAGCTGACTAATCTATTCATTATATTATAAAATATTCATGCAATTCGGAGATTACTTCAGTCTGTGTTTTTTTGTGAATTTAACCCAAATGAAATTCTTGTGATGTGATGACAATCTATTTATCAGTATCAATGCATGTATAAGTTTTATGTGTCATAACTTGAAATGACATTCTTGTGATGTGATTGACTCCCATGACTGTCACTGTTCATATACATAGTTGTGTAACTTTTCTTCTTAGCCTCTACTGAAAATAAATGAGTCTTGCCTGGTTAGACTATCTAATAACAAAAAGACAAACAGAAATTAAATCTTTCTGATTACTAGGTATTGACTTATTTTATAGTAGTTGTGTGTTATAGCAAACTTATGTCATATATCAAATGTTCCAGTCCACCTGACAGTTATATTTGTGGAAGAAGGAAAGAGAGAGAACAGACAATGAATAATGTTTTGCCAGACAATGTATTATGGTGACAATGCCAATCAGTAATAAATGTACAGCTGGTTCAATGCTAAATTGTACCAAAAATGACAAAATGCTTCCAATAAAACCAATCTGATAGTGGCATTTGTCCCAGATAGGTGAATAAATGGAATGTAGCACAGATGTAAACATTATTGGGAAACTGCAATACATGAATAACCCATAAATAAGTCATATTCAGCACAATGTATTGCCATAAATGTGTAAGTTTATTAGCAAATACAAGGTAATGTCTATAAAAATGAAGTTATGTACTTACTATAACGTTCCATGTGAGTTGTTCATCTAGCCTTCATTCTTACAAAAGGGTTTGGCGCCGATCCTTGGCTCCGAGTCAGCCTACTACAAAGCTCGAGGTCTTCAGATAGCTTGAGGTCAAGTCACTATCCCATGATGCACCTAGAGTTACCTCAGATCTTGTTTGCAGCATATAATAATACCATATGTCATTCTATCACTCCATAAGATAAAGCTATAGAAGGGTTGAGCAACCAGAAAGAAACCAGCATCTCGGTCTTTGAAAAACCCTGGAGGGGGTAGGAAGGTGGGAAGTAAGAATGAAGGCGAGATGAACAGCTCACATGGAACATTATGGTAAGTACATAACTTCTTTATGTGAAGTTGTTTTATCTCACCGTTCATTCTTAGAGATGGGTAACATCCCAAGCACCATCTATCTCGGGTGGCTCACGGGAGTATGTTTTTCAGGACAGTAGACCCAAAGAAGGCCCTATCAACTTTGTAATGAGTGATAAAGATATAACGTCTTGACCAAGTGGCTGCTGCACAAATGTTATCTATAGGAAGTCTGGCAGAAAAGGCAGGGGATGTAGACACTGCTCTGGTGGAGCGAGCCTTAATTTTATGTTGTAAGGGCATATTAACAGCTGAATAGGCAAATGGGATACAGTCAGATAACCACTTAGACAGAGTTGTTTTAGCCACTGGCATAGATTCATAGATTAGTACTAAGCTAACTGCCCTTGTGAGCCATTTTAAGCCTAGCCAATTATCCCTTGTGAGACTCAAACCCTGCACCTTGTGTTTGTAAGGCAAACAACTTAACTATTAGGCCACCCTCCCAGCCCATACCTTTTCTGGAGTCTGAAAAAGAAACAAAAAGCTGCTCAGATTTTCTAAAATCTTTTGTTCTATCCAAGTCAAATCTGAGCTGTCTATAAACATCAAGTTTGTGCAGCATATATTCTAAATTGTTGGAGTGATTGGGGAAGAAAACTGGCAAATCAATAATTTGATTGAGATTAGCTTCAGTGCAAACTTTAGGCAAAACAGAGGGGTTAGTTCAAAGTGAGACTCTGTCAGGATGGAAAATCAAATAAGGAGGCTTAATGGACAAGGCTTGAAGTTCTGACAATCTATGGGCAGAAGTGATAGCTACTAAAAGGATAGTCTTCCATGACAAAAATTTGAGGTAACATGAGGAGGATGGTTCGAATGGTGGGAGAATAATGCAAGAAAGCATAAAATTTAGATTCCACGAGGTATAGGGAGATTTCACAGGTGGTCTGAAATGAAAGGTCCCTTTGAGGAAGGCTTAGGATAGTTTGTGTGACATAATCTTCAACCCTTCAAATCCAAGGTAAAAATTAGAAATGGCAGCAAGTTAAACATGAACTGTTGCTACTGTAGCTCCTTTGTTGAAAATCATAGTCAAGAACTCTAAAATGGAGGCCATATTGACTTGGTAGGGATCAATGTTGTTTTGAGAGGCCCATATAGAAAATTGTTTCCATTTGCTAAGGTATAGCTTCCTCATAGAGGATTTATGAAAGGATATGAGAATTTGCTTTGTCTCATTAGAAAGGTTATGGAACCTGGCTATGATGAGAATTGGAGCAGCCAAGCTGTCAGTTTCAAGGACTGAAGAGAGGGATGAAGTTCCCCTGATGAGTGTGTCAGAAGATCTGGAACTGGGTCCAGAATTCAAGGGTCCTCCAAAAGATGAAGTCAAAACAAGGGGAACCATATCTGATGAGGCCAGTGAGGGGCTATTAGAATGATAGCCCTTCCCAGGGCTTTTGCTTTCTGTAGTACCTTGGGTATCAATGGGATTGGTGGGACTGCATAGAGGAGATCCATAGGCCAATCGTCTACGAATGCTTCCCTTGGGGCTTCTCCCAGAGCGGGAATCAGGGCAAAGTAGTTTCTGCATTTTGTGTTCATGTGGCTGGTAAAAAGGTCACAGCAAGGCTGTCCCCACCTGCGGAATATCCTGTATATTATTTCTTTCTTGAGGGACCACTCGTGAGGCAACAGAATCACTCTGCTCAGCTTGTCTGCTATCACGTTGGATATCCCCAGGATGTGCATTGTTAACAGAAAATGCTGGGTGGATATAGCCCACTGCCATACTCTTAGAGCCTCACAACAAAGGGGGTAGGACCTGGTTCCTCCTTGTTTGTTCAAGTACCAGACCACTGACATGTTCTCTGTCTGAATCACAATTGTGCCCAGAGGAAGAGAGTTCCGGAAGTACTGCAATGCTAAAGGTACTGCTCTCATCTCTAGGACATTGATTTGCAGATATGTCTCTTGATTGGTCCATGTGCCTTGGGCTGTTCTTCCCTGAAAATGCCCCACCCTATCAGGGAAGTGTCCATGGTCACTATGGCCGCTGGTGGGGGGTAGGACAAAAGGACGACCTATCGTCACATGAAGAGAGTCAACCACCACTGAAGATCCTTTTTGCATGAGTTCATGATCATTATTAGGTGAGACATTGGAAGCTCTTGGTAAGTCCATTGAGTGAACAGCAGCCATTGCAGAATCCGCATGTGCATGTGACCAAGCGGTATGGCCAATATTGCAGCTGCTATCATGTCTAACAATTTTAATACTTCCGATGCTGGAGCCTTGTTTTTGGATATCAGTAAGAATCTGTAAGAATGAACGTCGAAATAGAACAACTTCACATAATATATTATTCGGAATAAAAATCTCATTGAATGATGAACTGTCAAAAATGAGAATATTCTGCACTATAGTCTCAGAAGCACTTAACAGACTCAACCATTATCTGAGAATCAGCATGCACCAGGATTTACAGCAGATGTGAGAAAGAAAAATAAAATAGGTGTCGCTCTTCTAATAATGAAAATAGATAAGCAAAAAGGCTAATGGGCAAGGGCTTCCAGGCTTGTGTCACCTTGATTAGCAGCAAAGCTAAAACTCTATGGTCCAAAGAAAAAAAAATAAGAGCATCTATATAACAGTGAACAATGAGTTCCTTTATTGTATAATCTGGATCATGAAATCAGAAAAGCACTGCTCCTTTTATTTAACTGAGTACCATTTTAAAGCATTCAACTCCAGTCAAGAGATCCCTGTTTGACAATGGAGTTTGTTTAACTCCTTGCCCTAAACAAAATTTCATAGTAAAAGTGACTGCCATTGTGGATACTTCTGATATAAACCATTAAGACACAGCCCTCGCTGGTCTTTGACTTGGCATGACATCTCTACAGGCATCTGTAAAAAATGAGTTAAAGAAGTGAGACTGAAAGCAACTTTTAAAGTCTTGAAATAAAGGACTCCTTGGTTAAAATGGATGGTATATCGGCAGAAGCAGAAATACATGCAGAGTTTCCATTTAAAGAAACATATTTTTGATTTTGATTGGAAGACTACATTATCAAGAAAAGGGACAAGCGTAACACAAAGAAATGCACATATATGGGCTGTCTGAAAAGGAGAAGGGAGCAATATGATAAAGTCCTTCAGTAAATGAAAATGTTCAATTTTAAAAAACATGTAAGTTTGCAAAAAGCAGAAATTGAAAGGGCATACAGATCATGGCAGACCCCAGTTAAGGATCTGGATGATAAACCACCTTCAATTAGAATCTGCTTTTGTAAATTTCAAGAGAAAGAGGCTGAATTCATAGTTGCATAGAAAGTAGCACCAATTGATTACATCTAGCACTGCAAAAATTAGATTTGCTAATGATTATTCAGCTCAATTAGCTTAGATGAGATATGGCTGGCGATCCACAATACAGATGCTAAGACAAGAACAATCAGAAAATTCAACCTTTATACCCTGCCAGATAAAGGCAGTTAGCACAACAGTGAAGGTAAAGACTTGTAGTGAGTAGTCCTTGAGATTAAACATTATAAAGGGTCAACAGAATTTAGCAAGAGATCCAGCATCAAGTAATAGTCTACATCAAACAGGACCAGCATCAAAATTATTGAAGTGTTATGCAAATTAACTTGATCAACACTGTAGGTAAAAGGACCCCTACTGATTTCACTCACAAAAGTTTAATCAGTGCTAACAAATGCATAATTTACATCAATCTAATCTATTGCTCATATTGGAGAAATACAATGCTCCAAATCTAATTAAGATCCTGTAAACTCTTAGTAGATTTTATTCATTAACTTCATCCAGTATAAATAAATCTGAAAGTCTAATGAACTAAAGTTTCATTAACATTAGTTAATGATATATTTTGTTGAATTTAGAATTATGAGATTATTTCTTTTAAGGGATTGCTTACATTTTAGATTATTTAATACTGAGGAACAAAAACATGTTAAAATGCTTAGAAATATCCTATTACTTTTGAAAAGATATTTGAAGATTAAACATCACAAACTATCAGGAAATAATGACAGTTTTGATTGTGACTAGTCACATACAACACAATCTTACATATCAGACTCTTTATTTATTTATTTTGTGTAAACAGCTCTACTGCTAGTCCATGTTTGTTTCATCCCCTTTCTGTAATTAAAATGTAAAATGATGAACAAGTAAATATTCCTATCTTAAAACAGTTTAAAGAGATCCAAGACTGGGCATAATGTAATCATAACAATCGAAGATGTGAGTCCAGTAATATTATTTATTTATTTCCATTTGTTTATCTAGAAAGTCTGACTGGGTAAATAACCCCCTTTTCAGCAGATACCCAGGGATAAAAATGTCACAAGAAATAATAACAAGAAATACTAGCAGTAGTACATAAGTTGAAGCTGCAGTGGTACAGTGGTAGCATTGTTGCCTCACAGCAAGAGGTTCTCCTGTTTGATTCTCGGCTGGAGTGCCTTCTGTGTAGAGTTTGCATGTCCTCCCCACGGTTGAGTGGCCTCCGAAAGACATGTGTGAATGGGCATGCCTTCGCTGAAGGTTGGGTGTCAGGCTGGCAACTCGGCACCATAAAAATCTACTGCCAGTCATTAGCAGACTGGAGTTCTACTGTGGCGAACCCTAACCAGGAAAAGACCAACAACAACTAACAGTAGTACATATATAACATGGGCGGCCACGGTGGTGCTGTGGTTAGCATTTCTGCCTCACAGCAAGAGGTTCTCCAGTTCGATCTTTGGCTGGGGTGCCTTCTGTGCAGAGTCTGCATGTCCTCCCTGCGGTCACGTGAGGTTTCCTCCGGATGCTCTGGTTTCCTCCCAAAGCCATGCTGTATGTGGATTGGACACTCTAAATTGGCCCTAGGTGTGAGTGCATGCCTGTGTGTGCCTTCTGTGGAAGGTTGGGCACCGGGCTGGCAACTTGACACTGTAAAACTCTACTGCCAATCATGAGCAGACAGGTGATCCACTGTGGTGACCCCTAACCAGGAAAAGCTGAAAGCAGAAATACATATATAACATACATAATATTCAGGTAACATTTAGCAGCATTACATACAAAGTTCTACCTGAATTATTTACAGTAGCACTATAAAATATGCAGATCATTCAGGTAGCATTAGCAGCATTACCTACAAAGTGTGGATAAATAAAGCAGATAAGTATGAAAAAAGCAAGTATTTTTGCAGCAACATACTCAGCATTGGGCACAGTACATTAGGTTAGATATAATTATATTTATTTTGTCATAAACAGTGTAGAAGACAGAAAAATAAGAGAAAAGGGAGAAGAGATAGTCACTGATATGTATGTGTAGATAGGAGAGGTAGCTTAGGAATGGTTTAGACTGGGAAATACCAGGGGCTTAGCCAGGAGGAACAGTTTTAATTTATCTTTGAAGATATGTGTGTTGTTGAGGAATCTGATTGGAGGAGGAATTAAGTTCTAGGATTTTGAGATATGAGAAGTGTGTTAAAAAAAAACTCATCTGGGTGGCTTATTATGCTGCTTCATGTAGACAGGAGTCACCTTCCAAAATAATTCTTCAGGCTTAATATGAGGATCTAATGCAACTATTCTGGCATGTCTAAATGGACCATTAATCTCATTAATATTTACATTTGGACTGACACCAATAGAAAATTAAGATATAGGCTACGTTAAAATGACAATAATGAAGTTGTTGCACACTTTGAACAGCTACAAAAGGGTGTCCAGAAAAGTAAAAGTAAAGAATGGAGGGAAGTATGAGGTTGAGATTTAACTGTGTAAAGGAAGAAATAAAGCTGAGGAACTACTTATTTTAGAGATAACAGTCATAACATTTACTAGAAATATCTAATCTCTGGTACTGCATGACTTTCTAATACTATAAGGAAATAAGTCCTAATACCTTCCAAGTTTAACTACAGCATGTAAAATTCTGACCTGAATATTAGAGCCACTGTGTTATTACCTTCTTTATATCAGATGCTCTCTCATCTTGTTAGCATCCATGCCATTCATAAATTACTCAATTAATGGCACCACTAAGTAAAAGTAAGAGTATTAGGAATTCACAGTATCCTAAGACAGTAAGTGAAACAGCACACACACACACACACTATATGCTTGCCTTTTTCTGGTATAGTCTACATGCCCCCACGACGACTCCAGCATCAATGGATCCAGTTATCAATTATAGTCTGCAGTATAAAATATCTGCATTCACACTATCCATTGCAAACCAATGGATATAACATGATTGTTTTAAGAATGCATGCTGTACACCATAAGCAAAATAATCTAAATGTGTATTAAATTCAACAATCAACCTACCCTTAATATAACAATTCTGCTTTGCATAATTCAGTGATCCTTGTAATCCAACATTTCATCTTCACTCTGAGAGTTCCTTAAAGAGCAGCTAAACAAATATACATAAAGTAACATAAGGTGATTGCTTTTTTGTAAGGGGCTTGCCCATATACCATGCATAATTGGTGTTTCTCTCCACCTATTCATTGGCATACCTTTTCTGGAGTCTGAAAAATAAACAAAAAGCTGCTCAGATTTTCTAAAATCTTTTGTTCTATCCAAGTCAAATCTGAGCTGTCTATAAACATCAAGTTTGTGCAGCATATATTCTAAATTGTTGGAGTGGTTGGGGGCAGTGGTGGCTGCTGACTTCAAATCAAAGTGGGGCTGCAGGAGACAGGTGAATGGGTGGAGTCAACAGTAAGGGGTGTGGCCAACTAGAAATGGGAGGGGCTATGCTCAAAACCACAAAAACTGTAACTTTAATTAAATACGCTGTCCTGGGTGCCAAACTGTCATTATGAGAGTTCAATCAAGACAAAATGAAGTGTAGAAGAAAAAAAATATTAGACGGAAACAAAAAGGTTGTGAGGCATGAAAAAATAAATTACTTTTTAAAGACATTACTGGAATGCCAGTCAAAATCAAGTATAATAAAAGCAAGCAGCACTTAACTCACACCACTTCTCCTTGCACTGCAGTTCTAATTATAATTTATATTCAGCTTTACTAAAGTACCAAGTAACATGCTGAAAGTAGCAATCTCTGTGATACCCCCTCTTGTAAAAATGTTTCTTATCCAAAAAAGACCTGCTGCCTGACAACTATCTACTTGTTTCATGGGGAAAACATGATCAAAGTAAAAAATGAAAAGCAAACAAGAAACATGCTCAAGATACATTGCTTACAGGATTACTGTACAGGTAATGGACCACACGTGATAGATTGGCATTCTATTTGGTTTACAGATAAAGCCTGCAAAGATGACTGCAAGTCTCCAACAAATGTAATGAGCTTCTTAAAATAATGTAATCCTGTCCTTTATTACAAATACTGTCATATGCATTTCAATACCCAAGGCTTATACGTTATCTAGTTATTTAAGTATTCTCTGTATGGCAACAACAGAAAGGCTTTCAGTGTTGGCAATTCTTTGACAATATGCTTATTAAAGCTTACTTGCATCTAACAATCTCAGACAAGCTTACCTGATGGTCATTAAAACATTACTACTTAAACACAGAGCAACAGGCACTTTCTGAGTAATAATAAGCATAAATCAACAGTATAAAAATATGACAGAAACCAGAACATTCTTCAAAATCAAGGACAGAATAAAAGTAGCACTTGTGCCTACCTTGGATGGGGGGATACTCTGCACATTTACAGTGCATAACTGCTCCTTGCCTTGCTTGAACACATCCAGAGTCACTACATGGGGGAGTGGGGTGCAACAAATATGTCACAATTTGAAATGTCTCTGGCTGACTGTGATGGCCCTGACACATTTGATATACCTCTCAACCTCAGAACAAGAAATATGGACAGAGCCATACATAGAAGTGGGACAAAGGCCCAAAAATAAGGACAATTTTTAAATATTGCTCTTATAGACTTAGAAAGATAATTGAATAGTAGGTCTTGCATTGGTATGAATTTTCTGAAAGGTACGAAATCTTAAAATCAAATGTCTGTCATTAATTTATAACTTCAGTCTTTAATGATTTGCCACTAATTTGCCAAAAAAACACAATTTTATGAAAAATGGCCCAAAAATGTGATGCAAAAATATAAAATAGCCACACAATACAGCTTGGAACCTGTCAAAGAAGGGACACTTTTTTTAAATATTAGTACTGCTAACTTGAGCAGCCGACAAAATAAAATAATCTACATGCATTTCTGAAATAAAAGTAATCTATAACTCTGATTATTACAGTTATTTCTTAATTGTAAGCCCTCCACATTTAGGGGAAGAGCAACATTTTGAGCTAAAATCGGGGACAATTGAGAGGTTTGGATATGCCTAATTCTATAAAGCAATTTATTTGCATGTACCTTTCAACCTGTTAATGCAGGAAATCTGGACAAGGCCAAATATACTGGTGGAACATATAAACAGTACTATAAATTGTTGTATAAACTGAGACAATTGATAGAATAACAGGTCATGCTTTAGCATGTATTTTTCTGAAGGTTATGAAGTCTGAAACTCAGTGTCTGTCATTATTTAGTGACTTAATTCCTAAATTAATTGCCAGAAAACCACACATTTTATGAGGAACAAACCAAAAATAAGAAGCAAAAATCTATTCATTCTGTGAAAATCTGGACAGTTGAGAGGTATAGATCAGCCGGGGCTGTCTTTGAGTTTGTTGCCCTTCCTCCTCACAAAATCATGGTCGAATGGAGCTTCCCCCCTGCCGCCATTCCAATGAACCATTACTTGGCTATTTCACCCCATTTACCATAAACACTAATGTGCATACTGCTTTACTTCTACGATGATATGGACTACATTTGAAAGTTTTATTTTGCATTTTACAGCACAAACACTAAGGCATATACTAAATAAAGCAATGCAATCTCACAATGAAAACAGACTTAGCATTAAAACTTCTCTGCCCTTGAAACTCAAATTCATTGAAACCCACATTCAAAGGAAATACATTTTGACAGTGGTAGATAAAGATTAAGTTTGGGCTGTTTTCAAATCATAGGCCCCTTGCACACGAAACATACACGTGGTCTTTAGTACACCTTCCTGATTGTATTAAATTATATTCCTCGTACAATATAGTACAGTTGTTAGAGGGCGTTTTAAATTTGTTTTGAACATTTTTCCAGTAAACAATAAAACTAAATGCATGCACCAATAATGACAAAATTGCCCAATTCAGAACATTTTTCCAGTAAACAATGAAACAAAACGCATGCACTAATAATGACAAAACTGCCCAATTCAGAACATTTCTATCATAAAAGTCTACTCAAACTTCTACAGTCCACCAGTATCAGTAAATATGCACAATCTCTGAAGAAGTAAAAGCCATCTAAATAATTCCACATTAAATAAATCTGTAACTAATGAAGAGGTTGCTGCTAGCAAACAACTTTATATTTAATTGTTTCATCTACAAGCAAAGTGCCTGTTGCCCTCGAGGAATAAATTGCCTAAGTTGCATTAAAAAATGATAAGCTAGTAATATTGCAATAGAGAATGGATGGCAAACTGATAACAGGTTTATAGTTACTAGGTATCTTAACCAAAAAAGGACTGCAGCATTCACCCCCTTTACAATACAGTACAGTATAAGCAATGCATCTAATTACTGTGGGAGTAGAACCCACTGCCTTCTGCATCAAAAGCAAGTACATTACCTGTTGTTGTATTATCAACACATGCAGACTCTGAATAAGCAGCACTAAACCTTTGTTCCCCTGCAGCTCTCAGCATCTTGTAAAATCTACTTGACACTCAGCTGCATCTCTGAACTTTGCAGCACAAGAAATCTGGAAAAATCCAAAATTTGGGGGGGGGGGGTGAAAGACCAAAACATAAGGACACATTTTAAACATTGCTTGTATAATGTTGGAAAGTTGTTAGAATAAAATGCTGTTACCACCATACATTTCACTGCCAAGTATTGAACCCAGGACCCCGGCAAAACAGTCAGAGCAACATACCACTATGCCAAATCATCTGTTTTATGAAAGGAAGGAAGACTGAAACTTAAATGGCTACCATTTAGTGAATTCAGGTCTCACCATAGCTGTCAACATCTTAGCACAAAACACCTGAACAAAGCCAATAATGGGGGAATACAGCCCCCAAACATATTCATTGAGTTAAGTTATCACCATAGCTCCCAACCTTGGCACAAAAAAACCTGAACAAAGCCAATAATGGGGGAATACAGTCCAAAAAATAGGGGCAAACATCCATTGAGGACACCAGAGAAAACCCATGGAAAACATGCAGACTCCACACAGAAGGCACCCCAGGCAAGAATCAAACCAGACAACCTGTAGCTGTTAGGCAACAATGCTACCACTGCACGACTGGTTGTATTAAGTAACAAAAATACATAAACCACAGATTTTATGAGGAACAGAACAAATGAGGCAAAAATCTGCAAATGGAGGTGGGTAGGGAATTCAGGCTCTTGTCACATGGGCCCAAGGTACGAGGTTCAAGTCTTATTATCTACCCACCACCATGTAGCAACTGGGGCATTTCACACAGCGACACTACCTGCAAATCCTCCCTGGAAGCTATGTCTGATTCTGCAGTAGCAATTCATGGCAGCTACATCTGATTCTGAAGTAGTGATTCATGGCAGCTAAGTCCCTATACACACTCCTCCATGAGCAGCAACGATTCATGGCAGATAAATCCAATATCTGCAGCAGCTATGTCCCGTACACACACTCCATTGAACTCATTTGTTCTGTTCCTCATAAAATCTGTGGTTTCTGTATTTTTGTTACTTAACATAGCCAGTAGTGCGATTCCGTACATGGCAGCGAGTCCCATGGTGATTCTGCAGCAGCCCGATGATCACCTGTCTTTGTCCTCCATAACAACCTGCCCATACAGGCTTTCTGGGTCTCCCAGCAAGACGTTAGTAGGCTGGAGGCTCCAGCCTGCAGGTGATGTAGTCCAGTGTTCTTCTAGTTTGTGCAGATGTCACCACAAAGACCTCTGGGCTGGCAGGGTGGAGTTTCCTGCCTTCCCTATCCGGACTGCCTAACAGAGCAGTCTGGAGCTCAGGAATGAAGCATGCATGCATGTGTGTAGTTCTGGACTGCCTAACACAGCAGTCAGGAACTAAGCACACATGTGTGGAGTTCTGGGACTTTGTACAATTTTGTTTTACTTTTATATTTTATTTTCTGCACTGGGGGAATTTATTTTCTTGTTCTTACAGGTGGGGGCGGCTGCAGTCCTGCAGTCCTATAGCACGGGCCGCCCCTGATTGGGGATGAAAACTGGTAAATCAATAATTGAATTAAGATTAGCATCAGTGCAAACTTTAGGCAAAACGGAGGGGAGTTGTATGACCGACTGGCTGCAAATGTAGCTACTTTGGTGTAACAAAGCTCAAGTTTCGATCTTAGGAAGATCTGAATATTGGTGAGCATGGGTGAGGCATATAGTAGTGAAGGAAAGAGTTATGTATTGGCTAGAGTAACTCTTGAGGAGTTGATATGGCATCTTTTGGATCTATAGAGCATGCCCAGTTTATGGTGTGTTGTTTTTATGAGCTTTTGAATATGAAGATCAAATTTCAGTTGACCATCTATTATGACACCAAGTAACTTTGAGTGAATTTCAATTTTAGTAATACTGAGAGGAGATATTTTGAAGGTGTATTTTATGTGTGTTTGTGATTTGGGGAGAAATAAGAGCAGTTTTGTTTTATTTGGATTTAGGAAAAGCTGATTGTCAATGAGCCACTTTTCAACAGAGTTAAAAGTCTGCTGAGTGATAGATTGTAACTAGGAAGGACTATTAGATAAGCAAATGACAGTGGAGTCACCTGCATATTGTATAAGTATAGCTTGTTGGGAGGATGTATGCAGATCATTTATAAATAGGTTAAAAAGTAGAGGGCCAAGTATGGAGCCTTGTGGGACACCTATTTTAACTTAGAGAAAAGATGAGTAAGTAGAGAGCCATTTAGCTGATTGTAGCCGGTTAGAAAGGAAGCTGGAGAACCAAATGACATTTGTGCTGGAAAAGCCTAAAGCAGATATTTTTGTTAGTTTGGTATGTGAGACTGCATTGAAAACTTTAGAGAGATCTTAAAAAAGGGAAGAAATTAAATTGATGTTATATCTGGCTTTAATGATGTGGTCCAAAAGGCAACAAGGACAGTTGTTCTGCTATGATCGGGGTGATAATTGTGTTGGGTAGAGTTTAATAGATTTTCTGGAGTAAGCATTGTAAAAGTTATTAATGAATACATTTTTCTAAAATCTTGCAAAGAGTGGACAAAACTGCAGTTGAAGTTTGTTATTTCAGTGGAGTTTCCCACTTTAAGAATAGGAATGATGTAACCTTTTTGCCAGAGCGATGGGACATATGACCAATGAATGGATTGATTGATCAAAATAGAGACTGGGTAGGAAATAGAGGGGGCAATAATCTTTAGATATTCATATGGGAGATTGTCTACAGGGGGTGAGCAGGGCTTAAGTTTGCATAATAATTTTTAATATAGGAAGTAGAGACAGATTTTAAGATGAAAATGGCATTGTAGAGTTTTGAAGTTTATCAGCGGTGGTAGGATTCTGTAGGGAGTTAGATGATGGTGGCTATTGAGTCTATAAAGTAGGAATTACATTTAGAAGCAGTTTCTAAGGGCAAGGTGTCTGGACAAAGCTTATGGTTACTAGGAGTTCCAGGGTACAATATTTTCTTGATAGTGGACCAAATTTTTGGGTGGTGTGGTTTTGGTTATCCTATGGGTTGAAGTAATAATATTTCTTATCAGCAGTAACTTATTTTTTGTCATGTTCAAAGTTATTTAGAGGTCTGTAGGTGAACTTGAGATTTGTATTGTTCCAAGTTTCTCCAAGATTGTATACCTTAAACATTAACTATCTACTAGAATGGGATAGTCAGGGTGACTGGGTGAATTTAACTCTTTTTTTTCTTATAGGAACAAGCTTATTATGAATGTCAAAAAATATTGTATTACATTTTAGAACAGCATTATCCAGTGGTTAGGAATAGAGGATGAACCAATTAATGTTATTAAGGATGTTGTTAAATAAATTTGACAGGTTATAGCAGTCTTTATAAAGGTGCTGTTTGATATGGTGATTTGCTAGTGTCTGAACACAGGTAGGATAGTGATCACTGAGGGAGTCTGGGAGGGATTTTGGAGAGTCATAAAGGTCTGGATTTGAGACTAAGATCCAGTCCAGAGTAGTCCCAATGCTATTAGCTTTTTTGAAGTGAGTATGGGAAGTTATGAGTTGTTTGAAACCATATAGATATATACTAGGGAAGGGTAGTCTGATGTAAAGGTTTGCCAGTCAATATTGACATCACCAAGAATTATTATTTTGTGGCAATTAGAACTAGATACCCAGTACAGGATACCTCCCAGAATATGGATGTTATTTCATGGGGGAATATATAGGGAAATTAAACACGGTGCTTTATGCTCATTTAATTTACAGCAAGAGACAAGGCTCTCAGCAGAAAGGAATTTAGGTAGAGAAATATAAGAAGGAGAGACAGAGATATGGTTAGAAAACATGATTGCTACATGACTACCTTTTTATTTAATCTGTCAGAGTGCATGATAATATAGCCAGAGAAGAGAATTTCAGAGTCTTTTATATGTGCTTTGAGCCAAGTTTCTGTAAGAATAATAATGTCTGGGGAGTAATGAATGGTCCTGGAATGAAACTTAGAGACTTTGTTTACTATACTTTGAATATTCATGGATATGATTTTCAAATTTTTACTAGATGTTGTCAAAGTAGAAAAGGGAGTGGGGAGAGAAGAGAGGTAGTTGGGACCTGGGTTTGGGTAGACATCACTGCATAACATGATCTTTTTACAGTATCCATACACTGCTGAGGGTTTAGGTATGTAAGTTGTAAGTATTACATTTAAATTTTACCTTATATGGGTTGGGAAAAGAGTTAAAAATGTTATATCTGAAAATGAGATAGGGTGTAAGCCAAGTTAGCTAGAAGCAATGGTAATAGCAAATGGCTGGCAAGTGACATAGGCAGTGTGAGTAAGGGTTAGTATTGAAAAATAGATGCGATAGGTATCATATAATATGTAAGCTATGATAATGGAGTAGATGTGTGGATAGAAAGATGAGGAGCATATCTGATGTGTATTAGAAGCAGGAGTATTGAAGGCAATGATGGAGAATAGATGGTATATGTATATATAATTATACTATAGAATGAGATAAAAAGAATAAAAAAGAATAAAAATAAAAATACTTAAAAATAATTAGCCAGGAATTTGAATATGTATGTAGAATATGGGTTGCTAAGAATGTGGACCAGAGAAGGCTGAAAGAAGAAGAAAGAGGACACCTGTAGAGATATAGCATACATAAAGGAGAAAGCAATGCCAAATAGAAAGGAGTATTATAGGATACAATAGTGCATGTAAATAATGAGATAGTGAGTTCTGTGGAAGAGAGGTATAACTAGACAGGTGGAGCCTGAAGGGTGGGGATATGGATAGCATGGTTTGAGTAGTGGATGTTACTGACAGATGAGCAATAGCAGAATGATAGGCTACTTGGATAGGAAGAGGAGTAGTCATGCACAGGAAGAGGAGGGTTTTGTGTAGGTATAAATCTATGGATAGTGGGGTGGGTGGGATTTGTGGTAGGGTAGAGTAGGGGAATGGAGGCAGCACCAGCTGAAATGGCAAAGAAATATGGTAGAGGAGAAAAAAACTATTTATAGACTTAGCCCTCAGCAAGTTAAGAAGTCATTATCTGAGAGAAAGAGTAAAAATGTAATTTCACTAGAAAAGCTGTTAGGAGAAAGAGCAAGTTAACAAATAATCTCAGAAGGTGCAATGTTACAGAGTCATAGTAATTATATACGGGCAAGCAGAAAGAGTTTCAAAGTAGGGAGTTAAAGAGATGCAGGTGTAGTTAGTAGAAAAGCCTGCCTAAAGAGATACTAAGTACTGCAGCTTATTATTTTTTTACATTTCAGCAAGGGAAAGGGCACTATTTATATGTTATGGACAGAGAAGACATTGGATGTTATAGGGGAAGACAGTCAGACATATTTTTCCTGCAGCAAAGAACAAGTAAGGTTAAGTATGGTAAGGTAGGTAAAGTGGGGGAGGATGTTTGCAATGGGTATATAGCGTAGAGCAGACAAAGAAGGATGGGAGGTCAAGAGAAGGTCATGTCTTCCAGTGTAAAGAAAATGACCAATGAACTTGTTAGCTCTAGTGGGAGTGTATGCTCTGTACAGAAGACTCTGCCCAAGTTATTACAGGGGAATAGGATAGCTATGTTAGACATGATAGTAAATAACATACATTGTTAATATGCCTGTCTCTCGTGGTCCTTATTAGGGTCCTTATTAGTGTAAACCTTGGTTTTGTATGTTATTTGCTGAACAATGATGGTTTGACTGACACCAGCTCAGTGTAGTAGTTGAGGGAAAAGGCTAGTCAAAGTAAGACAGAGAGAGTTTGGCTAAAAATAAGTATAAGCAGAGGAAAAAATATAAATTAGATAAAGGCAAGGGTGATATGAGAGTAAAACTAAGTTACAGTAGATATACAATTAGTTAAGGAGCAAAGGGTAAAAAAGCATTAACGGTCTGAATTAGGTGACTCAAAACTCTGAAATGCTTTCTGCAGGACATAAACACAACTATCAGAAGGTAAACTCAGAGGCTGTTTGGCATTAGAAACTCTGAAAATGGTTAATACTTTTCAACTTTCATCTCATTTAAAATTTGCATATTGTTAAGAATACATTAATGAGTATAAAATGCAGACCAATAACTGTCTAGCTGCAAGTCTATGAGTAGTTTACATAATCTGTTATATGCAACTATGGCAGGTCAAGCATCCACCTTAAATAATACAGATGTCTACACAATACTCCTAACAGAGCTTAATATCTTGTTCTGAGTTAGTTATAAAAAACTATAACTCAGTTATGCTGGGTATCGGGTAAAAAGAGGACCATTGGAATTAATTAAATTGCAACATAATCAGTTAGAGAATTACTATTTATGAAACAGAACAGTAGTGCCAAACAGTCCTTCTTTGCAAAAATGAAAGGTACAGTCTCATACCAGAATATTCAGATAACAGAGATATGAAAGTTAGCAAGAATATAGACCAGTTATACCTGAATATTCAGTACAAGTTTATCAATTAGAATAACAGACATCAGCTTAATGACATGAAGATGCCAAAATATTTTATATATCTAGTGTGCTGCTGTAGGGTAAGTAATGCTGTTTGTCTGCTATACTCAAGGAACACTCAAAATGCTCAAATTCCAGAACACTGCCAGAGTGTTAACACTAACACAGTATCTATAGTGGATTAAGCCTTCAGATTAGAGAACATAACACTAGCCATCATATAACTGCAAGAGCTACATCAAAGGGGAGTATTAGATGATTGCAAATAGGTAGAAGTGTGTTACAAGTAAAACGTTATGTTGCTAGAAATTCAACAGTGAAATTCAGTTGGCAGATGCCATAATACAGTCAGAGTGCTGACAAAAATGAAAAATACACTACGCACAAAACACTAACTATAACTGTATATATATATATATATATATATATATATATATATATATCTTTATATATATATATATATATATATATATATATATATATATATATATATATATATATATATATATATATATATATATATATATATATATATATATATATATATATATATATATATGTATATATATATATATATATATATATATATATATATATATATATATATATATATATATATATATATATATATATATATATATATATATATATATATATATATATATATATATATATATATATATATATATATATATATATATATTTATATATGGATCTACTTCAGTAGACACAAAGTTCACTTACCTGACTTTCAGTTAGCTGAGACAAAAAGGCCGCCAACTGCAGAACACTGACATCCTGGAACTCCAACTTATCACTCCAGGTAAGTGACTTCTTGGCCACCCTTTTGAACTTTGCCCCTTACCCCACGGTAGTGCGATCTTGGAGTTGGTATATTTAGTTACGGGGTGTGGGGGTTGCAGCCCCCGACAAGGGGATGTGGGGGGGAGATGAAGCCCCCCACATGGGTGAGTTTACTTTCGGTTTTACTATTTTTTTCAGGATGGCCAAGAGGTGTGCAGGGTGCATGGGGGCTTGCCCCCCCTACAAAAATGTTAACTTCTTTTATTTTTAATTTTTTTTATTTCATATTCGATGTTCTGAAACCTCAATGATTTGAAGATGATTTGAAGTAGATACACACACACACACACACACATATATATATATATATTATATATATATATATATATATATATATATATATATATATTATATATATATATATATATATATATATATATATATATATATATATATATATATATATATATATATATATATATCTGTGTGTGTGTGTGGGGCTCCAGAATTTATATCTAGGAATTGTATTTCTAGCTTCCTTGCTGCTCACTGCTTCCAAAGGACATAGCATCCATAACATATTAGTAACAGATTTCCTAACACCAGAGAACCAAAACCTCTGAGTGAACTCAGCTGTAATATCAGCAAGTATATATATATATATATATATATATATATATATATATATATATATATATATATATATCGACAGATACCTCAATAGATAAATATAACATAGGAAGTGCAGAGTTTTAAAGATATATCGAGTAACCATGCAGACTACAGGGTGGCTTTCTACTGAAACTAATCAAGCGCAGGAGTATCTTGGGTAGAATAAGGACCAGTAATTGTGTAAATTAGGTTTCTGTCCCTATAACAAGACAGAGGAGTCTTGAGGGAGTTGTGTGAAGGTGGACATACAACTTGAAATGTCAGACATATCCCTAAACTTTGAAACACACACACACAAATATGTGTATGTGTGTGTGTGTGTGTGTGTGTGTGTGTGTGTGTGTGTGTGTGTGTGTGTGTGTGTGTGTGTGTACATATGGGTACAGTTCATTTCATCCAATTGCTTTTTATTGAATCACAAGTCACTGAAAAGATAATTGACTACACAAATTACTGAAACACATTTGCTTGACTGACAATTCTTAGAAAACTGTAGGCTGTAGACAGTGCCTACTTGGATAGTTTTGTATCTTAGAATCATACAAATTACAAAGAAAATTAACATAGAATGCCTTTTGTACCCTAGCAATATGCACTGTCATGGTGTATTGCTATCTCTAGAAGTGTGTGTGTGTGTCTGTGCACTAACAACTATGTGATGTATTTTTTTTCTGCAGATGTGAGATTGTTGAGTTAGTAGATTTAAATAAGAGATGTGAGGGAATGCAGGGTGGCTTGCCCTCTAAAAATAATAAATACATTTTATTTAACATTTGTTCATCAGGAAAGTCCAACTGAGACAGAGTTCATTTTCAGCAGAGGCCCAGGGAGAAAGGCTCCAGATACACGTATTTCAAATATGGGAAGAAACCAGAGCACCTGTAGGAAACCCACACACACGCATGGAAGACATGCAGACTCCACACAGAAGACACCTCAGTTGAGAATGGAACCGGAAAGCTTCTTACTGCGAGGCAATAGTGCTAACCACTGTGCCACCTAGACAATAATAAATAAAATATTTTGGAGGTACATTTTCTTTATCTGAAATTTGTGATTCAGTGATGTATTTTCAGTAAGTTTTGTCATTGGTTTGTGATTCCATGAAAGGACTATTTAGGTCAAATGAGTTGTACACATACATTTAGATAAATGTGTCTTACACACACACACACACACACACACACACACACACACACACACACACACACACAGACACACACACGCAAACGCACACGCACACACACACACAAACACACACACACAAAACAAACACCCACACAGTCTGCAATTTATACCAGTCATTTAGTGGGGAAATTAAAAGGGGTGATCTTCATTTGAAGTGTAAAATAGTATCGTGATTAGACAACTGAGCAGAAGAAATGCATCAAATCTTTATGTGTGGCTGTGGAAAAGGCAACAAAAAGGTAATCCATGAAATGATGAGGCATTTTGATAAGGGTGTTTCTGCTAAAACTATTTATGAAATGCCACAGTGTTGCATCATAATGCATATTTTTCAGAAGTATCTAAAGTGAGATAGTGCTACAGTGCTTGCTTGCATTAAGCAGTTTTTTTTTTCCAAAAATTCTGTAAACTGCATTTTAAGATGGGAAAGCTTTATACTGTAGCTAGCTACATGGGAAGTTCTGTGGGATTATGTGGGTAGGAATTATAAATGATTTTGTGTATGTATGTATGAATGCTCACACATACATGTGCATGTGATCATTTATATTTCCATCTGTCTGTCGGAATGGTATGTGTGTGTTTATGGCTGTTCATACATGTTAGTAAGTACGATTCACAGAGTACTGAGCTTGCTGCACTAGGGATATTTCTATTTCCCCCAAGGAAGAGCATTCATGGAGTTAGGTCAGGGCAGGAGGTACAGCAACTATAAAAATAATTTAAATTATTTTGGAGAAACTAGTCTTTTTGATGAATCTATTTTCACCTACTTTGTTTTTGGCTGAATTTGTTTGCCACTACTTACTTTTAGGAGAGTGCTGTACAGAAGCTTCAGTTCAGTTTTTTGTTATGAATCTTTTGAAACAAATTTTAAATTTTGAAGAGTAAGATGAAGCTGCTTAATCGCTATGGTTCAGTCTGTAACAAGTACTGTTGTGGACACATGATTGGGCAGATAGATGTTATGTTACATATATCATAAAATAGAAGAAAGTTTTATACTTCCTTGGAATGAATTTATGGAAAGCATGCATATTAGGAAGGATGGTTTTGTGACAGAAACGAGAATATATATTATTGGATTTATAATCACTACTTCTCTGGAGAACACAGAACAACATGAAAGGACAACATTAAAGGCCTGCAGGATGGTGCAGTATATATCTAGGGGTGTTAACATGAGACAGTGACATCATCTTTCCATTATGCCATGAGTCTGTGGGCTATAAATGTAAGGTTGTATTTCAGTCTTGTGATTATGCACAGGAAATTATTGATTTCATAAAACAAGCCTTCATACTGATAAACATAATGTGCAGTTTGTATTCATGTTATCTGTGTACTCATTGCTTCGGTTCATAGAAGTAGATCACTTCAGTGACGCGAGGCATACAGAAGAAATGTGGTTTGTATGAATATTATATAGAAGTATGGAAATACATAAATACAGTAAGTGCACTATATTTATTATGCTACCGTTCAGTCATAATTCATAGACATGGGTTGCTTCAATGAAAAGTAGCATGCAGAACAGTAGGCATGTATGATCACTGTACAGGTGGGCATACCACAGTGCTGAACCACATGCACCAGGACTCCTGATGAGAGAAAGCACTACTTAGCATAACAACACTACAAAGTGCAGCTAGGGAAAGAAACTTACTAAGGTACAATATATCTCATTAAGTTGTTGCTTCTTCTTAATAAGGAATATTACACCTTAGTAAGTTGCTGCTGCCAGCTGCACTATGCACTGTCTCACTACTTGTATGCCCAAGAGTGATTCATAAAAAAATACTTCACACTTTAGGCATGACACTAGAGCTACTGCTGTTACCACATTACAGTAATGAGGAGATATGGTACTGTTGGAACTCCCTTTGATAGGAGCTTGGCAGCATATCTGTGTTAGCTGGGAAAAGGCTTAGTTGGGATAGCACAGCAACCAGCCTAAAATAGATATGGCTCTCTTCCACACCTTCACTTTGACTGTTGAGCAAGAAAGTACTGAAGAAAGCTTCACTAACTGCTGATTTATTTCCACAGGCTGAGCAATCAGCAGTCAGAATGAAGTTATGGGAGGGAGCCAGAGCTTTTTGAAGCTGTCCAGGTGTTGTGTCATAACCCATACAGCCTAACGATTACTGGACCAGTGCAGGATTTTTCCTACTCTGCAAAGGAGGATTTCTTTTTTTACTGTAGTTCTAATATGCTGCTCTGCATGCTGAGCAACAAGTCAGCAGGGAGGGGGAGTTACTGCTTTGACAAACACAATGCCTATTGCCATCTGAATATACAGTATGAAGTTTGAGTTCTATAGTTTACCCTGTTGAAACCACCCATAAGCAGATGGTGTTGTCTTTGAGAATCATGCTTGATCCTAGGGAGGGTCATTTTCACTGGCAATCTGAACCTGGAATACTATGGCTACACAATGGGGTTAATACTACATATAGTGTCATACTCCACTAAGTACCTTTGTCTATACATCAGAAAGGGCCTCCGTACAGTGCTCTGTGGTGTACCAACCCTGCTTAATGATACACAATGTTTAGGAATATTGTCCTCAGTTACCAAAGCAGTACAGGAGGCAGAAATGCTAGAATATGAAGAAAAGCTGAAACTGCTTGCCTTTTATTCACTGGAATAAAAAAACATATATAATTGAGTGGTGATGATGAAGGACAGAATGGGAGAAGAAGCAAAAGCAGCAGCTTAGTAGTTTATGATTCCTGACATGCAAACAGACAGATAATTTGGAGTGTGCTGGCATCTTAGAAAGCTTTACAGAGGCCAGGCTAAAGTGTATATTAACAGATGGGTTCAAAGATACTTGAAGCAGATGGAAAATGGTATGAGCCAGGGAAGATCGAGCTAAATAGAAGCGCAACCAGTCAGAAGGTTGATTGCCTGACCACTGCTCTTTGCTGATATTTTCATGTGATGTTTTGAGACATTCCAATTAGAAAACAGTGAGTTTTCATCTTTCAGTACTGACAGTTAGTGTGACTCCTCTCACTCTCTCACTCTGACTTAAAATGTTGTATGTGGTTCTGGAGGCCTTTTTTACAAGGTGATAAGATGAAAGGTAGTTCAGAAAATCAAAACATTGTGCAGAATATGCTTCAAAAGTTACATAACGGTTGGGTTTTTTTCATATGCTTTAAACCATGTTAGAGAAATCACCAGTATCCAAGTAATTAGTACATCAAAAAATTTCATACAAGAGTCATGAGAAAATCATATGCTGTAAAGCACCTTAGTGAAGTCACCATTGTTCAAGTAAGTGACTTAGTAAAAAAAATCCATACAACATGCATGGGAAAATAAAACATTATTTGAAAATATAATAGGGTCAGAGGTAGTTGCTAACCATTGCAGTCTATGGACCATTGAGGAACCTAGCCCAACCTACCAGTTGTTCCTAGACTCTGCATGGTAACATGACAAAGTAGAGCTGAGGGAAGCAAACCCTGTTCCACAGGAATCACAGTTCACAGCCTTAGACCCAGTACACCCACTACACCACCTGACAGACATAAGTTGATAGCCCATTCTTAGTGTGATTATTTTTTCCCAGAGGCAGTTTCAATTAACTGGAACAGGTTTCATAACCAAAAACATTGAAATCATTAATTTAACTGAATGAAGACAATTCCAATGAGAAGGGGTTGATTAACTATGAATGTTAATTTATTAAGTCAGTAAGTAAATGTGCAGACTTGACACACTGTTTTAATCTATCAAGTTTAATTTTCTGTGATCTTCACCAGCAGAAACAATAACTATAATTTGGAGGAAACAGATGGAGAAAGTGAAAATAAATGATCCGAAGAACAGTGACTCTTTCTCTGTGACTAAAGGTCAGGATGCGATTGTGGTATTTTCAGTAGAGGTTGGTATGAAAGACTCTCTGAAGACAAATTTTGTCAAGTGAAGTTGAAAGTTCATAGTGTAGTGACAAGGAAGAGGGAAGGAAAAAGGTAATCCTCATTCAAGAGATTATGGAGGATAGTCATGTCAATAATACAGACAGTGATGAAATGTGTATGATACAGAAAATGAGAAAAGGAGAAATAAGTTTTATAGTTCACAGATGAAGATATGGAAATTATTCCACCACGAATTTGCTGTGATAATGAAAAACAGATTGAGTAAAAGAGTCAGAAAAGCCAAGGTAACAATTAAATGGTCTGGCAGACAAGATGAAGTAGAGAAAACATATTTGAGGTATAGCTGGAAAACATAAAGAATGAAGCTGGGCACATTTGCATTGTAAGCCTCTAAAAGTAGCAGAAATACTCAATGAATACCTCTGCATAATTCTGTGTAGTCGATGGTGTGTGTGTGTGTGTGTGTGTGTGTGTGTGTGTGTGTGTGTGAGGGGGGCAGGTATTGGAAGCATTTAAAAAAGTAACTAACGCGGATGGATGACAGATGTGCTTCCTTGCAGAACCCCCTATCTCATAGTGTCTTAGGTTGCTAGGTGTCAGAAAATGAATAAAGTTAGGCAATGGAGACTTAATGGTTGTGGTAGTCAAAAAACAATAAAAAGGAAAGAGCTGGACTGGTAAGATCTTTGCGGAGAAGGACATTGTAAGGAGATAATGAATCTTACATTCATAGATCCATAGCAGTTTACAAGGCTAATGGCCCTAGGGCCTTTACAAGTCTGTTCATGTTATACCTTTGTTCCCTAAATTACCTTGTTTAGATGGTTGTTATTCACATAGTGAGTCTATGATCATCACTGACTACCCCTATCCATGAGGGACATAGGTGCCACCCCAACGGGGAATTTACAGTCTCCTATCCAATTGTCTAGGTTGCATTTGAATAAGGGCATTGAGGAGCTCTGCTTCACTTGCACTGGGAGTTTATTGCACAGCAGGGGTGATCTCTTGTATATCTGTCTGTCCATCATGTTTTGATTCCATGCTTTTTAAAAGTTAGTAAAAATCATAAATGAAACTTTGAAGATGCTGCTGAAGACATTACTGGTAACAGAATAGGCCCTTGGAGAACCAGAGATGGCAAAAGGGCATTCATGGATAAAAGAGAGACAGAATCTAAAAATAGGGAGTCCCAGCCTAATGTTAGGAAAAATGTGTAAACACATCTAAAAAGCAGTATACTGCTTTCATGAAGACCAGCGGTTGCTTGGAAACCAACCATAAATAAATCCCTTCAGTGAAGGTTGTTCTAAGCAAGCCAGACCTAGTATTACAGTTGGGTCAAAGCAGACATAGATACAGGATTTTGACAGGAAAAAAATTGTGCCTAGATTTAGTAAGGTTGTCATTTCTTCTTCAATCAGGAAGTCTGACAGCATGTTCTGGGAGTGAAAACAGGAACAAGAAAGTTAATGCAAAAGAGTTGGTAGAAAATTAGAAAGTACAATGTGGTTTTGAAGCTGGAAGAATTGCTGACAAGTCAGGTTACATGCAGGATGCAAAGGGTTCAAAATTTAGCTCAGAATTTTACCAGTGTCTCCCTTACATGTAGTAAAGTAAAATTATGTAATGATGACCTCAGACTAGATGTGATTGTAATGAAATAGGGTGGGCGGTGAGAACCTGGGCTGCAAAGGAATGCTGATAGTTTAGAAGATTGTCTGAGGAAGGGTTTTTTTGGTACATGTTGAAGCTTGATCATCTGCTGCCTACAAGTATCCTGCATCACTCTTTGGATGTTGCTGTCCATGGTTAATCAGAAAACCTGCTAAAACCACTTTACCAGGGTCACAGGTTTACCATTTAGCTATTAGCTGCTGTTTTGGAATATCAGGCAAGAAACAAAGAGAAGATCAGGACTCCCACTGCAGCAATACTTTTTACTATGTCCTACAAGTGTACCCAACAGGTTGGAAGTGCATTGACCTTCAGTTGCTCCCAGCACACAGTTCAAGAACACCTTCAGGCCAACCTGTATGTTTGAGACCTCAATTCAGTTGCAGTATTCCCTGGTCTCCACCAGACGGCTACATAGCCAACAGAATTCCCTCACTCCTGTAACATAGGTCAGCTGGTTTACAGCCACTTAAGCCTATCTCTGCCAGTCCTTTGGTTTCCAGGTTGGTAACTGATCTTAGGGAAACAGTGGTTGAATAGTTATGCATCAGTTGGTCCAATTTCAAAAATTCTATGATCATACAATTCAACAAGTAAAATCTAAATGGGAAACTACATTTTAGTTATCCTTTGCTGACCATTTTAATTTCACTAGGCTTGTGGCATTATTTTATAAGAAACCCAAGGGGTATATCTACTAGTACAAGAAATTTCAGCGGAGTACCAAGGAACCTTTCCTACTCAGGAGTATAGCACCCCCCCAAAGATTACAGTTTGAGCAATAAAAACAAAATGAAAACTCCAGCAGAGCTAGAACTTCCACTGAGTGACCTCCCAAACCTCTTGTATCCGAGGCACATGGGATATATGCAAATGAAATCAGGTGTTTCAGCTAATTGGTAATGCTGAATGCTTACGACTTGTTTCATTGTTTTAATGGTCAACTTCAGGCCAATAAATAAAGACAAACACAACCTAGCTGTATGCTCAGCCATCCTTTTGGGCTTTGGCCTTAAGCAGCACACAAGCAGCCATTTAATTAATTACATTGAAACACAGGGCTTTGTAGCCAACTATTGATGTCCATTATCAGGATCACACTGTCAAAAATATCCCACCCAAACCTCTTGCATCAGAGGCACATGGGATATATGCAAATGACCCATATGAACATCAGGTGTTTCAGCTATTTGGCGATTCTGAATGCCCATGACTTGTTTAGTTGTTTTAATGGACAATTTCAGGCCAATAAAGCCAAACCCCACTAGCTGTGGATATGCATATTTTGAAAAAAACACATGACACCACACCAGGAAAATATGCAATATTCTTTACTGATGTCTCCGGTACTTTGGCTTACCCCTTCATGGAATACATTTTTACATCCAGCTACATCCATTTATACAGTTCAATTATCCAATATAATAATCAAACAATGAAATGATGATCCCATTCTTAAAGAGACCATACTTGCTGACATAAGCTAATAATTTTAAATACATGTTTATTCATTGCATACCTTTTATATATAATTATTCTGTGTTGTTAAGACCACTCACACCTTTAATTCATGAGATTTATACATATATTTTAAATTTAAAATAGACATTCCAATAGCAATGTAAATCAATATGATAAAAGCGTGGCCTTCAATATTATACCATAACTTGTCCTGTTTGTCATACCCCAGCCGAATCACAATGCTGGAGGGAACACAGACACATATTTACACTAAATATAGTCACATATAACTAACTCCCTGAAATAAAAAATATGTGCATTCTATTGTTAAATGTTAGTGTTCAAATCCAATTCCCTATTTAACCCCCTAGGATGTAATGTTCTAAAGTTAATAATTCATTCTGTCTCCAGTAGAGTCAAATTTACTGCCACTTGTCCTTCCCTCTGTGGTTTAGGCCTGGCCAACACATCAAAGAAAAAAGTTTCATCAGAGTCCCCATGGGCCCCAGTGAAATGTTCCATAATGGGACTATCCATTCTACCTCTTCTGATGTCCCCCAAATGCTCCATAATCCTCTTTTTGACAGCTCTTTTTGTCTGCCCTATATACCACATAGTTGGGGCGCATCCACAGCCAATGATATATACTACTCCCCTGGTATAACAATTGTAAAAATCCCTTGTGGTATAAATCTTTCCATTAATATTCATACCATGTAGATTTTTAATTTTCCTGCATACAATACACTTTCCGCATGGATAACTTCCTTTCTTACCTTGTTTGTTTTCCAATTTGCCTATGGACAACAGTTCTTTTAGATTCTTTGATTTACTATAGGAAAATGTAACTTTCTCTGGAAAGATTTTACCATAATTCTTATCACTGAGAATGATGAGCCAATATCTGTTAATTAACATCCTCAGAGTGTCAGAAAAAGGGGAGAATTTATTCACATAGAATAAAACTTCCTGATTCTTACCCTTCTCCCTGCACTGCTTACTGTACCCCTCTGTCCTGGTCATAATGTTTTCCTTTTGGTGTGCTAGCCCCAACCTCTTCCAACCTTGTTCTCTGCTGAACTTAAGACATTTTCTGAATATCCCCTACTCCTCAACCTGTTCCTTACCTTGTCAAATTTGTGTCAACTCAACTCAACTTTAGTGAAAGTATTATTGGCAATGCGAAGATATTCACCATAGGGTAATGATGCTATTAAATGTGGAGCGTGCATACTATCAGCTCCCAACAAATTATTGACTGCAGTTCTCTTAACAAACGGTCTGAATGCCACTTTAAAGTGCTCATTTATATAAAACTCCAGATCCAAATACTGTGTCACTGCCCTATTAGTATGATAAGTAAACTCAAGGCCAAAGTTGTTCTCCTGCAGTAGGGATATGAAGTCACCAAATTCATCCATTTCCCCTTTACAGATGAATATCAAGTCATCTATGTATCTTTTAAATGCCACCACTCTGTTTTTTAAAAAACCTGTATTGTATATACAAGTTTTCTCAAAATAATACATGCATAAAATTTCATAGACTGGGGCATATGAGGCCTCCATTGTGCTTCCTTCTAGCTGTAAGAAGAAGTTATTGCTAAACACAAAACAATTATGTGTCAAAGAAAATTCTAACAGCCTAATTAAGAAATCCATCCGTGGGCCTTCACCTAACATAATCCTAACTACCTTTAGCCCCCACCCATGTTGGATATTAGTATAGAGGGATTTAATATCTACGGTAGCCCAATAATACTCATGCGACCACTCCATAAGCCCCAATAAATCTGCCAACTCCTTTCTGTTCTTGATATGAGAAGTGACCTTACTCAAGTGCTGTTTTAAATGAAAATCCAAAAATATACCAACATTCTGCCCCTTTGCCTGAAACAATAGATCTTCCAGGTTTTTTTTTTAAATCCCTATGCACCTTAGGTATTACCTTAAAGATTGCATTTCTGGGATTGACTATGTGTAAATCTCCTTACATCCCATGAATTAAAAAAAACAACCTTTCCCCTCTCTCTAATATTTCCAATAGGTCATTATTGAATGTTGACATAGGGTTATAAGACAATTTTTTTGTATGTTATACTGTCTTCCAATAATGTGTAGGCCATCCTATTGTATTGCATTTTACTCATAACCACCCAATTCCCACCCTTATCCGCTTGGGTAAAAACATAACTTCCATTGTAACTTCTTAACTTTTGTAGGGCATCCCATTCATTTTTGGTTAAGTTGAACTCTCTAAAACGTTTCCTAAATACATCGTATTCTTTTTCTACCTGCTTGCATAAAACATTTTCAAACGTTGCAATGCTAGTGGACATCTTCGGTGGCATTAAAGGGCTGTTGTATGGTAATTGTGGTACTGTCATCTTACCGTAACCTGTAATGAAGCTTTCACCTTCTGTAATAACCCTATTGTCAATACATTCAAAATCAGTGACAGCATCATGTTCTTCACTGAACGAAGCACCTTCACATTCAAAAATTGACATATTCAGCAAAGGATCCTCCTCATTCTCATTATCCCACTCACATGTAAGCACGTCCCTACAAGTTGCATTCCCTATATTCACACTGCCATTAAATTCATCAACCTTTTGAGTGATACATTGTCTACTGTAAAAAAAACACTTTTAAATACAATTTTCGACAAAACTTACTGATTTCCAAAATCAAATCAGATAGACTCAGACAAAAAGTGGGGATATATTTAATACTCTTTTCCAACAAAGAACAATCATTATAGTCCGAATGCAGGTCCGATAAATTAATCATGTTTAAAGTGTCCAAGTCAACTCTTAACTCCGTAACAGGGGTTATGGTGCTGTCCTTCCCTCCAACATTGTGACCCACTGGAGTAATTTCAATTATGCCTTCTCCTACTCCTGTTGTTGCGGCCAAATTGGTTCCCCTTGTTTTGCTTACCACCAACTCCTTTGGTAACCCCCTGCCTTCTATGACCTTGGCCCTTGCCTTTCTCTTGGTTTTCCTTCCTGGAACTAGACCAGATTGTTTCCTCACTAAGATCGTCGAATGACACACTCTTTTTGCTGCTGCTCGAGGCCATTTCTCCTGAAGATATTGAGGAGTCCCGAAATTTCTGACTCCTATTACCCTGGCGTTTGGCCTTCTGCCTGTCTCTTGAATCCCTTCGTTGCCAAGTGAAAATAGTATTGTTCTTGTAGTCCACTATATCCTTTATATATGCTTCCCTTTCTTTCGAGCCATCACAGATTCTTCTGTCTTATCCAACTTTTCTTTCATCTCTTGTGCCTTGTGCCCAATTTAACGAAATCAACCCCATTTGGGCCTTCCTCCACCATCATTAATGGATCTTCTTCTGCTGCCCTGGATTCACGCTCAATCCATATGTCTGTACAAGTAAACCAGGATCCATTCGCTGCCATAATTTTCACCAGTGTGTGATAAAGTTGACAAAAAACACACAATAGTCCTGAAATATCCAAAAAACACACGATACCACACCAGGAAAAAATGCAATATTCTTTACTGATGTTTCCGGTACCTTGGCTTACGCCTTCATGAAATACATTTTTACATCCAGCAGCATCCAGTTATACAGTTCAGTTATCCAATATAATAATCAAACAATGAAATGATGATCCCATTCTTAAAGAGACCATACTTGCTGACATAAGCTAATAACAATTTTAAATACATGTTTATTCATTGCATACCTTTTATATATAATTATTCTGTGTTGTTAAGACCACTCACACCTTTCATTCACGAGATTTATACATATATTTTAAATTTAAAATAGACATTCCAATTGCAATGTAAAGTGTGGCCTTCAATATTATACCATAACTTGTCCTGTTTGTCATACCCCAGCTGAATCACAGTGCTGGAGGGAACACAGACACATATTTACACTAAATATAGTCACATATAACTAGTGCACAAGCAGAGTGTTTGACTAAGTGCTGATGAGGTCATAACAAGGCCGAAATATGCATATTCACAACTAGTGGGGTTTAGCTATATTGGCTTAAAATTGTCCACTAAAATGACGAAACAAGTCATGTTCATTCAGATTCACCAATTAGCTGAAACACCTGATGGTAGTACTGGAAACCTTCTCTGCCAACTCCGCCTGGGTATGGAGAACATCTGCCCTGAGTTTTTCCTGCTGTCGCATATTTCGTTTAACCAAAACTCTCAACCAAGCTTTGGTGCATGCCAGCGAAGCGGCATTCCACTCATTCAACAAATCACCCTCATCTTCCACAAATTCGTAGGCCGGCAACTTACTAATTCTCAACCCCTAGGGGTAATGTCCAAGGACAAGTATTTTTCAAGCAGCTTTATGTCATGATAAAGCATTACCTCCTTAACAAGCAGTCTTTCCAATTTAACGAAATCAACCGCATTTGGGCCTTCCTCCACCATCATTAATGGATCTTCTTCTGCTGCCCTGGATTCACGCTCAATCCAAATGTCTGTACAAGTAAACCGGGATCCATTCGCTGCCATAATTTTCACCAGTGTGTGATAAATTTGACAAAAAACACACAATAGTCCTGAAATATCCAAAAAACACATGATACCACACCAGGAAAAAATGCAGTATACTTTACTGATGGCTCCGGTACCTTGGCTTACGCCTTCATGGAATACATTTTTACATCCAGCAGCATCCAGTTATACAGTTCAGTTATCCAATATAATAATCAAACAATGAAATGATGATCCCATTCTTAAAGAGACCATACTTGCTGACATAAGTTAATAACAATTTTAAATACATGTTTATTCATTGCATACCTTTTATATATAATTATTCTGTGTTGTTAAGACCACTCACACCTTTAATTCACGAGATTTATACATATATTTTAAATTTAAAATAGACATTCCAATAGCAATGTAAAGTGTGGCCTTCAATATTATACCATAACTTGTCCTGTTTGTCATACCCCAGCTGAATCACAGTGCTGGAGGGAACACAGACACATATTTACACTAAATATAGTCACATATAACTAGTGCACAAGCAGAGTGTTTGACTAAGTGCTGATGAGGTCATAACAAGGCCGAAATATGCATATTCACAACTAGTGGGGTTTAACTATATTGGCTTAAAACTGTCCACTAAAATGACGAAACAAGTCATGTGCATTCAGAATCGCCAATTAGCTGAAACACCTGATGTTCATAAGGGTTATTTGCATATATCTCATGTGCCTCTGATACAAGAGGTTTGGGATGTCACTCAATGGATTTGCTGGAGTGTTCATTTTGATTTTACTGATTGTTTTTTCAGTGACCTACTCACTCATTGTTTTAGTTTGTTGTTTGGGATATTTTTGCTGTTACCCTAATAATAACGGACATCAGTTGGGTATAACAGCCCAGTGTTTCTAATGCTTAGTCAAACACTTTGCTTATGTTGTGCTGGTGAGGTCATAACAATGCTGAAATATTCATATCTGTAACTAGTGGGGTTTGGTTTTATTGCCCTGAAATTGTCCATTAAAATGAGGAAACAAATCATGAGCATTCAGAATCACCAATTAGCTGAAACATGTGATGTTCATAAGAGTCATTTGCATATATATCCCATGTGCCTCTGGTACAAGAGGTTTGGGAGGCCACTATCTTTGCCGGAGTTTTCATTTTGTTTTTACTTACTGTTTTTTCAGTTATCTTCTCACTCATTGTTTTAGTTTGTTGTTTAGGATATTTTTGCAGTGACCCTAATGATAATGGACATCAATTGGGTATAACAGACCTGTGTTTCTAATGCGTAGTCAAACACTCTGCTTGTTCTGTTTTGATGTGGTCATAACAAGGCCCAAATATGCATATCCATAGCTAGTGGGGTTTGGCTTTATTGGCCTGAAATTGTCCATTAAAGCGACGAAACAAGTCACGGGCATTTAGACTCACCAATAAGCTGAAACACCTGATGTTCATAAGGGTCATTTGCATATATCTCATGTGCCTCTGATACAAGAGGTTTGGGAGGTCACTCAGGAGACGTTCTAGCTTTGCTGGAGTTTTTAGTTTTTTATGGATTTTTTTAGTGACCTTCTCACTCATTGTTTTAGTTTGTTGTTTGTGATGATTTTTGCAGTGACCCTAATGATAATGGACATTAGTTGGGTATAACAGCGCTGTGTTTCTAATGCTTAGTTGAACACTCTGCTTATGATTTCATAATAAAGCCAAAATATGCATTTCCACAGCTAGTGGGATTTGGCTTTTTTGGCTTGAAATTGTCTATTAAAATGAGGAAAAAAGTCATGGGCATTCTGAATCGCCAATTAGCTGAAACACCTGATGTTCATAATGGTCAGTTGCATATATCCCATGTGCCACTGAGACAAGAGGTTTGGGAGGTCACTCAGTGGAAGTTCTAGCTTTGCTGGAGTTTTCATTTTGTTTTTACTGATTGATTTTTCAGGTACCTTCTCACTCATTGTTACAGTATGATAAATCCAATTTTTCTGGAGGGAGAACATAAACCACAGCTTTCTTGTCTTCCTGTGCTATAGGCTAGTATGCTACCTGCTGTGTCACTGATGCTGGTGCATAGGGGTAGAAGGAAAATGCATAGATGGTGATCACTCTAAGAAGAAACCAAACTATTTATTGTGGAAGAACAATGGCAGCAACAGAAGTATGTTTCAATGTGTCAGTGAAGGAATGGATTCTGGATAACAAAAGGTCATTTGTTTGATATAGAGAGACCACTGTTGAGATCTTAACTTGAATGTATTGTGGTGTGCTTATGCATCTGCATCCTCAGCACAACATAATCAGTTTTTTTTCATTGTACTTATTTGAGGTGTGCTACAGTAATGTATTGTTTTACATCAATAGGTGGTTAAATTAACATTTATAGAATGTCAGCTTTCTTGGAAATCAGTATAAAATTCTGCCTGTAATGCTTAAAATTGTTAGCAATGATTCTAGAAAATATTTTGGTCATCTTTACAAAAATATAATAAAATGCTGCCCTTATCAAGTGCTAAAATTACTCTGATGTGCTATAATGCTTAGACACTGTGGAAAGCAATTATTAATTTCCATGCTGTTATTTATCAGCAGTTGTCCTTTGCGATTTAAGAAGTTTTGGCATTGTCTTTTAATCAGTGTGTATTACTAAGTACAGAAAGCTTTGTAAAAAACGTTGAAAACATTATTTATATTGTAAAGGAATTGGGTGGCACTTGGTTTGTGGTGGGGGTGGCATTTGCATTTTTTACTCTGATTCTGCATTCTACAAAAAGCTCCCAATTTCATATTGCCTGGTCTGTAGTTACTTGCATTCACTTTCTTTCTGTTAAGAGCTAGTTAATCACTTTGGAAAACTTTAGGCTTAATCATAAGCACCCACTGAGTTAAGAAGAGACCTAGACAGATGAAAATCTTTACTGCTTCAGATGCCATCTTCCAACACCTCTTAAAAGCAGTGACACATATAACCAATAATTTGTTTTGTGTGAGAACTAATGAAAATTTTACTTCTAGTATATACTTAATATTGGCAAAATATGCTTGCAAAATGTAATTGTACTCTAAATAAGATATTGATCTTTTTTCATGATAGATTCAGGTATACTAAGGGCTGTTTTTTCATGCAAACAGGACTTGAGGATTTCAGGAACAGGGCTTTTATGCTTCTCTAACATCTTCTGATCTAAGGATATGGCAATGCTTAAAATTTGATATAAGCTCTAAATAAAGCTAGTTTGCAATATTTCTAGAAGTTTTTAAAACTTTTACTGTGAACCAGCTTGACAAACAGCAATAATGTATCACAAAACCATTAGAACAATGTGAATAAAGTGCCATCGAGTCCAGACGTACTATGAACAAACAAATAAAAACGCACTACAGCAAAATTAAAAAGGAAATTGTGCTGCAGCAAATGTTTCAGGTATAGTGTTCCTTGGCAATAACATCATTAACAAGGAGCACTTTATCAGGTGCAGTGTTTCTTGTTAATGATGTTATTACCAACATATAGTAGAAATAATAGTGTACCGAAGCAGGCACAGCTTATGCAATGCATGGCAGTGATACACATTGCATATGGATTTGAACAGAGCAGAGCTTTAATTGCATGTATGAGTATATGCTGCATCTAAGGTCAAAAGAACATTTATCCCATGACAATGGCAATGAGCCAGTGTTTCATTCAGGATTAGTTGGATTGTATTGTACCTGCTGAGTGCCAGGACAGGCCTTGGCTCCTCCATAACCTTGCAATGCATCAACTGCATATCTGGAGAATAAATGATTGTATTGTTAGTGTGCTGGATACATTTTATAGTGAAGGAAGCTGAAGGATACTGTTTCTTATTAGTTTACACAGATTTTTATTTTCATAATGCTTCAGAATTGGCATTTTGCTGATAATGTCAGGGTCTGTGTTGTGCATGACATTATCTATCTATCTATCTATCTATCTATCTATCTATCTATCTATCTATCTATCTATCTATCTATCTATCTATCTATCTATCTGTCTGTCTATCTATCTATCTATCTATCTATCTATCTATCTATCTATCTATCTATCTGTCTATCTATCTATATATCTATCTATCTCTCTGGCTAGCTATCGATCTATCTATCTGTTCATCAATACTTTTGCCATTTCAACATCAGAGAGTTGTTTATTTTTAGTCGTTATGTTATTGGACAAAGGGTGGTTGTCATACACTGCTTCTGTCAGTTTATTACACTATTGTTTCTTTGTTATCAATGCAATAAACAGCTCTTGTGACATAAAGAAATCAGTATACCAAGCACATTATTTGTTCAGTGTTGTGTTACAGTGGCCTACAATTATACATTATAAAGATGCTTAAATGCTACTTTTCATGCATACTAATTTATAACTTAAAAAAAAGCAAACATCAGATTTAAATTCAGTTTATTCCTATAACTCTGGCTGCCCCCAGCATTAGTCTTCTCTGCAGTTATAGAACACATTATCCAGAATATTTAAAAACTCTTAAAGCAATCATCCAATCAGTAATCCACCATAGGAAATCTTTCAGTTTAATTACATCATAAAAACAGTAGAGAAAATCACTTCATATCATGCATCCCAATTAACATCAACATCCAAATCTTGAGGGAAAAAGTCCCACGTTGTAAAATATTACACTGACTCATATCTTACTAAAAATTAATTTATACAACTTCCATCTTTCTAATTGGCTACAAGCAATACAATATATTTTAAAATAGTTACTTTGCCAGTACGAGTATTTTTCCATATGCAGTGCTACAAAACTCATTGGGGAAATGATGCATACCTCTCAAAAATTTTTTTTATCAATTTTCTCACCATCTTTCCACTAGACCAGCAGGTAAGGACACAATGAAAACCAATAACATATACAACATTCACAGTACTACATCTGCATGAAGTAGTGAAACTATGCTTGTGCCCATGAATATTCTATTCAGCCCCCCTCAAAAAAATTAGATGACATGCTAAGAAATTCCAGTTCTTTCTTAAACCCTTAACATTGACTGACCTTACCATTTCAGATCTATTTGTCGTTAACATATGATTTAAATTTGTAGCCTTCTAATAAGAAAATAAATCATTAGTAGGCAAAAGCTGTTGATATCTGAGAATCTGCCTACAAAATGTAAATTTTTTAAAAAAAATTCTTTATTTTTTCTGAAAAGTTACTTTTTCCTTCCACAAAGACCTCATACGATGGCTTCTATTCAATTATTTATTTCTCTGTTCTACTTTTTGTACAGATTGAACAATTACTATCAAAACTCCTTTCACCTAACATAAAAATTGTGGATTTTATTTGCTGATAATCTATTGTCTTACTGGTGTTCCTCCTAGCCTTAAAAACTCTGAAGTGAGTAAGGCTTTAACCAAATGTGGGGGGTGCATGTCGTCTGCTGTTGTATCCTTCACAGTCAACCTACTAAATACCTTAACCAGTTCCTCTTCCAGGATTGCATTTTGTCTTGATGCCATATTTGGTAAAAGCCATCTTTTCCACATTCTTTTAAAGTCCATTATAGAACTCAATGAACTCTTATGGATTCCTCATGCCTGCAGAAGGCAGGCCATCAGCTAAATGGTCATAGAAGCAACCTTTTTTTATTCTAGGGGGTGGGGTAAACAATTAGCACTTCCTGTGATCTACTGGTCCATTTGTTTATTCAGAGAAAAAGAGCTGTTCCTAGCCCATGTATTTACTGTGAGTTAAGAATGACTGACAGAGGTCATCATTCAGGTAGTAATTAATGAATTTCAGTTTACAGCCATAATCCCTCTTTCATGTGGCTGATGCTAGCTCATGCACTACCATGGAAGGCTCAGCTATGACCTCTCCAAATGACTGTGTGTTTCTGCATATGAATACATAGATATGTATCATAACTTTGAAGTTAATGTGACAGACATTATTAGGAAATGTTATAGTCTTATGAGGAAAGTTTTTTGATGCTTCTCAAGCAGAGCTATCAGGTGTTACTAATAATCTATTTTACAAGTATAAGACCTATTATTGAATATGGGGACCTTTATGTGCATTGAATGTTTCACAACTGAAGAAGTTGGAATGGATTCAGAAAAGCCATACCAGAGAAATAATCGGTTACCATAACAAACTTATCCTATAAAGATATTTGTCTTTGCATTCTTTGGCTTATTGGTTTCTAAGAGATTATTATGATACACACACATGCACACACCACACACACACACACACACACACATATATATATATATATATATATATATATATATATATATATATATATACCTCAAGGACAAATTAAGGGCTGCATTTTTAGATATTGATTTTATAGGTCATGGCATTGGTACAAGAAATAAAAAATTAGATGTAAGAATTCATATTTTTATTTTAAAGTTAAAGAGAATTGTCTTTCATATTAGGGCATGGAGGATGTGGAATTCATTCATTAGCTAGGCATAAAACATTGGCAAATGATTTATCAATATTTAAACTGGCATTAGATGAGTGGTATTCTAAAATTCTATATTATCCAGTAATGCCTTTTAGGCAAACTTTAAATTGGCCAATATTGGCCCTAAGTTTGTTAGTTTTTTCATTGAACCATTGAATCATTGAACATACATGCTTCAGAGGGCTACCATCACCATTTCAGGTTGACTGCTATAATGCCACAGGTTTATGGCTGCAGTTGTTGCCTGCATGTTGCAAGTGGTGGACTACAGTCAACCTCCAAGATGGGCAAGCAGGCATCAGTCACTCCATCACACCTTTCCCCATCTAGCTATTCCAGCACCCAAGCCACTAGATGAGTTTGGGTTATACATATTTACAGATGCATCCTGTCAAGGACTGGATGTCGAGCCAGTATACAAAAGCTTATGGGCACCAAAAATCAAACATTTCTTGCCTCTTACAAAGGGAGACTGTCATATGAAACCAGAAGGACCAAGGTTTCAAATTTTGGAATTTTTGTGCCAGGAGAAAGAAGTAAAGGGAAAAAGGGAACCCCACCCTAGCCAAAGGAAAGAAAGCGAAGGAAAAAGAATAGGATCCACCAGGGAGCTAGAATAAAATAAAATGAGAATGGGAATAGTGGGAGGGTGTTAGTACTACAACAGCCATCTATTCAAACAGCAACTGTTATGTTAAGTTTAGTTACACAACTATGCCATATTTATCAGTAGATCACTGTTATAGTGGCATAATGCTGTATGAGACAATTGCCAAAGCTTAGACAGCCAAAAACGAGAAAGATGCATCAGAATCCAGGAGCTCCTGAAGAACAGACATAGCATATCCAGCTGAGGACCTGGAGAATGAGTCAATCATAAAATGCTTAGTGAAAGAATGAATAGAAGAACAAGTTGCTGCCTCTTAATGAATTCCAGAGTTCACCCCTTTCCAAAAAGGCCTAAAAATATCCAAAGCTGTAGTAGAGTGAACCTTCACCTTCTGAGGGAGAATTATTCCATGGTGATAGTAACACAAAAAGATGGATAGAATGAGATAAATATTCAGAAATGTTCTGTTTTGACACTGGTTTTCCCTTTTTCTTTCTATCAGATGACATGAACAGCTTATCAGAAGCTTTAAAGTACTTAGTCTTGTCAATGTAGTATCTGACATGCCTGTGGATATCCAAGGCATGAAGAATTCTCTTTCCACTGTTTTTTGTTTCAGGAAAAAGCACACGGAGATGAATGAATTGACTTAAAATAAATTCAGAGACCACAGGAGGCATAAAGACATAAGGTAACCCTGTCTTTTAAAAAAAATGAGAAAGGGCTGAATCACCAGTAGATACTCTCCTATCTGAAGTCAGAGCAGAGAGTACAACAGTTTTCCATGTCAAGAACTTCAAGTCAACATGAAAGTTGGTTCAAGAGGTAGAAGACTGATTCAATCTGAGGTCTTAAGATGAAATCACCTGTTTTCAAGGGGAGAAGGCATGCAAAACCCCTTTCAAAAGTAATTCTACCTGGAACAAGGAAAAAGAGGGATGTAAAAGCAGGCATGCAGAAATGTCTGAAAGCTGAATTTTAACAAGTAAAAAAGACCTGATCTGAATAATGCACACAGATGCTGGAGAATCCGAGAGGCCTCCAGACTGGATGGGCCCTGATTACTCTTATGGCACTAATTAAAAAAATCTTTTCCTTTGGCTAAATACAATTTTTTAGTAGCAGGTTTTCTGGCCTGAAATACATGCTGCACATCCTCAGGGAAGGGCTGCCTGACTGTGATCAAAATGCTATTGTCCAAGCAGTCAGATGTAAATTTTGTAAGCTGAGGTGGGTCAGTGATTCCTTATCTGGTGTATGTAGGTTCGTTTTGTATAGACATTTGTGGTAATTTCCCCTTGATTATTTTCATAATAAGGGAGAAACAATGTTCTCTGGACCAAAGTGGAGTTACCAATATGACTGTTGGAGAGTCCTTCTAGATCTTTAAAAGAATTTTAGTTTTCAATGGAAATGGGAGAAAGGCATATAGGAATATTCCACTCCATGGAAAGGAAAATATTTCCGACTTCCAGGCCTTTTAAAAAGGAGTCCTGTAGCAGAATTTCTTTATCTGTCTGTTGTGAATAGAGGCGAACTAATCTATCTTGGAGGGGAGAGGTTATCCATGAGTAGATAATCTCCTGGAAGACCTCTGGGTGTAATATTAATTCATTCATTTATGAGGGTTTGTCCTGGCTCTGTTCAAAATATCTGCTACTGTGGTCTGCTGTAATAGGATGAAAGTAGACCAGAGGGAAATATTCCACAAACTGCAATTTCAAAGGCTACCATGGCTAGTCTGCATAGGGACAAGGTCTATTTCCACTCACTTGTTTATGTATCACATCAGAGTGGTGTTATCTGTGATTACTAATAGTGGTCCTTGAGTCCACAGATGATTCATGGCTCTTAATACATTTATTAAGACCACTATGTTTTTGATGTTGGTGTGTTTTTCTTGAAGTACTGGTCACAAGCCCTTTGCACTTTGGTATTTGCTTCCCAGGCAAAGACTAATGCATCCATAGTTACATACTGACTTCAGGTGGGGAGCACATAGGTAGATCCAGTTTTAACAAGGTCTGATATAGCTATTATAAAAGCTCCTTCTTGACAAATTCCATAAAAGGGATAGGAAGGAACAGTGGATGCTGGTTCTGAGTCTGCACTAATTTGAGAAACCATTGTATTTTTCATATGTTTACTGCGGTGGTGGTGCTGCGGTAGCATTGTCACCTCACAGTTAGACGTTGCCCATTCGATCCTCAGTTAGAGCATCTTCTGTGTGGTGACATGCGTGAAAGGGCGTTCCTTCATTGAAGGTTGTCCGTTAGGCCCGGCAAGCCAGCACGTAAAACTCTACTGCCAATCATTAGCGGACCGGAGTTCCACTGTGACGACCCCTAACCTGGAAAAAGCCGAAAGACACAAACAAACAGTCTGTAAAGTAAGCATTAAGTTATCCCACAGTTCTGAAAGAAACCTCCAGAGCCATGGACAAGGGTAAGGTGGTCCACACAGCCTATCTAGACCTTGCCAAGGCCTTTGACACCATCCCCCACTCTGGAATCATAGATAAACTTACTAAGCTGGGCATTAATCCCTACATCACCCAATGGGTTGCTAACTGGCTTACTGATAGAAACCACACTGTAAAAGTAGCCGACTCCAAATCCAGCTCCAGACAAGTGACAAGTGGAGTACCTCAGGGTTCAGTTCTGGGACCACTCTTGTTTGGCATCTACTTCTCTGAAGTACAGGCCAACACTAAGAGACTCTGGCTAACAAAGTTCGCAGATGACTGCAAACTGGGAGACATTATTGAATCCCAAAATGATGTGGATACTCTACAAAAGGGCCTTACAGAAAGAGATGCTTGGTGCCAGAGCCATGGGCTCAAGCTCAATGCCAAGAAATGTATAGTTATCCCCTTTGGGAAAAAAACATGTATCCATGAATTACCATATAGGTGGCAGTACACTAAACACCGAAAGTGTGATAAGAGACTTAGGGACACAGGTGGACAGTGGTCTCACATTCGATAACCACATCGCCACAACAGTCAGGAAATCCTTCTATGTGGCACACCTCATCACTAAGTGCTTTTCATCCAGAAAAAAAGAGGTCATTGTCCCACTGTACTCATTCCTCATTAGACCCATTATAGAATACAACACCCCATTTGGTATATACCTCTCAAAACATCTGCAACAACTGGAAAGGCTGCAGAAATACCTCACTAAAAGAATCACAGGCCTAAAGCAGATGCCCTATGCTGACCACCTTAAAAAACTCCAGCTATACTCTGTCGCATATCGTCTACTCAGAGGCGATCTCTGCTTAACATACAAGGCCATGTCAAACCCAGAGCTGTTGGACATGCTACACTTAAAGAAACCCCAATCCCTCAGAGCCACATGCTCCAGGGATCTAAACCTTGTCATCACAATAAACAAAATATGCTGGAGGGATAGGTTCCTGACCCAGAGACTCCCCAGACTCTGGAATAGATTGCTCATACATGTCAAGCAGAGTGCCTCTTTGGCCCTCTTCAAAAGGAACCTTGACGATTGGATGGGAGAAAGGAAATTCACCCCAGGGATCACGTCAGTCACCCTGCTAGACAGGGGTCCAGGGAAGTAAACAGTGTGGGAAGAAATATCCAGGGAATTGTTATGGCTAGGCTTGTATAGGCCCTAGGGCTGATAGCCTACTACCAACCTATGAACCTATGAACCTTTGCCATTGTCAGAGTTTGGTGCATAAACTCTAAAAACTGGAGAATGTAGAATGTTGCCTTTTCTAGGAGAAGTTAAGCCATCATGAGAGATGTGTCCAATATGTGTCCTAGAAATGTCAACCTATGAGAAGAAATTAGAGACGATTTCTCCAGGCTGATTTTGATAAAGATTCATGACAAAAATAAAGAAACTTTAAGAATTCCGAAAATAAGACAGTCATCCAAGTCAGGATGTGAGCTCCCTGCAGGCTGCAAAAAAAAAAAAAAAACAGTTCCCCAAGCTACAGAAAAGCTGTGGAAAGCCCAAAAGGTAAAGAAGTGACTTAAAAACATAAACCAGATACAGAAAATCTTAAGGTCTGATCTCTTTGCGAATAGGAATAAGAGAGACATCTGTTGAGATTCAGAGCAACAAGAAAGTAGTATGGAGGGATGGAGGGAAGGGTCTGAAGTGTAAGCATTTTGAATTTTGGAATTTTTATGAATAGATAAGAAGAGATAGCTCCAACATAGATTCTACAGGTTCACACATCATTGGTTACTAGAAATATGTATTAAAAACCTTTTTTTAGTTGTGATTTTGGAACTGGTTCTATGACATATTGGGAATGTTTGAGAAAGAATGAGAAGAAATGGATGAGTTTAAGGTTTTAAGTGAGGAGGAACTCTTAAGTTTTGATGAAAGGAATTTTAATTCTAGAGTCACCAGCATCTATTCTGAATTATTTCCAATAACCTGGAATGTGATGTGATTTATTTCCAAAGGGTAAAGAAAGAGAAAAATGACTTGCTAGTAAGAGTTTCTGGCCAGGCTGGGGTGAGAAAAGGATTGGGACAAGTGCATAGTCATGCATTTCGTTTGGTATGGGATGGAGTCTGGGACACATTCCTTTTTCATTGTATCTCCTTGCCATTTTTTCTTATATTGATGTTTCCAGATTTTTGCTGGGACTACTTGATGGATTTCCTGAAAAATGGTCCAGGACTAGAGGAACTGATCCTGCTGGACTTCGGAATGGGTGAATTAAAGATTTGCTTAATCCTTTGAATATGTTTTTCCCTTTCATTGAATCACTTTAAGACTCTAGCTGAGGAAGTACCAAACAAAATTTCTTTGTCCAGGGTAGTACTATGGATCTGGATCTCAAGAGAGATTTTGTGATCTAAACCAAGTATATCTACGCATAAAACGAGTCTATATCACGATGTCGAAATGTCATAATATCGAACACCTAATGTTCGACCAGTATTTATAGAAATGGATTTGCACGAATTGATGAATACTTACAGGGCAAAGATGTAGTTGGCCAACTACACAATGTTGCCCTTTCCTCCACTGTAGTGCGATCTCGGAGTTCCAAAACATCCCATTGCAGTAGCCCAGGAAACTGTATCAGCTGCACTGCAAGAACATTTCAAGGTATGTTTGGTTACTTCAGAAAAGTACAGTTGCATTAGTCCTACTTAACTCCAGCAGCATATATTCAAATTTCACACTATGTGCACAGACTCAGACTGGCAGCTCTGACATCTAGGAACAAAGTCCAAGCTATAACACAATTTGTTCTTCCTGTTCTGACTTACAGTTCAGGATGATTGACTGGCCCCAAAAGGTATTGGATTAGCTTGGCAGGAAAAAAAATAAACATTCTTCATGCTTATCAAATTATTTATAAAAATCAGTGTATATCCACATTATATACTGCCTGCTCTGAAGGAGGTATAGGGCTCCTCAAAATTGATTACATGTATAGATCTGTGATCATAGGACTGCATGCATATCTGCTGACCTCACAAAATCAAAACAAAGGGAAAGTTTAAAACATGAGGCGAACAAGTCCAAAATTACTTCCTCTGCTTCTTTAGTAGAAGCATATTCGTGTCACACAGGAATGAAAATCTAACCAGAAATAGATAAAAATCAAGCAGCAACTGAATGTGCCAAAAAACGAAAGAAAGAATATAAGGTGAAGGATCAGATGAGAAGGCAAGAAATGTGTAAATGCATAAAAATTGTTGCAAGTACAGAAAACTCCTGGAACAACCTCATGTTGATCATGTTCTAATGCAGGAATGGTTAAGGAGAGGTACATTTAAACCAAAAGATGAAATGTTAATACTGGCAGCCCAGAAAGAGGACTAAGGTTGGTTTACAAAGTCCATTGAACATGTGTGAGAAACAGACAAATGCACATTTTGTAAAACAGAATTGGAAACAGTCACACATCTTGTTGCTGGTTGTGCTACACTAATGGCAGAAGGCCTGTATACTGAAAGGCATAATAATGTGACAAAACTGTTGCATTGGGGATTGTGCAAACATTATAAAACTGAAGTAACTGAGAAGCATTGTAAACATGAGCTACAAAACATTATAGAATATGATGTTTATATCACATGGGATTACCCATTACCAACAGTTCAAAAAATAGACACAAGAAAACCAGATATAGTAGTCCAGGAAATGAAGACAAAAAATAGCATTGATCACTGAAATTGTTATACTCATTGATTACAGTGTCTTATATACAGAGAGACACAAAGTCATACAATACCAGGATTTGCAGGCAGAAATGAGGGCAATGTGGAAGAAAGATACCCAGGCAGTTCCAATGGTAGTAGGACCAATAGGTCTCATAAAAATGAATTTACAGTCATATTTAGACATATTACTGATACATGTAGCTTAGCTGTAAAGCTGCAGTGGTGTGGCGGTAGCATTGCTGCCTCACAGCAAGGGGTTCTCCCATTTGATTCTTGGCTGGAGTGCCTTCTGTGTGGAGTCTGCATGTTCTCCCCGTGGTTGAGTGGTGTTCGAAAGACATGCATGAATGGGCATGCCTTCGTTGAAGGTTGGGCGTCAGGCTGGCACCTCGTCACCATAAAAATTTACTGCCAATCATTAGCGGACCAGAGTTCCGTTGTGGCAACCCCTAACCGGGAAAAACCGAAAGAAGAAAACAACCGATACATGTAACTCCGTATGAGTTGCAGAAGGAATCAGTTCTGGGCACATTGTGGGTGCTGCAAAGAGCACTTTTGGATAACATCAGACATTGAAACAATACTAATTTCATGATGTTTAGTCATACTTTGGGTTAGGAATGGGGTCCATTCCCGCAATGGTGTTAGGAACCCAAAAGTCATAGAGAAATTAAAAAGACAGTTTTCCAGAGCTTAGACTCTCCTCCTCTAACTCTCTGTGATAACTAACTATATCAGCACAGGCAGAAAAACTTAGAAGATATACAGATAAATATAAAGGAAAAGTGCAAAATAAGTAATTTGGTGATGACCCAAAAAAGTTGTATAGAGAACTGGGAAACACAGCAAAATGAATAGAAATACCACCAAAAAAGAAGACATAGACACATTTTGGAGAAATAGCTATGAAGACTCTGTGGAACATAACTAAGATGCTGAATGAATAGAAGAAGTAAAAGAAACAGTAAGAAGTTTAAATGTACAAGAAATGAGCCAGGATGAAGTAATAGCTAGAGAAATTGAAACAAAATTAAGAAAAGGTCCTAAATGGAAAACCTCAGGCCCAGATGCAATGCCTTACTTCTTACTAAAAGTATTAACATTGTTACATGAAGATTTATCCCTGAGTACGAATTACTTATATGTACACCCCAAACAGATGCCAACCTGGTTAACAACAGGAAAAATGATACTCATCTCTATGAGGGAACCTGAAAGCTATCCTATAAAGCTATAGACCAGTAACTTGCCTTCTGATGATATATAAACTATATACTGGAATTCATGCTGACAGAGTTTACATTCATTTAGAAAAAACTCAATGATGGCAATAGAATGAAATAGTAACAAAAAAGTCATAAGGAAAAAGGATTATTTGTTGTTAAATAAAGTCATAATAGAGAATTGCAAAAGGGGAAGAATCTAAGTATGACATGGATAGCTTACAAAAAAAGTGTTTGACAGCATCCCACATTCATGGATAAAGGAATGCTTACAGATGTATAACATACACTCTGCATTGATCAGTTACATAACAGTGACCATGAAACTGTGGCAAACCACTTTCCAGCTAAGCCATGGTAAAGGAGAAATTATTATGCCTGGGTTAAAAATTCAAAGGGTGATATTCCAGGGTTATTCTTTGTTACCGCTGCTCTTTTATCTTGTCCTTAACCAAATAAGATCATAAGATCATAGGATCATAGAAGATTACTAGGCTAATGACCCTAGGGCCCTTACAAGCCTAGCCAAGTTTTATCTTATCTCCGTGATCAGCACCCATCACCCATGTCCAAGAGGGAAATAGGTGGAACCCCTGGGGTAAACGTACCCATCCTACCGTCCGGACTGTGTTTGAAGAGGGCCAATGAGGTTCTCTGCTTGACATGAACAGAGAGTCTGTTCCAAGGTGTGGTAACATCTGGGAGATAAATCTGTCCCTCCAGCAGGTTCTATTAATATCACATACCAGGTTAAGGCCATTAGAGTGAGTAACCTGTGTACCATTTGACTTACGGATATGCATCATTTCCAATAAAACAAGGTCAAAATTGCCTTATATGCAAGGCAGAGATCACCTCTGAGCAGTCTGTATAAAACAGAATAAAGTGACCTTGAATTTTCCTTGTGAGGAACCTTTGTGGTCTCCCCAATTGCTGCAGGTGCTTGGAAAGATGTCTACTTAATAGACTAGGCCATGGTTACAATTTGACTCCCAGACAACAACAAAATGTAAAGACTTCTCATCTTCTTTTTGTGGATGATTTAAAACTGCATAGTTCATCAGATAAGGCACATAAAACACAACAGAAAGTGGTCTAAACTTTCTCAGATGATATAAAATTTTCATTTGATTTTGATAAATGTGTAAAATCAACATTTACAGCAGGAAAGCTGCAGCACCAAGAGAATATCAGTCCGGGACAGAAATGTGATATAATGGAACTTGAACAGAAGGGAATGTAATAAATATTTGGGAACTGATGAAGGATCAGCTATAAAATATGAACAAATGTGAACAAAACTTACTAAAGAATATTTTAGAAGGCTAACGTTAATGCGGAAAACAGCCCTGACATCTAGGAACAAAGTCCAAGCTATAAGCTCTTCATATTCTAACTTAAGAAAAATATTTCATGCTTATCAAATAATATATAAAAATCAGTGTATGCCAAGATTATATATTCCTCATTCTGACAGAGCTATGGGCCTCCTTGAAATTGATTACATGTATAGATCTGCAATTGTAGGACTGCATATAGGTTCATAGGTTCATAGGTAAGTACTAGGCTATCTGCCTGAGGGCATATGTAAGCCTAGCCAGAATGTGTTGGCTTATATACATATCTGCTGACCTCACCAGATCCAAACATAGTGAACGTTTTGAAACATAAGAAGGATGAATCTAAGATGACTCCCTTGCTTAGTCTAGCAGAAGCATATCGGCATCAAGCAGGGATGGAAATCAAACCAGACGTAAATAAGAAAGGGTCTATATTATATGAGTGAATCGCACAAATTGCAAACACTCATAATATCGAACACACCAGACCTCGAACTTCCTATTGTGGGGACTGCACTCCCCACACCCCCCGCTAAATATATACTCCAACTCTGAGATCGCACTACACTGAGGAACGGGGAAACATCTCATTCATCACTGTACCGCAATCTCAGAAAAAGCACTTCGAGGTCCAGTATGTTCGATATTATGAACGTACGCAATTTGTACAATTCGCTCATATGATATAGACCCAATAAGAAACAGGCAGCAACTGAATATGCCAAAAAACAAAAGAAAGAATATAAGAAGAAGGATTAGATGAGAAGGCAAGAAATGTGGAAAAGCATAAATATAGTTTTAACTACAGAAAACTCCTGGAAAAACCTCATGTCAGTCAGGATCTGATGCATAAATGGTTAAGAAAAGGTAAATTTAAACCAAAAGATGAAAGTTTAATATCACTGGCCCAGGATAGTGGACTGTGTACATGTTTTTTTTACAAAGTCCATTGAACATGTGAGGGAAACAGGCAAATGCAGGTTATGTAAAACAGAACTGGAAACAGTCTCACATCATGTTGCTGGGTGTGATACACCAATAGCAGAGGGCCTGTATAATGAAAGGCATAATAATGTGGCAAGACTGTCATACTAGGGATTGTGCAAACATTACACTACTGAAGTAGAGAAAACCAGATATAGTAGTCCATGAAAAGAAGACAAAAGTAGCACTGAAATTGCTACACCCAGTGATTATAGTGTCTTATGTACAGGGAATCATCGACGGTGGTGCAGTGGTAGCGTTGTTGCCTCACAGCAAAAGGTTCACCCATTCGATTCTCGGCTGGAGTGCAGGGAGTGCCTTCTGTGTGGAGTCTGTATGTCCTCCCCGTGGTTGGGTGGGCATTTGAAAGACATGCGTAAATGGGCATGCCTACGTTGAAGGTTGAACATTGAGCTGGCACCTCAGCGTTCATGAAAATCTGCTGCCAATCATTAGCGGACCGGAGTTCCGCTGTGGTGACCCCTAAATGGGAAAAGCCAAAAGGCAAACAAACAACAAACATGTACAGGGAATCACAAAGTCATAAAATAGCAGGATTTGCAGGTAGAAATTAAGGCAATGTGGAAGGAGAGCAATGTAAAAGAAAGATACCCAGACAGTTCCAATAGTAGTAGGAGCAATGGATCTCATAAAAAGAATTTACAGTGTTATTTAGATATGCTACCGATACATGTAACACCGTATAAATTGCAGATGGAGTCAGTTCTGGGCACATTGTGGTTGCCGTGAAAAGCACTTTTGGCTAACATCAAAGACTGAAACAATACTAATTTCACAAATTATAATCATGCTTTGACTTAGGAATGAGGTTCATTCCTGTCATGGTATTAGAACCCCAAAAGACTTGAAGAAATTAAACAAGCAGCTTTCCAAAGCTCAGCACCGTCTCCTCTAACTCTCTGTGGTTGGGTTTTGGCTAACCCCCCTCATCATGGGAAGCTTTACCCCTGTCACAGGGAGTTAGCTGTTCAGGCTTTTAGTCCTAAGCAGGAAGAACCACGAAAGATCAGAAGCAAAAAAATGCCTGAAATTCACAGCTAGAAAGCACCAACACAAATCAGCAAAGCCAACCAAAGAAAAAGGTTAGATATCATTGAACTATATACAAAATAAAGGGAATGGTGGGTAGGTGTTGCCACTGAGGCAGTGTGAAATTTGAACATCTCTAATTACAGGTAAGTAGGACTTATGCAGCATTACTATGTTCACCACTCACACTGCTTCAGTGGCATATGGGTAGATTCCCAAAGTTTACCCTTCTCCAGGTGCAACTAACACTAGGTAAGACTGTAATCCAAATTTTAGCTTGCTACAGATCCCCCACCATGCTCCAAGATTCTCACTGCACCTTTCTAAACATACTGGAAATATTACGATACAACCAAACACTCTAATACTGGGTGATTTCAACTACCCTGCCAATAACTGGGAAAACTACTCGGGGTACCAACTCTTTTTCCCAACAGTTCTTGGAATTCATAAATTCCAATGCCCTGGATCAACTAATCCATTGTCCCACCAGGGGCTCTTATATCCTAGACCTGGTCATTACCAACATGGGAGATAGATGCTCCACACCAGTGGTCACCCCCTCATTGGTCAGGTCTGACCATAAGCAAATCACCCTTGACATCCACATCCAACCTCCACCCCCAGTAAGGAAACCTCCTTAAAAAACTTCTCTAAAGCCAACTTCATGCTACTGAAGTCAGAAGGGACAAACTTCATGGCACCCATGCAGACGGGATCTGAAAGTTCGACTGCAGAATCCTACACTAAGGCACTGCATGAGCACATCCACTCATGCATGAATCGTGCCATCCCAAATAGAACCAAGATGCTCTCCTCCAAAAAAAGGAAGCCAATCTGGTGGTCCCCTGCTATAAACAAACTATACAACAGAAGGAAGAAACTGTTGCAGAAAAGAGGAAAATCCTAGGCTGCGAAAAACTCCCTCACCAGCCTCAGTAAGAAGCTGAGATCCCTCATAAAATCCTCAAAAGCTAGTTACGAAAATAAAATTGCCAAAGATTCCAAAGACAACCACAAGGCATTCTATAGTTATGTCAAGAATCTAAATGGCAATACTCAGATCTGCTCTGAGCTTCAACAGAATGGCATTAAATATACTGATCTCAAGGATATTGCCAGTATCCTGGCAGATCAATTTAGTGCAACTTCACCCCCCCTTCACCCCCTGAAGGGCCCATCTCAATACCAAAAGATTGCCAAATTCCAGTATTCATGGCCACACAGGTAGAAACAGCACTTTCCAAAGCTAAGAATACAGCATCCATGGAACCAGATGACATCCCAGGCTGTGTACTACATGAACTACAAAATGAACTGGCACCTCACCTAAGTGTCATGTTTAATCATAGCCTCACCTCAGGCTTTGTGCCCACTGAGTGGCACACAGCTACAGTTATCCCACTCCACAAGGAGGGATCCACCTTGGATCCCGGGAACTACCGCCCCATCAGTCTAACGAGACTGATCTGCAAGGGCATGGAACGCATTATCATGGAACTTATAAACAAAGACATTGGCAACCTTCAAACACTGGACCCCACCCAGTTTGGGTTTGTGAAGGGCCAATCTTGTCTCTTGAACCTGATTTACTTCTTCGAATCAGTCTCCAGAGATGTGGACGAGGGTAAGGCAGTCCACACAGCCTATCTGGACCTCGCCAAGGCATTTGACACCATCCCCCACTCTGGAATCATAGATAAACTTACTAAGTTGGGCATAAATTCCTACATCACTCGGTGGGTTGCCAACTAGATTACTGTCAGAACCCATACTGTAAAAGTAGCCAACTCCAAATCCAGCTCCAGACAAGTGACAAGTGGAGTACCTCAGGGTTCAGTCCTGGGACCACTGTTGTTTGGCATCTACTTCTCTGAAGTACAGGCCAACATTAAGGGACTCTGGCTAACAAAGTTCTCAGATGACTGCAAACTGGGAGCCATTATTGAATCCCCAAATGATGTGGATATTCTACAAAAGGGCCTTACAGAAACAGATGCCTGGTGCCAGAGCCATGGGCTCAAGCTGAATGCCAAGAAATGTATAGTTATCCCCTTTGGAAAAAAACATGTACTTATGAATTACCACATAGGTGGCAGTACATTAAACATCAAAAGTGTGATGAGAGAATTAGGAACACAGGTAGACAGTGGTCTCACTTTCAATAACCACATCGCCACAACAGTCAGGAAATCCTTCTATGTGGCACACCTCATCACTAATGGCTTTTCATCCAGAAAAAAGGAGGTCATTGTCCCACTATACTCATCCCTCATTAGACCCATTATAGTGTATAATGCCCCATTCTGCGGTGGTGCAGTGGTAGCGTTGTTGCCTCACAGCAAGAGGTTCTCCCATTCGATTCTTGGCTGGAGTGTGGGGAGTGCCTTCTGTGTGGAGTCTGCATGTCCTCCCCGCAGTTGGGTGGGCGTTCGAAAGACATACGTAATGGGCATGCCTTCATTGAAGGTTGAACGTCGAGCTGGCATCTCGGCATTAGTGAAAAATCTACTGCCAATCATTAGCGGACGGGAGTTCCGCTGTGGCGACCCCTAACCGGGAAAAGCCGAAAGACACAACAACAACATAGAGTATAATGCTCCATTTGGTATGTATCTCACAAGACATCTGCAACAGCTGGAAAGGCCACAGAAATACCTCACTAAAAGAATCACAGGCCTAAAGCAGATGCCATATGCTGACCATCTAAAAAAACTCCAGCTATACTCTGTGGCATATTGTCTACTCAGAGGTGATCTCTGCTTAACATACAAGGCCATGTCAAACCCCGAGCTGTTGGACATGCTCCACTTAAAGAAATCCCAATCCCTCAGAGTCACATGCTTCAGGGATCTAAACCTTGTCATCACAATGAATTAAACATGCTGGAGGGATAGGTTCCTGACCCAGAGACTCCCCATACTCTGGTATAGACTGCCCATACATGTCAAGCAGAGCACCTCCTTGGCCCTCTTCAAATGGAACCTTGCTGATTGGATGGGAGATAAGAAATTCACCCCGGGGATCATGTCAGTCACCCTGCTAGACAGGAGTCCAGAGAAGTAAATATTGTGGGAAGAAATATCCAGGGAATTGTTATGGCTAGGCATGTATAGGCCCTAGGGCCGATAGCCTAGTACCAGCCTATGAACCTACCCTGGGAGGAGGAAGGATAAAGATCCAAGAGTTCCTGGAGAATAGTCCACACAAAGTTTGCTCTGGAACTTTAGAAAGAATCCAGTTTGCAGTACTTTACAAAGGTATGAACAGATGAACAGGTTGCTGCCTCTGGAATACTTGTAAAGTCCATTCAATTCCATTATGCCAGCAAAGAGGATATGGATGCCAGCAAAGAGGATATGGCTCTGGGGGTATGTGCCTTAAACTTGCCTGGAATAGATATACCATGGTGGAAGTAAGGACAAACAACAAGCAATTATTTGCTTAGAGACAGGTTGACATGTCTTTGTCCCAGAATAGGAAATAATCAGATGCTTAGCTTTTCTGTCAGTGTAGTACTTGAACTGCCTGTGCACATCCAAGGTATGCAGAATCTTCTCTGCCATGCTTTAGGTTACAAAACAAAACTGGGAGACTGATGGCTTGATTCAGGGTAAGTTTAGAAACAATATATGGCACAAAAGGTGGATTAGCGCATGGAACAACCCTGTCTTAGTGGAAATTCAGATAAGATTGGCCCATTATGAGAGCCTGCAGTTCAAAGACTTGCCAGGCAGATGTCAGGGCAATATGCAGAACAGTTTTCAAGTGATAAACCTCAAATCAGCCTAAAAGTTAGATTCAAATGGATATAAGGTCAGTTTTTCAAGAACAAAGTTCAGATCCCAAGCAGGAGGAATTTGTTTTCGATGGGGTCTTAGGTGCAACACTCCTTCCATAAACTGTTTGATCACAAAAAGAGATGAAAGATGGGAATCCTTGGACACAGGTTTATAGGTTCATAGAAGGTTACTAGGCTAATGACCTTAGGGCCTTTGAAGTCTAGGAGTGTAAAAACCTAAACTGACCATAGTCAGATGGTCGTTGTTAGCAGAGAGATTCTATGATCAGCACTGACTACCACTGTCCTTGAGGGACATAGGTGGCACCCCTAAGGTAAATTAACAGTCACCCACCCATTTGTCAAGGTTTTGCTTAAATAGTGTCACAGACAAGCTGATATGGCCACAAGATGCATCTTGACAGATGCATAAGATAAACCATTATTGAGTAGCTCACATAAATGTTTTAAAACCAGAGGGGTAAGCATCATACCAGGCCCTTTGATAATGGTTAGGCCCCACCTAGAAAACATTTTACCTTTGTAAACATAAGATTTTCTAGTTGTAGGATTTTTTGCCTCCTTTAATACCTGCTGAACATCCTCATCAAACAAGTGCCTAAAAGGTATCAAGACAGAATCATCCAGGCAATTGCTCTAATTTGGGGGTGTACCAGTCATCCCTGACACTGTGTGAGAAGATCCAGATTGTGAAGACGCTTATGATAATTGCCCTTGACCAGTTCCATTAAAAGGGAGAACCAACTTTTCCTAGTCCAAAAGGGGGGTCATTACACTGATCTTTTGTAATTCTTTCTGAATCCTCAGAAGTATCTTAGGCATTGGTGGAAAGGGTGCAAATGCATAAAGCAACATTCCCGTACAAGGGAATGGAAATGTTTCTCTCTACCAGTCATGGCTGCAAGGATGTCTTGAACAGAAATTTTCAACTTTCTGTTTTAAAGGGAGGCAAACAGACCTACATGAAGTGTTCCCAACATCTGGACCAAATGCAGGCAGACCTCTGTTTTGAGTTTCTACTCATGAAGTTCCATCTGGGATCTGCTTAGTCTGTCTGCCACTATGTTTTGCACTGACAGGATGTATCAGGAGATTGCTGAAAGGCTTCCTCCAAGGCCATTATTGCTAACCAGCAAAGAGGGTATGATCTTATAACCCTTCCTTGCTCAGGTACCACATGATTGTGGTTTCATATGTGACCATTAAAAAGGTATCAGGAGACTATAAGAGGTGAACACATTTTAAGATCTGAATCATTGTTAACATTTCTTTGATGTGTATGTGTTTTATAGTGACCGAAGGACCCCATATCCCTTGCACTTGAACTCACTTGTACACTGTTCCCTATGAAAAATCTGATGACTCTATCTGGACTAAGTGAACTGGGTTTGGAGGGAGAAGATTAGGCCTGGATTGAGAGACATCTGATCCCTCCACCACTGTAACTATTGTTTCACAAAATCCAGCACTGGTACCTGGAACTCTGTGATATGCAGCTGGTGGATCCCACAGTCTTTTAAAGTATCATTGAGTCTTTCTCATGTGAAGTCTGGCCAGTGGTGTCATGAGGATCATTGATGCCATAAGGCCTAGAATTTTGAGAAACTCTCTTGTCAAGGCATATTCTTTAAAAGAGAAATCCCTGAATATATTCTGAAAAATCAGGACTTTGTCTTCTGATAGAAATGCCATACATTTGTCTGTGACGATCATACACCCCAGGAAGATAATTAATTGTGTGGGTGTGAGACAGGACTTTTGTATGGTCAACTTGAAGTTTGGAGCAACTGGAATATGATGATAAGCATCCTACAGATGTAAAGTTGCCATGGAACAGTGGGCAGAAAAAGGGGGTAGGACCATCTGCAAGTGATCATTTTCAATCTCTGTACTTTCTAAAAGGCATTTAGGTATGATAAATCTAACACTGGTCTCCACTATAGCTTTCTTTTGGGAACAAAAAAATTCTGAAGTAATACCCTTTTTCTTTTTATGCTGCAGGAACTGGTTTTATAACTCCTTTTGCAACTTTTGAAGGAGTACCAGACAGAGAACAAATATGTCTGATCTGGTGAGTATGGAAGGGATCTCCCTGAAGGGAGGAGGAATTTCTGTCCATTGCCAAGTGTAACCTCAGTGAATTATTCTCAGCAAACACTTGTCTGAGTCTATCCATGGCTAGGATGTTGGGTTAATTAAAAGCCTTAGGGAAATGGGGAAGGGATGGGATACCTTGAATCTTAGCATAGACGTTCTTTAGCAGGGGAATGACCATTTTTGGGAAAGGTACCACTTTTATTTGGCTTGGAAGCATTATTTTCCTTCTTCCATTTTGTCTTGGTTCCCAGACTCCTGTTAGGCTGGGACTTTTGTTTGTTCTTCTTTTGAAGTTGGGTACCTTGTTGTGGAGAACCTGGGCATATGAAACATTCTAGGTACCCCGTACATCAATTTACCTCCACCATTCCATTTTTGTAACCAAGCATACCTTCTCAATACAACAAAAATGGCTTCATTTCTATAAATCATGTCCACACCTTGCAATACTCTACTCAAAGTATGGTTCAAATCCTGAGTCATTAGAAGCAATCTCAGTCATATAACATATCAGATATAATGTTCAGCAAGGAAAGATACAACAAAGTCATCTAATCTGTAAGCACATTGTAAAATAAATTTCCAAATGAAGTCCTGATAATTTAAAATTATAAAGAGTAATTTACTAGACTAATCCAACTTTTTCTCCTGAGATTCTAATCACTTGCCAATTTTATCCAGTGGTTTAGAGTTAGAAGAAGCCAAGACTGTTGTCAATGTTTGCTACTGGAGAAACCACAGGTGGGTCAGATGACAATGGAGCAAATAGAACTGCATGATCAGAGTACACCTTGTAGTTCTTCATAGCCTTTTTATGAACTGCTTCACTAGCCAAAGGGGTTTATATGCAGTTTTATAGACATCTTCTAAGTATGGTAGTAGATGAAGAACAGCCAAAACATTTGGAATTGCATCCTCAATAAGATCATAAACTCTGCCAATCTCTGGCATAGCTCTAGATTTTTTCCAGTCAAATACATCTCTAAACCTAGAAGAATCAGTGGATGGATTTGAGTGTTCACTACTGTCTATGTGTCCCCATCAAAATCTGCAATGCAGTCTGATCTCTAGAGAGAAGGTGGTTGTCAGTAAACATTAGGCAAAATCATTGCTGGAGCCTTCCTGTGTCCTGACAGAGTGCTCTTCAAACTATCTGGAAATATACCGAGCTGAGTATATTTTTCTGGCACTTCAGAGTTGTGTACTGGTAATTGTTGTTTGACTAATTTTATATAATTGCTGGCTGACTTCAGAGTTGTGCACGGTTATTTTTGATTCACTGTATAGTTTTTCAGATCTCTGCCGAAGGTGTTAGTTTTCCCATACCAACCTTCCCTATTCCTGTCTTGTTGTTTAAATTTGGAGGCTTTTGCAGTTGCCCGCCCCCACTGTAGATTTGACCTGGGACACTCCCCCCAGTCCCATCTCTTTACCTCACTCTACCTAATAGACTCCTTCTGCAGTTGTTTTTAGTCATTTTTAATTTAATTGCATTTTTTAAACTGTTTGGTCTAACATTGCTACATACTCAAGTGTGCTAGCTTGCACTGCATTTGAATTGTTTTGACTGCTGTTTTAGCTACTTTTCTGTATATTTATATATATATATTTATTTATTTATTTAAATTTGTTGACCGGGAGTGTCCGACTGGACGTGGATCCATTTTCAGCGGAGGCCCGGGGAGAAAAGCTCCACAGTAAAATAAACAGACAGTAGTTACATTGGATTACATAGTGATTAACAATTTAACATAGAAATTACTTACAACATATTTACAGATGAAGAACATAGTACATCAGTAGACAACTAGAATCTTTATCTGTGAAGTACATAACAGGCATTAACAAATGTAACAATGAGAAGTTCCTGCTGTATAATAAGTACTAGGCTTATGAGCATCTGAGCTTGCTATCATCAAGGTAGTTAGTGGAGGTTAAAGAAAGGTAGTAGTTGGATGGGGTGGATGATATTAGAGTGGGAGTTGCAAGGGCATAGCCAGCATGTTTTTAGGTGCGCTTTTAATAAAGTTTTGAAGTTGGTGCATGATGGTACGGAGGTAATTGTGGGTGGGAGTGAGTTCCATAATTTGGCTATGGCGCAGAGAATAGTGCTTCACCAGCAGAGTTATTGGCTTTAGTGATCTGCAAGTGATTTTTGTTGCTGGATCTTAGTGGTCTGGTGGTGCGATAGGGTTGGAGTAGATTCTGGAGGGATGGGACATTTAGTGGATGGTTTACTAATTTGTGGGTGAGTGAGAGTTGATACCACTGAAGGAGGTGAGGGAGTTCAAGCCAGCCCAGTTCAGCAAGTGAGAGACAGTGGTGACTACGGTAGGATGCCCCTGTGGTGAATTTTGCGATTTTGTTGTAGTAGGTCTCTAGCTTGTTTAGATCACATTGCCTTAGGTTGGTATATACTGGAGAGGCATAAAGTAGGGTGGAGATAAGGTGGGAATTTGCTATTGAAATCTTTGCTGCTTTGGTGAGAAATTGTTTATTTCTGTATAATGCTCCTAGTTTTTTTGTGGACTTTTTTATGGTCATGGATATGTGAATGTCAAATTTTAGTTTATTGTCTATTTCCACTCCTAGCAATTTGGTGTGTTCAGTTGGGTATATAGTGGTGTTGTCTTTTATGTGATGTTAAAGTGAGAGTTGTTTTGAGTATGTTTGGTGGGTTGGAAGATGAGTAGTTTAGTTTTGTTTGGGTTGAGTATTAATTGGGCATCGGATAACCATGTTTCAACAGAGGAAAAGGCTTCCTGTGTGACTTTTTGCAGTTTGGGTAGGGACTGGGCTGAGCAGATGATGGTAGAGTCATCTGTGTATTGGATGAGTGTGCCATGTTTGGTGGCAGAGGCTAGATTATTGGTGTAAACAGAGAAAAGTAGGGGTCCAAGGATGGATCCTTGGGGAACCCCTATGGAGACAGGTAGTTGGGGAGATATGTCATTCTGCCATACAACGGATTGTTGGCGGTCAGACAGGTAACTCTGAAACCAGTTGGTGACTGATTGTGAGAAGGATAGGTTATTGAGGACAGAGATAAGTTGTTTTTATGCTGAAGGATAGTGTCTGTAAAGGAGAGTAAGGTAGTGGTAGTGCTATGGTTTGGTAGGAAACCATGCTGAGTACTGGAAAGGAGGTTGTTAGTAAGGAGGTAGTGTGAGACCTGAGAGTGTATGCATCTCTCTAGTATTTTGGAGAGTGGAGAGAGAATAGCTATGGGGCGGTAATTGGTTAGTTCTGCAGAGGGTCCGCCTTTGTGGAGGGAAATTATATGTGAGACTTTCCACAATGTGGGAACGTAACTTTCTGACAGAGATCGGTTAATCAAGATGGATACTGGGTAGGCCAGAGCATCAGCTGCGATTTGCAGGTATTCACTTGGGAGGTTGTCTGCTGCTAATTTGGTGGGTTTAAGTTTAGTTAAGAGTTTTTTATGTTGGAGGTAGGTACAGGAGAAAAAGAGAAGGCAGTGGGGAGATTACTAGTTGAAGGTGTGGGTTGGAGGGGAGGGGGGTTGTGTTGTTTAGCTAGTGATAGTATGGTTTGGGTGAAGTGTGTGTTGAATGAGGTAGCAATATTTTCTGAGGAGTGAGGGATGTTAGGAGGAGGGTACTGACTTTACCTGGGTGGAGGATGGAGTTTATGGATGACCAGAATTGTTTGGGGCTGTGTTGTGAGGAGTCTAGGGAAGACTGGTAGTATTGGAATTTGTCCCGTTTATTAGCTTTTGACTCTATTGTAGTTCTAGGAATTTCTGTCTAGCTGCGGGGTTTTGGTTTTGCGCCAGTGCTCCCAGGCTTTATCCCTGTTTTTCATTTCTGACTTAATGGTTTTCTGTAGCCATGGGGAGAGTTGTGCTTTGGTTGTGGAAAATCTTATGGGGCATGGTAATTAAGGATGTTCAGGAAGGTAGTATTAAAAGATTCAACTGCCATCTAGACTGAGGTACTTTAGAGCATGCCAGTTACATTCTTTGAGGGATGAGATGAATGTGAGTGGGTTAAAGTTTATTTTTTTACGTATTTGACGATAGATGACAGGTTTAGCTGGGACAGGTATTTTTTCAGTAGGAATGTTGGGGAGTGATCACTGAGGCTATCTGATAAGCAGCCTGTTATATATGACTGGGGGTTCTTACTGACTAGTATCCAATCCAGGGTAGAGTGCTTTCTGGAGTTTTTATTTATCCTTGTTGGTGACTGGACTAGTTGGGTGAAGCCATGAAGGTGTACATGATGGGTTGGATTGTTGCCAGAACAGGATTGCCAGTCAATATTGAAATCACCTAAGATGATAGTTTCTTGGGGGAGATGGTGGGTAGACCAGCTGAGGAGGTTTTCTAGTGGAGGGATGTTTTGGCCAGGTTGGAAGTAGCATCTAATTATGTTGATGGTTTTGTTTCGGTTAATTTTGAGGTTAGTATATATTATTTCTTCATTGCCTATTTGTGGAGCTGATGATTTTAAGATCTGGATGTTTAGATGTTGTTTAAATATTATAGCTACACCACCTCCTTTTTTGTTTAGCCGGTCTACTCTTAGTATGCCGTAACCTGTAGGGAGTATTTGCTCACTGGTAATGTGAGATTTTAGCCAGGTTTCTGTCAGGACGACTATATCTGGGGAGTATAAGTCTATGGTGGCATGGAGTTCATGGACTTTGTTGGATATACTTCTAATATTTAGGCTTAGTAGAAGGAAGTCACTTGGCTTTCTATTGGCTGTAATATGGGAGAAGTTGTGATTTCTAGTCTGATTATTAGGATTGGGGTTGGAGATGGTAGGGCCAGGGTTGGGGTGGATGTCTCCACTTAGGGCTAGTTTTGATATGCATGAGATTATTAGTTTTCTCAGTTTTTGAATATATATATATATATATATATATATATATATATATATATATATATATATCTTTCCTGTAACTAGTGTAGTCCAGATTCAGATTTGCTGTATCCAGGACTGTATATAAGCTTCTGAGCCCCCCCCCCCAAGCTTTCTGTGTTGGAGGGAAGCCCTCTAGCTTATCAGTGGGAGTGGTAAGCACTAGGTAACCTATCTACCACATAAGGAGGGGTTCTGGCCCAGAAATTGTAATTTTTGGCCATTTCGGCAGTTTTTCCATCTCTCTCAACTTTCTGATTTAAAAGCCTGCATTTACACTTGTTTCCTCCCTTTCCTGTAACTAGTTTAGTCCAGATACAGATACTTAGTTTTAGCACTTGAATTTGCTTATTCGTGATCAGCACTTGTTCAGAACTTGTAAGCACTAAATAACCTACTAATTACTACAGCACTCAACCTTCCTCATTACCTAGAGGAAAACAGTTTTGGTACTTACTTTCCTCACTTGCTTAGAGAAAAACAGCTCTTGTACTCACTTTCCTCACTTATCTAGAGGAAAATAGTTTTTTATTCAGGCATGTCCAAGGGTCAGCTCCCAGTGTTCTCTCCTGTCTATCTGATGAATCTGGAGCTTCCACTCATGAGGTTCTATCAAGGATTTGCTTAGTCTATTTGCCACTGTGTTTTGCTCTGATGGAATGTATGAGGCCAGAGGAGTCAGAGAATACTATAGAGCCAGTTCCCAAGCCATCATTCCCAACCATTAAATGAGGTATGAACTTGTACCCCCTTGCTTGTTCAATCACTGTAGTGTTGCCTGTGATCACAGGAGGAGGACATGGACTCTATAAGTGGTGAAGAACGTTTAAGTCATGAATCACTACCATCATCTCTTTTATGTTTATTTGCTTCTGTGTGCTCAGAGGACCCCATAAGCAATGCATTTGAACTTCCAAGGACACAGATTGGACTGGGGTCTGAAGAGAGAAAGAAAATCCTGGATTCAAAGCCAATCGATCCCCCACCACTGCAGTTCATGTTTCACAAATCTGATCAGTTCCTGGAAATCCAGGGGATGAAAATGCTGGGTCCAACAATTTTTCAATTACCATTTAATTTTTCTCATGTGTAGTCTGGCTAGTGGTATCGTGAGGAATATTGATGCTATGAGGCCTGGAATTTTGAGGAGCTTGCTGAGGCCACATCTAGAAGAGAGAAATCTAAGAAAAATAACCTGAGAAGTCAGAACTTTGTCTTCTGGCAGGAAAGCCATGTTTTTTTCTGTGTCTATCCAACACCATTAGAAAACCATTCATTGTGAGGGCCCAAAAAATAATGCAAAAAACCAAATGCAAGCCAGGCACAGCAAATCTTAAAAATGTCCTGAAATTGGGAGCCATAGGAATATTATGTGTTCTTCAGATCTAGAGTCACAGTGAAACAGTGGTCTGGAAGCAATGCTAGGACCAATCATAAGATGAGCATTTTAAATTTCAGAACTTTTTTACAAAGGTATTTAGAAAGAATAAATTTAATATGGGTTTCCAGGAGTGCTCCACGTTTGGCACCAAAAAGAATTTGGAATAAAATCCTTTGCCTTTGTGCATCCCAGGCACTTGTCCTATGACCCATGCTTCTACCATGTGATGGAGCACTGAAGAAAACAGCTCCGTCTGGTCTGGTAGGAGTCTGGGAATTCCCCTAAAGGGGAGAGGATTTTTTTATCCACTACGGAGTATAGCCTCTCAGAATTATTCTCTGAACCCATTTGTCTGACACTATTTGTGGCCAGGCTACAGGGCTGAGAAAGACCCTCTGGTAATGAGGAAGAGAAGGAAGGGCAGGAAGGGGTAGGGGTGCTCTGTGAGACAGCATAGTAATTTTTTTTGCAGGGGGTTATCCTTTTTTGGAAAGGAACTCTTTTTGCTTGATTTTAAGGAATTATACTCCTGCCATTTCCCTTTGGATCTCTGACTTTTGTATGGCTCATATTCTTCTTTGTTCTACACCTTAAAAGAAGATGCATCATCTGAGGAGATAAAGTATCTGAGGACAGAGTATTATGTCTAGGAATGGGTCTCCTACCGTGGACTACTTGTGTACCTAAAGGGTTTGGTTATCCCATACCTATGCCAAGTACTGGAACAGCCCCAGAGGATGTTTCTAGCCCCTGTTTCATAGTGACCAGCAAAGCTGTCCTACAGGGAGAGAGAACAGAAGGTAAGAGGTCTGTGTGCTGAGCAGTGGCCCTGACAGAATCACTAACCATAGGCTGAGACATATTTTAATTTTCTTTTTTCTTTTTAGGTGCAACCAGATTTGATGGTAGGGAGTACCAGATGTAGGATCCATCAAGTCAGTGGAAGGAACACCAGCCAAAATAATAAAATGGCAGTACTGGGTAATATATCACAATTAGCAGTTAAAGGTTCTAGTAATAACTCTGCCAAATTGTGCTATTACCACAAAAAAATAAAACAAAACAAAAAAAAAAAACAGCTTGAAATATATTTAGAATGCTTTTTCAAGTGACGGAACGTAAAGGATTTCGAGTATACAAAATCTTAACACTAAGGCAATGAATGTACCAAATCAGTGTTAAAACATTAGCTCAACAACTTTAATTACACTAAGCTGCCATAACATAATGTGAAATAGCAATTTAAATATATCATCTAATGTTGGAGGGGGGTGTATGTGCCCCTATGGGCCAGTGTGTGCCCACAATAAAGACCGGTAGCCATGGCTCAGTAAGCTATTGGCTGGCCAGTGTCAATTGCTCAGCTTGGGTTACCTGGGATACTTCTGTTGAGCAAAAACTGGATGTAGAATCAATCAACCTACAAAAATGAAGCAAAAATTGCTACACTCAATGTAGGTTCACTGACAGGGTGCATCTTGGAAGTGGGTGACATGATGGTAAGGAGGAGGCTGGACATCCTTTGTATCTAGGAGACAAGATGGAAAGGCAGTTCAGCAAAGCCACTTGACTTGGGATCCAGAGTCTACTACTCAGGAGGAGAACAGACTAGAAATGCTGTGGGAAATGTGGTGAGGGAGAGGCTTCAGAATACAGTGAAGGATTTTATTAGTAATAGTGACAGGCTCATAATAATCAGACTCCAGTGTAAGGATGGGGCACTATTCATACTCTCAGCCTATACCCGAAAGCAGGGTTATGATAGTGAGAAAATAAACGAAAATGAATTCTTAGAAAAATCCCATTCTCTGGAACATGCTCCCCATCCATTTGAGGCAGAGGTCCTTCCTATCCTTAGTTAAGTGCAACTTAGACCAATGGATGGGTAATTGGGAATTTAGCCCTGCTCTTGTGTCTATGCTTCTGATGGACAGACGCAGTCAGTAAGTCACCCCTTATATAAAATTAAATTTGTGGCTCACATTTACATTGCACAACTAGGCTTATAAGGACCCTAGTGCTCATTAGCCTAGTATATACCTATGAACCTATGAACTTATGAATGCATTCAGACAGCAGTTGTAGGACCCACCAGATAAAGCAGGGCAACATTAGTTGTTGTTGATAATGGGTGACCTGATTGCACATATAGGGACAGGTATAACAGGATATGAGGACTGCCTGGGTCCATTTAGGTGGGGCAACAAGAATAAAGAAGGAGAGGCCATTCAAGTTTTCTGTTTGGCAAATGGATTGATGGTGGCCAACACATGGTCTCAGCAAGAGAAACAGTCACAAGATCACATGCAAGAGTGGCCAACATGCAACTCAGGTACACTCCCTCCTAGTAAGAAATGGACATTGGGGTAGAATCAGTGATTGCAAAGTTGTCCCTCAGTGAAGCAATCATCTGACAGCATAAACCACTAGTTGACCTAATCAGCTGCTAGCACTGAGCAGTGAAGGCTCTGGGGTCAGAGACAAGACTGGAGACCTGGAAGCTGACTGGAGAGAAAGTGCAAGAGTTCAATGAACTATTCAGCATTCTCACACCTCAGGAAGAATGGAAATAGGTGGAGCTGGAGAAGAATGGCAGCACCTTAATAGAACGGATAAGCTTTAGAACCAGGTATGAAAATAAGGTTCATACGTAAGGCTGGTGGTAGAATGCAGAACCCCAGGAAGTCATCAAAAAGAGAAGGAGACAGAAAAAATGGACCAAGCTAAGAAGGCGTACTGGGTGGCTAACAAACAGGCTAAGAGAGGAGTTGTACTAGCAAAGAACAAGGCATCAGAGTCACACTGCTAGTTTCTTGAAAGTGGCTCAGTAGATGGCACAAAGAAGGTCTATCAGACTGCAAGGCAAAGACAGAAAGATAAAGATGACAGACAGACACCCTTCATAAGGGTGCTCATCTGTCCTCAGGACATCAAAAGCAGATGGAAGGATTACTTCCAGCAACTTCTGAATGGAGAAAAACCTGCAGAAGCGGTACTGCCCTAGACATAGCCTATGATGAAAGAAGAAGATCCTAACCTAGAAGAAATAAGAACAGCACTAAGGAAAGTGAAGTTAGGGAATGCAGCAGGGTCAGATGAGGCCACAGCAGATATGATCAAGACATTGGGTGAAATAGTGGAGAAATACCTCCTGAGGGTACTCATAGTAGTACGGAGAGAAAGGTGTATCCCAGATGACTGGAGAATAAGCATACTAATGCCAGTGTACAAGAACAAAGGGGATATGCACAACATACACATATATAACATATGAGTGTCACACTGTATGAAAGTTCCGGTGAGGGTGATAAACAAATATGCAGAGTAGTAGAAATTAAGATGGAAAATGAGAACTTCAGATTCAGATCAGGATGCAGCACAGATGACCCCATGTTTACAGTGAGACAGTTAGTTGAGAAGAAGCTAGAGATGAGAAAGTGTCCAACAGGGCATTCTTAGACTTGAAGAAAGAATATCACAAGCTCCCAAGAAAGCTAATTTGGGCAGTCCAAGAAACATTGGTAGAATTAGTGCAGGCTATTGACAAGGACACAATGACTCAAATTCATACCTTGTTTAGACTCACAGGGGGGTTCCCAGTGGGAAAAGGTGTGCATCAGGGTTCATCTCTGAGCCCACTATTGTTCATACCAGTAAAGGACTATATCAACAAACAAGACATTCGGACAGATCAACATAGTTGCTGTGTGCAGATGATGTGATATTACAGGCAACACTGAGCAAGAACAGCAGCAAAGGATGGGGAATGGAATGCAAAACTGAATGCACATGGGATGAAACAGTACAGAAAAGTCAGTTGTGATGGCAGCAAATGGAAATCTAAAGCTGAGAATTGAGATAGAAGGGAAAATAGTGGAAGAGGTTAACAGCTTCAAGTATCTAGGAGGGGTGATTGAAGAGAAGGGAAGTCTAAATGAGGAGGATGAAGTTAGACTTAGTGGGGCTGCAGCCAACTCACAGAGAGTGTCAGAGGTAATGTATGCCAGAAGAATGCCAAAGAAGCTGAAAAGTAAGTTGTACAAAATAGTGGTGTGGCAAGTACAGCTGTGTGGTACAGAAACCTGGGCAATAAAGCAAGAGCAGTTGATAAAGCTAAAGGTGCTGGAGATTGAGTACCTGAGATGGGTGGTAGGATGCACACTGTGTGACACCTGAAGAAATGAGGACATCAGATCAGAAGCCAAAGTTGCTCCAATTGCAGAGAAGGTCAAAGATAATAGATTACGTTGGTCTGAGCACATGTACATAAAATCAGAAGACAATCCGATGAAGAAGAAGATTTGGGGCAGACAGGAAGAAGACAAGAGGAAGCAAGGGTATCTGGCAAGGAGATGGATGGATTGTTTGAGAAAAGACCTGCAACAACCAGTCATGACTGCTGAAGACAGTAGGAGTGTGCACTGAACTGAGAGAGAAATGATGACAGCTGACATATTCTGACTCAATGTAGAGAATGGTAAAAAAAAGAAGTTGATGATGATACCCCAAATTCAGTCGGAGCTACATCTAACCTAAATGTGTTTAAGCCCTTTCTCAAAGAACTTTTCATTAACTTATGGGTATGCCTATGCACCCAACCTGTATGATCAATGTTAACAAATACTTCACATTCTTACTAACCCTAACCTCTCATCATACTATCTATCTATACCTTTCAACACCTGCCCTCTCCCTACTCTTAGGGTGGACTCGTACATTTTTATTTTTATTTCCTAGCATAGTAGACTATACTTTTATTTATTTTGTATATACAGATAGTCACAGTTAATCTGCATTTTTTTATTTCTCTTGATTTTTACATCACCGGTGTCTCCTCATTCTTTATTGAATCCTATGTATTCCATGATCAAACTGTACATATGCTTTTTTAATTACATTTGCACTAGCATTCTTACTTGATGTTATTTAACCCTCTGGAGCTTTATTCCCTGGATCTCCACTGCTAATGGATATTTACTACTCAGATGGACTTTCGCAGTAAACAAATGTCAATAAATAAATAGATAAATATCCAGTCCATGGTGATGAGAAATGCAGCGACTATCAGGAGAATAAGATATATGGTTAGAATTTATTGAAGTTGTTCACAGTCAATACACTACAGAGGTTGTGGTTTAACTGTCTGAGAAGAAGAAAAAAAGAGAGGCAGATCGAAAAGAAAATTTGTCATGTGATTCTGATGATTTGATCTCTGCATAACAACAGTAGTGGACAAAGTTTGTTAGATAAATGTGTAAACCTGATCGTCCCTGTCAACATTAAAGAAACCTGGAAGTTAAAGAACAAACCAGCCTGTTGATCCACATGCAGAAATAAGCAATGTAATGGCAAAACTAACGATCCACAAATCCAAATCAACATCAGCAAATTACTGAAGGTACTAAAAAATACCATCAGGAAAACAAATGCATCCCATGAACTGAGACTACCATCAGATGCTAAGGATTATTACAGATCATTCATTATTTATGTCAAGAAATGAAGAAATAGCCAACATCGCACTGAACTTATTCAAAATGGTACCACCTACTCAGTTGTAGTAGATAGAACAAAAATATTAGCTAACAAATTCACAGCAAATGTCAGTCTTGAGACAACTATATGAAATCTACATATTCCAATGGATATCAAGCCCTTTACCATCACAAAGGAACAATTGCTAAAGGTACTTCCAAAACAAAATGTACATCTTCCATATATGACCTGATAACATACCCATCCATCTGCTGAACAGAACTAAACATGTGTTGTAATGTCACTTCTTAAGAGTTGCCCCCCCATCCATTAGCTGATGAGCCAAATCTGCAAAGGCATGGACCAAGTAGTAAATGAAATGATAAAATACAATACTAAAAATCTTATATAACTTGACCCCCAGCAGATTAGTTTTCTCTGAGGCAGATTCTGTCTAATGAATCCAGTAAACTTCTTTGAGAGAGTAACATAAATGGTTGACAGCAGTCATGCTGTCTATATAGTATATAATGACGTCACCAAAGTATTTGATACCATATGATATGCTAATATAATTAGCAAACTAAATGTGCTCCAAATTGATCCCTATGTAGTTAGGTGGGCAGAAAATTGGCTGAAGGAAAGAACCCTTACCTGGAGGGAGGCTGATGGATCCTGAGAGAGCATAATAGTACTCAGTGGGTTCACTCAGGGAGCTATACTAGGACCTCTGCTATTCAACATATACTCCTCTGATCTTGAAATCAAAAATGTAGCTCTCTGTTTAACTAAGTTTGTGGATGATTGTAAAATGACTGCCATCCTCAAATTCCCTTCTGACGTGCAGAAGCTAAACGTGAACAGAAAGTGGACTAAAAGAATCCTAAATAGTGCATTATTGTGACATTTGGTAACTGACTAGGTTAATTTTAAAATACAAATTCCCTTTAAGAGATTATCTTACTAGGATTAGGCATTTGGAGAAACACCAGAGGCTCCTAACAAAAAGATTATGGGCCTAAAAGACCAGAACTACCAGTATAGCCTGAAGGCTCTGTCCATGTATTCAGTGTCCTATAGATTATTTAGGGGTGATCTGTGCCTTTCTTTTCTGGTAATTAGGTATGCAGCAGTCCAAGACCTCTTATATCACCACAAATCAAACAGTCCAGCGAACACTATAAGTTGAGACCTGAGCTTGCTTCAGTAAACAGACAAATCAGGAAGGATAGACAGCGTTAGCATAGAATGATTACCTCTTCTATGGAACAAACTTCCATCCAGATCTGACAATGGGATATACTATCTTCCTTTAATAAGGAGTTGGACAATTGGATGGATATTTATAAATTTGCCCCCAACATGACTGGACTATTACTCTTTGGAAAAAAAAAAAAAAAAGGAAAGGTCCAGTAGTGGGTACATGACCACATGGCCCAGTTCCCTTGCATATTATGTGATTCTTTGAAAAGGTATTTTAATGCATCCTGTCTGGGAGTGTAAAAAAAGCTGCTCTATCCCAGTTGTGGGTCTATATTAGATAATCAAACTTTCAAAAGTTTTTTTTTTTTGTGCTGAACTTGATTTTAAATAAATTTGAACTGCGGACTGGAAAACTGACACCAATGTCTCATCTAATTCTTACTTCTTTATTTTCAGTTCACATTGCATACTATTTATAGGCTCTACCTGCTCCATTCACCCTCGCTGTGTTCAGCCTCACTCTGCTCTCCTACCTTACCCCCATTTCCACCTACCCCCACTTTCTTTTGATTAATACACTGCCTCAGAGACACCCACTTCTTCCTTCAACCAATGCACACTATCCAGTCCAGTTCATACCAATCCTACTTTACACTTAATCTATCCAAATTCTTTTTTCTGCCCACTCTCACCATATCCTTGTACTGTTTGTGTCTCTATCTACTATTTTCCTCCAGATTATTGAAAAAATGGTGATAAGACTTCCAACCAACAAATTATTTTTCCTTTCCACACTTACATACTTTCTTTTATCCCCCATATCTCTTCACACAATCACAATTTCCACATCATTGTCACCCACTCCCCAACCTATACAACCACCACCCCTACCCCTTTACACATCTTTATCATATCACCTCATCTACTTAATAACTCCTGCACTCAACTCTTCGCATTCAAAGTTGTTCACCCAAATTCTTACACTTACTCTAATTACAGATTCCTGAGACTTTTTTCTAAACTGAAGCACACACATCCTACGTTGAATAACTATATACTCATTTGTGGAGACATTCATCCTAATCCAGGCCCACCATCCTACCCTAAGAATGCCTCCGCTATAGCTGCACCTCTTTTTACCCATATTAATAACTTGTATTATAATACCTCTGCTCTCCTAATACTAAATTTTAATCTAAGAAGCATGTTAAACAAAATTCACACATTCAATGCAACTATTGCTCACTACTCACCCCACTTTTAACAGAAACATGGCTCAAACCTCACATTCTGAATCAGAAATCCTACCCCTAGGATACAATATACAAAGACAAGATAGATCCCTCAAACATGGTGGTGGATTGGCTTTTTATATATAAAGACCATTTAAAACTTGAACGTCTCAACATCCACCTCCCTAGTTATTTCAAACATGAAAATACTAATCACCCTTCTTCAAATTAACCCCCATAAGAATAGTATCATCATAGCCATCTACTTTCCCCCAGGTAATAACCCATCTGCTATTGAAGATCTTTTAAGCTGGTGTTCCTCAACATTGAACAAGAAACTAGTATCATGGGTGATTTTAACCTTGACTGGGGCACAGTTGGCTCTAACAATCCTTCAAACCATATCATAGGAGGTTACTCAGCTAATGTTCCATGGGGCCTAACAGGCCTAGCCAAGAGTTTATCCCCAAAAAGAAACCTCATTCAGCACCTGTCACCCCTGTCAATGACAGACATAGGTGGAATCCCTAGGACAAATTTGTGGTTTCCCATCCACTCATCAAGGTTGTGTTTCAAGAGTGTCAGTGAGGTGCTCTGTTTGACATGTATGGGACATCTATTCCAGAGACGGGGAAGCCTCTGGGAGACAAACCTGTCTCTCCAGCAGGTTTTCTTGATGTTGCATATTAGATTCAGGCCTTTCGAGCAGGTAATGCACGAGGAGTTAGACTTACGGATATGGAGCATTTCTAGTAGGGTAGGGTCCAAGATTGCCTTGTAGGTGAGACACAGATCATCTCTGAGAAACTTGTACGATACAGAGTAGAGTGATAGTGATTTAAGCCTGTCTGCATAAGGCAGGTGTTGGAAGACATGGATTCTCTTTGTGAGGTATTTCTGTGGCCTTTCCAGTTGGTGCAGATATTTGGAGAGGTACATACCAAATGGGACATTATTCTCAATTATTGGTCTAATGAGGGAGGGGGATAGAGAGGTAATAACCTCCTTTTTTCTGGACGCAATCCCTTTATTTATGAGATGAACCAAGTGAAAGGCTTTTCTGACCACTGCCGCTAGATGATGGTTGAATATGAGATTGTTATCAACCTGAGTACCCAGGTCTCTCACCACAGGCTGTGTGGTTAGGGGGTTGCTGTTGATGTGGTAGTCAGGAGGGGCTTTGTTTTTTGCCAAATGGTATTATGACACATTTTTTTTTGCATTTAGCTTGAGGCCATTATTTTGGCACCAGTCATTAGTTGCGTGAGACCCTCTTACAGTATGTTAACATAATTTCGGGAGTCAACAACAGCACCCAACTTACTGTCATCTGAAAACTTTGTCAGCCATAGGCCTTTTGTCTTTGCCTGGACCTCTGAGAAGTAGATGCCAGGCAGTAGTGGTCCTAAGACAGATCCCTAGGGAGCTCCACTAGTGACAGGTCTGCTATCGCAAGTGGAGGTACCTATTTTGACCTTGAGGGTCCTGTCAGGGAGCCAGTTGGCCACTCACCTGATGAGATAGGGATTTATGCTAAGTTGTGTTAGCTTTTTGAAGAGGCCCAAGTGGGAGATTGTATCAAAGGCCTTGGCCAAGTCAAGGTAAGTGTATGTACTGACTTTCCTTCATCCAGGACCTTGGTGACAGTCTCAAAGAAGTCAACCAAGTTCAACAGGGAAGATCTGCCCTTGATGAATCCAAACTGGGTGGGGCCAAGTGCTTGGAAAATGCCTATGTCCTTGTTTATGAGATCCATAATAATATGCTCCATGGCTTTACAGATCAGACTTGCCAAGTTAATGAGGCGAGAGTTTCCAGGGTCAGTAGTGGCACCACCTTTGTGCAAGGGGATGTCAATCACAGTTCTCCACTCTGCTGGGATGAAGCCTGTACTTAGGCTGTGGTTGAATAAGGTACTTAATAGTGAAGCCAGTTCTTGCTGGAGATAGTGCAGAATACAGCCTAGGATACAATCAGGTCCTATGGAAGCTGTGTTCTTTGCCTTGGACAGGGCCTTTAACACTTGATCTACACAGATGTGAAGTGCAGGACAAGTATTGGGGATGTCGAAAGGGCATTTGGGGGAAAAGGGGGTGAAGTTTGTGCTGAACCTATCTGCTAGCAGGTTGGCTAAGTCAATAGGGTCAGTGTAGGTGATACTGTTGAGTACTAATTCCAAACAAACCTGGGCTTTGCCATAGAGGTTCCTGACATAACGGAAGAAGGCTTTGTGGTTTTGCTCTGTTTCAGAGGCTAGTTTCAATTTATAACTAGCTTTGGAGGTTTTCACCAGTGATGTAATTTACTTGTTGAGGCTAATGAGGGAGTTATTTCCAATTTGGAAGTGTTCCTTTTTACCCTTGGACAGCAGTTTCTTCCTTTTGTTGTAAAGCCTGTTGATAGAGGATGTCCACCAAACAGGATTTTGTTTCCTTGAGGACCAGGTTTTAGTTCTGTTGGGTATGGCTGAGTCCATGCAGTTGTACAGGTGCTTGTATACTGCATTGGCTTACTGTTCAACATAGTTGTCTGCATCCTCTGAGGGGGGCGGTGGTGTGAAGCTACAGATACCCCTCCCTTAGGAGGTTGTAGTCAGCTTTTGAGATGTTTTTTAGCTTGATTACGGCTGGGGGTGGGTGGGTGGGATAGAAACTTTGACTGAGACAGTCCGATTATCTGATCTCATCAGGGAAGAACATACTATGGGAGTGGTGCAGCAGTCACTCATGTTGGTGAGAACCAAGTTGAGAATGTTATCTCCCCTTGTGACCGATTTGAAGAAATGGTCTAGTGTGTTAGAACTGATGAAGTCAAGGAATCACTGAGTGAGTGAGTGTATTACTGCAGGAATAATTCACCCAGTCTATGGTGGGGTAGTTGAAGTGACCAAGGATCAGGATGTTAGGGTGTACCTTGATGGAGTCAATTAGATCCAGGTAAGAGGAGTGGGTGTCCTGAGTTGAAGGGGGGTCAATAGCTGGCTATAACTTGGATGGGTGTCTTGCCAACTGTCAATTACACCTGGAGTAGTTTCAGTACATCATGCCGGCTTCTGGAGGTGTGCCTGTCCTTAATGAAGATAGAGACTCCATCACCCTTTGTCTTCCCAACCTCATTTTGGGGTCAGAATGTGGGGAATGAGGTATAGTCTGGTAAGGCAGGGGTGATCTCTGCAGCCCTGACCCACGTTTCTGTGACCGCACAGACATTGACATCTTCCAGTGCAAGGAGAGCTTCCAGTGAGTACATTTTCTGGTTAAGGCTCCTAGCATTAAGTAGCATGGCCTTCAATTTGCTTTTTGACAGATCTTTTATGTTGGAAGATTTGTCTTTGGGACATTGCCTAAAAAAGGAACAGTGGGAGAAGCGAGAAGTCCCAGTGGTAACAGGTGGAGGCCATCTCTGGCAAAGCATTGAGGCCTGTCAGCCATGTCATCCCTGGCAGACAGATACTGGATCTCCCTGGAATGACACCAGAAACTAAGCCAAATGTTGAAGTCAATTATTTTTTGTTGGTAATGTGGTAAGTGAATTCTCAACACAATTGGGATTCCGGATACTGGTTAAGGCTCTTGCCACCCATATAGTGCTTTTTTTAGGCAAGGTTCAAACGACAAATTCACCACCGTAACAGGTACAAGCTAGCAAAATCTGAGGGTAATGCTACTCGGTGCTAGAAGTCTAAACCTCAAAATGCACTCACTCAAGGTACTCCTTAAAATGGAGAACATCAACATCTGTGTAGTGACAGAGACCTTGTTCAAGGTTCTAGAGCACACCTACATTACCAGGCTATAATTCATAACACACCTTTCGGCCACCTAACCTGGACCTAAACACTAAAGGCGGAGGCGTATCCATATTCATTAAGGTTATCCACACCTCCAGAGTAGTTACTCAGCATAATGCATCTGAGATTATCCAAGTGCAACTAACTCTGGGCAAGACCGCAATCCAAATTGCAGCTTGCTACAGATCCCCCACCATGCCCCAGGATTCTTACTCCTCATTTCTTGATACACTAGAAAATATTAGGGTACAACCTAACACCCTAATAATGGATGATTTCAACTACCCCACCATTAACCAGGAAAACTACTCATGTACTAACTCTTTTTCTCAACATTTTCTAGAATTCATAAATTCCAATGCCTTGGATCAACTTTTCCACACCCCCACCAGGGGCAGCAATATCCTAGACCTGGTCATTACCAACATAGGCAACTAGTGTTCCACACCAGAGGTCAATTCCTCGTTGGTCAGATCCGACCACAAGCTAATCACCCTAGACATCCACATCCCAACCCCACCCCCCATTGGGGAAACCACCGTAAAACATTTCTCCAAAGCCAACTTCACTCTTCTTAAGACAGAAGTGGCAAACTTCATGACACCCATGCAGACGGACAATAGAGGTACGACTGCTGAATCCTACACAAATGCACTTTATAAGCACTTACACGGGTGCATGGATTGTGCAATCCCTAACAGAACCAAGATGCTATCCTCCAAATAAAGAAAGTCAATCTAGTGGTCCCCTGCCATAAACAAACTCTACAACAGAAGAAAAAAACTGTTACAAAAAAGCGTAAAATCCCATGATTGGAGGAACTCCCTGGTCAGCCTCAGTAAGAAGCTGAGATCCCTCATAAAATCTTCCAAAGCTAAATACAAAAACAAAATCACCATTGATTCTAAAGACAACCACAAAGCATTCTATAGCTATGTCAAGAATCTCAATGGCAACACTCAGATCTGCTCTGAATTACAGCACAATGGCACTAAGTATACAGAACCAACTGATATTGCCAACATCCTGGCAGATAGGTTCAGTGCTAACTTTACCCCCCTCACTCCCTAAAGGGCCCATCTCTATACCGGAAGAATGCAAAGTTCTTGTAATCATGGCTGCACAGGTAAAAAGCAATCTTTCCAAAGCCAAGAACACAGCATCCATGGGACCTGACAACATCCCAGGCTACGTTCTATATGAACTACAGAATGAACTGGCACCCCACCTAAATACCATGTTCAATCATAGCCTTACCTCAAGCTTTGTACCCACTGAATAGTGCACAGTGACGGTCATCCCACTCTACAAAGGGGGAGCTACCACGGAACCCATGAACTACCGCCCCATTAGCCCTTTGAGCTTGGTCTGCAAGACTATGAAATGTATCATCATGGAACTTATAAACAATGACATTGGTAATCTCCAAACTCTGGACCCCACCCAGTTTGGGTTTGTAAAAGGCATATCATGTCTCATAAACCTGATAGACTTCTTTGAGGCGGTCACCAAAGCCATAGATGCGGGTAAGGTGGTTCACACAGCCTATCTAGATCTTGCCAAGGCTTTCAACACCATCCCCCACTCGAATTATCAATAAACTCACTAAACTAGGTATAAATCCCTATGTCAGAAGATGGGTTGCCAGCTGGCTCACTGACAGAACCCACACTGTGAAAGTAGCAGACTCCAAATCTGACTTTAGACCAGTCACAAGTGGAGTACCACAGGGTTCAGTCCTGGGTCCTCTCTTGTTTGGTATCTACTCCTCTTAAGTACAGGCTAACACAGAAGGTCTTTGGCTAATGAAGTTCGCAGATGACAGCAAACTAGGAGCCATAATCAAAACTCCTAACGATGTGGACATCCTACAAAAGGGCCTCATTGAGACAGATGCCTGGTGTCAAAGCCATGGCCCCAAGCTCAATGTCAAAATGTGCATTGTCACCCCTTTTGGTAAAAACTCTGTACCCATGAACTACCACATAGACGGTAGTCTACTTAACACTGAAAGTGTGATAAGAGACCTTGCGACACAGGTAGACAGTAGTCTCTCCTTTGATAATCACATCACCGCAGTAGTCAGGAAATCCTTCTATGTGGCACACCTCATCACAAAAGGTTTCTCATCTAAGAAAAAAGAGGTCATTGTTCACCTCTACTCGTCACTCATTAGACCCATTATAGAATACAGCACCCCTTTAGGTATATACCTTACACGACATCTACAACAACTGGAAAGGCCGTAGAAATACCTCACAAAGAGGATTACCAGCCTCAAACAGATGCCCCACTCAGACCGTCTCAAAAAAACTCCAGCTTTACTCCATCGCATATCGCCTACTCAGAGGCGATCTCTGCCTAACACATAAAGCTATGTCAAACTCAGAGCTGTTGGACATGCTCCACTTAAAGAAATCCCAATCCCTCTGAGCAACATGCTCTAGGGACCTAAAGCTTGTCACAACAATAAACAGAACATGCTGGAGGGATAGATTTCCTGTCCCAGAGACTTCCCATACTCTGGAACAAACTACCTATCTATATCAAACAAAGCTCCTCATTAGCACTCTTCAAGAAAAATCATGATGATTGGATGGGAGATAGGAAATTCATCCCGGGGATAACTTCTGTGGCTCTGCTCAACAGGGGCACAGGAAAATAATTTTCTTCGGTGGCGAAAGTCAGTGTACCTTTTTGGCTAGGCTTATATAGGCCCTAGGGCCAATATCCTAGTACCTACCTATGAACCTATTTACCTATGAACAAACATACCAATAAACAGTCCATCCTTGACAGGTCCCTCACTAATTCAGATCCAGACTCAACTCTCAGGATGTCTTCCAGACAGCCTGAGCGATTACCTCCCAACCTACATGCTAAAACAACACTACTGTATTCCTAAAGTAATAGCATACAATCTTATCCGCAACAAATCAATTTTTTCTCCAAATACCTTTACCACACTTCTCCAACAAGTAAACTGGTCTCCCTTAAACATCTCCACCTTGATTTACACAGTCCAATACTTCAATGAAACATTTCTCACTATCTTAAATAGACTGGCACCCCTTGGAAGAGAACACACAAAAGCTAGGCATATCCCCTAGCTTTCTGCTGAAACAAGAAGGCTTCTTAAGTAAAGAGGCAAAGCATGACACAGTCATCAACTCTTAAAAAACTCAAAAACCCTTCAAAACTACTGACAACTTCATAATTTAGCAAAAAAACAAATCAAGCTCAACAAAAAAGAACATTATACAACAATCCAAAATAGGCACCATAATATGCCAAAGAAATTTTGGGGTGCCATTAATCAACTCCTAAAACCTGGACTGGCCACTACCCCAAGTCCATGTACTACAAACTCACATGATAACATAGCCACTCAATTTAACAATCACTGTGTAAACTCTATACTATCACTAGTAAAAGACAAAATAAATTCCCAATTGCCTCTACCTGCAAGTCTTCAAACAAATGCTGATTCCTTTATTATTCAGCCCATTCAAACATGCCACATAAAAAAACTCCTAACTAAACTTAAAAACTATTCCACTGTTGTTGACCAACTTCCCAATGAATACCTCAAAATTGCTGCAGGGGCTATTGATTACCCTGCATCCATCCTTATAAATTGGTCCATTACTGAGCAATACATTTAATAACTATGGAAAGTATCCCATGTAATCCCTCTTCACAAAGGTGGCACCTCCACTAATTTTTCAAACTACAGGCCTATAGCTATCCTCTCCCCATTAGCAAAAATACTGGAAAAATACATTCACTTACAACTTCTCAATCACCTCTTGAAAACCAACATTTTATCCTCCACCCAACATGGTTTCCGACTTAAACATAGTACAACAACAGCCCTAATTAACTTCACAAATACAGTGAACCAACACAGGAACTTACCTTCGCTATATTTCTTGGTCTATCAAAGGCCTTCAGTACAGTATCCCAAGAAAAACTTATATTTGAGCTAGCCTCCCTTAACCTGTCTCACTCTACCCTTATCTGGTTTATTAGTTACTTAACCAATCATCAACGAGCAGCTAAATGGCAAAATCAACTATCCTCTTCTCTTCCTATCACAGTCACTGTACCTCAAGGTTTTATTCTTGCTCCCCTCCTTTTCACAATATTTACAAATAGACTAAGCTCAGCCACCCAACATGCCACATTGGTTCAATATGTAGATGACTTGTCCCTCATATGTTCCACCCCATTCCTACCAGCCCTTCTCAACAAAATCCAGCAATCCTTTCTGGACATAGAAACATACCTTAATAATTCAAAACTGATTTTTAACACCTCTAAAACAAAACTTATGCTTTTCTCCAGTGGAAAAAATCCATGGACACTACTCCTTTCGCCATTTGCTCATCTAACAATACCCTTATTGAACCTGTTGACTATTCAAAACTACTAGGAGTTACCATAAACAAAGACCTCAAATTTGATAACTGCCTATCCCTTGCTATAAAGAAAGTGCACTTCAAACTAGGCTCCTTGTATAGAGTTAAGCCCTTCCTAACCAATTCCACCAGACACACCATCTGCAGAACTCATCTTCTATCCACTCTCTTATATGCCTCACCAATCTTCAATAATTTAAGAAAATGTGACTTAAAGAAATTAAAATCCTGCTATTACAAAGTAGCCAGATTTGCTTCCAACCAACCTGTAAGAACTCATCACTGCAACTACTACACCAACTAAGCTGGTTAGAACTTCCCAACATTCTAACCTTTAATGAACTGGTTCTAACTCATTCTACTATTTATTTCCCTGACAACTGACCATCTATTTGCACCTAATTCAGCCTTACTCCAATGGCAGAACCCTTAGGTCTTCTAATAAATTGCTATTGACAGTCACCACGTCCAACAACAGCTATGGGAATTCCCTATATTATTATTTATTATTTATTTACTTTACATTTGTTAACCAGGATAGTCCGACTGGGTGTGAGCCCATTTTCAGTGGAGGCCCGGGGAGAAAAGCTCCAGAATTACAGTTTACATAGGTATTATTATAAAGTAATAAATACATTGATGTGATAAGAGAAATACAACTGTACAATTGGCATCTTAGATAGAGCAATAACAATTAAGAGAATAATCAATAGTACACAATGAGAAATAAACATAATAAAAATTTGTTGATGAAGGCATGAATATTTTCTATTGCACAAAAGTTATTTAAGAGAGAAAATTAGCTTTGTATAAACAGAGAAAGAGGAGAAAGGAGTTAGAGGAAGGGGCTACATAAGGAATGAAAGTATAGATTCAAAGTTAGATAAGAAAACATATGGGGGAGATTAGCCAGGGTTGATACAGGAGCAGATTCATTTGCTATTGTCTTGTAGGTGCTTCTTAAATTGTGTTTTGTCTGCAATGCTTAAAATGTGTTGGGGAATGTTGTTCCATATTTTAGAAATGCGATGGGAATAGAGGGGATCCCCTGCCTTGTTTTTGCTTTTGGAGACTTGTAGGAGGGCTTTGTGAATAGAACGGAGTTGACAAGTAGTTGCATATGGTTGGAGAAGTTGTAAGGCAGGGATTCTGTCTGAGTGGTATACTAAGTTGTGGGTAAAAATGAGCTGGGTATAGGTCAGATGTTGGGGAAGTTCTAACCACTTTAATTGTCATAAGGAGGGACAATGATGTGACCTGTTGTGGGAGTTAGTGGCAAATTTGGCTATTTTGTAATAGCAGGATTCAAGTTTGGAAAGTTACATTTTGATAAGAGTGGTAAAGATAGGAGAAGCATAGAATAGAGTAGATAGGAGGTGACTTCTGGAGATATCTAATCTGGCTTGGTTAGTAAGAAATAGCTTAATGCGGTAAAGAGAGCCAAGTCTGATATGCATTTTGTTAATGGCTTGAGATATGTGAATATCAAATTTCAGTTTATCAATGATAACACCTAGTAGTTTAGTTTGAGAGGTGGCATTTATGAGTGTGTTGTTAGAGAAATGTATGTAGAAAGAGATATGAGGTATGGATGATTGGGTGGGGAGAAAAAGCATAAGCTTGCTTTTGCTTAGGTTCAAAATACAATTAGATTTGTTTATCCAAGATTCATCTTGTAGAAAGGATTGTTGTGTGATATCCTGTAGCTGTGAAAGGGAGGATGCATTACATATAAGGGTAGAATCATCTGCATATTGAATAACTGAGGCTAGAGGAGTAGATTTATGCAAATGATTAGTGAATATGTTAAAAAGGAGGGGTCCTAATATGGAACCTTGTGGGACTCCAATATTAACAAGGAGTAGAGATGATAGCTCTTGTTTCCACCTGACAACTTGCTGGTGTTTAGTTAGGTAACTATGGAACCAAGTGAGGGTAGAGTGGCTGAAATTTTAAGTGCCTAGCTCTGACAATAATTTCTGGTGTGAGACTGTGTCAAAGACCTTAGATAGATCAATAAAGATAGCAGAAACAAGTTTGTTTTGGTTTCTGTAATGATTTACGGTGCTGGTAAAACTTAGAAGGGCTGTTGTAGTGCTATGGTGGGGGCAAAAAACATGTTGAGTATGGGATAGGAGGTTGTTTGATAGGAGATGATGTAGAAGTTGGGAGTGAATGCATTTTTCAAGTATTTTTGAGAAGGGTGAAAGGATAGCAATTGGTCTATAGTTTGTGAGTTTTGTAGTTTCCACCTCTATGCAGGAGCGTAATGTAGGAGATTTCCAGAGAAGACGGACGTAGTTTTCAGTGATAGAGTGATTGATAAGTATTGATATGGGATATGGGATAACTTCAGCAGCTGTTTTAAGAAATTCAGATGGTAGATTATCAGCAGCAAGGCTAGTACATTTCAGTTTTTTAAGAAGTTTGTATATAGTGTGAGTTGGAACAGGTTGTAAGGAGAAAGTACTAATGAGAGAATTATTAATGGTTGGGACACGGGGTGATGTATTCTGATTATATTTAAGAAGATAATGTATAGAGTTTATGAAGAAGGAATTAAACTGTGTAGCTATGTTATCCATCGAGGAGGATGTAGTGGGTATAGGTGTGGTAGTGCTACCAGTTTGAAAAAGTCTGTTAATGGTGAACCAAAACTTTTTGGGATTGTTTTGATGTTTCTGTTATATAGTGATGTAGTACATTTTTTATCTGCTTTTATTTGGGATTTAGCTTTATTTCTAAGGTGTTTGTAGATCTTTAAATTATCTTGGTTTCTGTTAGTTAAATAGTGTAACCATGCCTTGCCCCTTTGTTTCATAAGAAATTGATGCTATTTGATAGCCAGGGTGAATGGTGCATTTTTATTCTAGTAGTTCTACAAGGGGCTAAGCTATTTAAGATTTCCAGCAAAGTAGTATTAAAATGTTGTACAGCAGGATCTAGTTGCAATATTTTAGGGGATACCAATTAATTTGGTGGAGAAGAGAGTGAAATGCTTGAGTAGTAAATTTTGTTTTATTTTGGACTAGTCGGTAGACTGATTGTGTAGGTGGACTTAGATTATGTCTAAGGAAAAAAGTGGACAGATAATCACTGATAATGCAGGGGAGACACCCTGCTTGGAAGAATGAAGGAGATTTGTTAGTGAGGATCCAAGCAAGAATTGAGTGTTTGTTAGATGCTTTATCTATTCTGGTAGGATCTTGTATCAATTGGAAAAAGAACAAAGCTGAATGGATGTTGCGATACCCTCTGAATAGCATGACTCCAATATAGCACACACCGACCGACACCAAATAATATATTTACTATATTAACAGATAAAAAACCATTAGTTTAAGCAACAATATCAATAAGAGAACCTCACAACTCCATTAACATTATTATTGATGAAAGCGCTTAACCGAATGGTTTTATCTGTTTTAATAAAGTCAATTGGAAAAAGCCATATATGTTTATAAAGTTAGATGGATTATTGTTGTCATAGGTGGTCCAGTCTATATTAAGGACTCCCATTATGATAATTTCCAGGTGATAGGTTAATGATAGTCAGTGGAGAATTTCTTCAAGTGTTGTTGAATTTTCACCTGAGGGATATAGATGGCTACAATGAACAAGGATTTATTTTTATGAATGTTCAGTTTACTGAGAAGTATTTCAGAATCGTTAAATGAAGGAAGATTAGTATTAATGCGTTCTAATGCTAAGTTTTGCTTGAACATTATGGCTACATCACCTCCACATTTATTTTGATGAACAAAGCAATATATATTGTATCCAGGGGGTAGGATTTAATTGTTTTTGGTATATGGTTTGAGCCAGGTTTCAATCAGAATGATAAAGTCAGGGGAATATAAATCTAGTATAACTTGTAGATCATGGACTTTATTTAGTATGCTCCTCAGATTTAAATTAAGAACAGAAGAGAGTGTCCTTTGGGGTGACAGGGGATGATAAAATAATTTTTTGAGAAATAGGTAGAAGTTAAGTTTAGATTTACTTGAGGGCCAGGGTTGGGATGAATGTCACCACTCAGTTGTAGTTGTGATAATATGCAGAGTATAGGTTTTATATATTTTAATAAGAGTTTTTGGCTAGATGAGAGAGTTTCAGCTTTAGAAATGGCAAAATAATATTTGAGTGGAAAGAAATCTGTGTGAATATTGTTGTGAAGATTGGGTGTAATGTAAATATTGTTAAGGGGGGTTTGTGAAGTGTGAAGGTAGTTGTGGAGTGGTAGAGGTTTTGATTATTGATGGGGATGGGGAAGTTTGTTAGAAGGTAGAGAAAGGTTAGCATGAGTAATTAAACTGCATGGAGAGATAGACGTTTTAATGATGAGTGTTGTGATGGTTGTGACATAATGTAACTCAATTATGTAAAGTTAAAAGGAGAAGACAAAAGGTTTAAAGTTTGACAAAGCAGTTAGTTAGAGAAGGTAGTTGTGTGGATACAAGTAGGAAGTAGGTGAGTGTGTTAGGCTTGGGAATAAATTGAGTTAGATATGAGTGGCTTAGGAGCTCTAATGTGATTGGATAATTGATGATGTGATATGAGAAGGGTATACTAGAGCTGTATTGGTTATGAAAGAAAAGGAGAGGTAAAGGTAAATGTAGGAGTAATGGGGGTGTGTGGGAAATGGGGGCAGGGTAGGGGAGCGAACAGAGCGGGCTGAGCCAAGGACTACCACACAGCCAGAAACAATCAATTGCCTCACCACATCAAAGGACTCAAAGACAACAGTACAGTATGGTAACAGAATCAGATAATGGTATGTCAACACTAAAAAAATCACTTTATGGGGACCAATTTATATACTTATGCCATACAAGTAAGCATTAACAGGGAAGGACGACGGGGGGGGGGGGTCAGTAGTGTGCATTCCTGGCAAATTAAAATGAGAAGTGTTCAATTAGCACAATAGTAAAACAAATCCCTATACTGTAAACTGCTTCCTTTTCAGCTGTTAAGGATGGCCATACGTATACAGTTGTAGTATGAGCTGTCAGAAGCTCCTTAGAGTGTAGGGCACTGTAGATGCTGCTGCAATATGATAATGACAGCCGCAAGTTAGAAAAAGCATTAATGGCTGCTTAGGAGGTAAACAGGTGAGGAAAGAAGAAAGGACCTGCAATAAAAAAAGAGAAAAAAACATAATTATTAAAATGTGAAATATTATTAGACCCTCTATTACTAGTTACAGCAATAATAAATGAACATCATGATAATTACAAAACATGTATAAAACAACTGCACTGCTGTCTCTCCGATGCTGTAATACTTTATAAAATCCAGGACAAGTGAACAGAGTCGATAACGGAAATAAAATGTTGAATTGTGCTATACTTTGGTTGAGAGATATGAACAGGGGTTAACAATAGCGTGCCAAACTTAAAATAGATAGTAGACTATCAACACTATAGCGGTAAATATTAGAGCACATGCTCTGCCAAAAATATGCATATACAAATATGTTAAACAAAGGCACTACTCACTAATAAAACCCATATATACAGATAGCACATATTGAGACAGATAATATCATACTATTACAGTGTGCAGCTAGCTGGAAACAATCATTCAGAAAACACATCAACTTACTAGGTGAGCACACTACTAGAGACACCAACGGCACTAATGTACTTTAAAAATGGCACCATTTGCAGTATGGTATTTTAACAACTATGACTATCTGTGATTGGTAAAGAGTCAGGTGGAGGTGAGGCAAGATTAAAAAGAGGATAGAAGTATGGCAACCATATACAGCTGTCAGTTTATTTAAAGAGAGAAAAAGAGTATTAAACAATGTAAGAATAGTAGATACCCCATGCTAAACTTGCCAAAACATGGAATGATATACCTGAGAATATACGTAACAATAACTATACTTACAAGTTCAAGCAACTACTTAAAGAACACCTAAATAACACTTGGCTTTGCTCCTGTACTAAACCCGATTAGCAGTGTTAAACATACCCATTATTTAGCTCTCCTCCCTCAACTAAAGGTACCTTCTACTTGGCTCTATCCCCTAACCTTCCCCATCCCTTAGCCTCCCTCTTCTACCCTCTGCTGCCTTGCCACATTCTTTTATAATACACAACAGCAGATAAATCGACAGAAAATACACTCAGGAGACATTGACTTGGAACAAAACCCCAAATTTAATGGTGCTTCTGGTACCTAGGCAAACACTTTCACGTTCCTTTACCTGCTAATCCATTGTATTTTCAATGCCACATTCTTTTATCTGCCTATCTATTGCATTCTATTACCTTCAAAGTGTATTACTTCTCTTTGGTCAATATGTTTTTCTGTTCAGCCAAAGCATTTATTAATTCTCACTGTGTTAATCTACCTTAAGTTGTTATGATTATTTTTCTATTTTTCTGTTTATAGTGTTTTATATTAACTTCTGCCAAGGTATGTCTTCATGTATTTTTTTGTCCTGTACACACTATGTATTCAAATATAGATTTGGTATTTTTACATTGTATTTTGTGGAGCTTTTTTCCTCAGGCCTCCAGTAAAAATGGGCCTTTGCTGACCCAGTTGGACCTTGCCGGCAAACAAATGGAAATAAATAAATAAATAAATAAACTCTCTATTGTCATTTCTTTTATCTTTTCATACCAATGTCAAGTTTTGGCAAACCAATACATCTGGCTAACCAGTTTCAGCAAATCATGATTAAACCAATTTTCCTTTAATACCAACAACAACCGCAATGTGCACTGAGATGTCTCTAATGGCCTGACTTTGTAACACAAGCCAACTACAATCTACAGATGAAGTATGCTTTATTAAGTCATTTTTATTTTAAACACCTTTATTGAATTAACACTTGTGGCACAGGCAAACTTCCATTTATATGAAAGTGATTAAGCCATATTAACAAGTTCACATTTACAAACATTAGACATCACATATAATGTTCTATACAATATATGATCAATTCAACATTACATAAATTGTTCCGTTCCTGCCTTCTCTTAAACTGCATCCCTCCTCTAAAACTGCATGTTTCCACAAGTTTCATGTTTTTTTTCTATGTAATTCAGTCCTACCCATTTCTAAAGATCACATTCCTGTTCTTTTATCTCTGTTGCAATATTCACTTCTTCAAGTATGGTTGGTTTACACTTTGATTTTCATTTTCTAGTAACCACTTTTTTGGCAGCCATCAGAATTAAACTTGCTTGTCTAATGTCTCTTAGCAATCTTTTGTGACTACCTCTGATTGATTCCGATAGTTATCATGCAATATTTTATATGCCCTACTAATTATCCTTTTTTGTAACACCAACTTCTGTTCCAGATTCAACTAAAAACTCAGTCACTTACTTAGGATTCCCCTATCCTTTTCTCTTCAACTATACTCTGATATAAAATCTCTGATAGGAAAAGAGATCTCTTGCCTGCAGTCCAAATGTCTTCTTGACCTCTTCACATTTGATTACCTTTCCTTCTCTAATTATTTGTTCCCAATTCCTTGGTTCCTTTGCCAGTTTCCTCCAGTAAATTTCAGCCCCCTCTTGCCTATTCTCTGTACCCTAATTGCTGTAATCCCTATCAGCAGAATCTCCTTTCTCCATTCCCATGCTGGCTTATTTCTTAGTATGCTTGTTGATATTCTCTGAATATAATATTATATAAGGTTGTTGTTATTCTCCTTAAGGAACTGCATCCACAATCTCACTCTTTTCTTATTTCTTGACTTACTTCCTGCTTCCTCATCATCTCTTTCCACTTTGAATTGTAGCTTTCTGTTTCTGTTATGTATAAGATCCTTAACTGTGTAGCTCTAAAATATCCCTTCAAATCAGGCAATCCTAAGTCTCCTTTTTTATTGAAAGGATCAACTTATCCTACTTGAATCTTGCCCTCTTACCCTCCCAGATAAAATACTTTAGCTCTTAAATATTACCCACAAGTTCTCCTCTGGTTGATAAAAATATGTCAGATCTGTGTATAAAACTATAGTGATTAAATTATTTTACTATTTGTATCTTGCTATCCATATCCACAGGCAAGAGCTTCCAATTTCTCAGCTTTTGTATTTCCTTATCTTTAGCTTTAATAACAGAATAATTTTTAACCCATATCCCTAAATACTTCATTTTATCATGTCCCCATCAACATGGGTATTGCTGAACCAGTTCATATGTGGGTACATATTTTTCAGTTATAGCGTTTGTTTTATTTTCATTAATTTTATATCCCAAAAAACAGGACCTATCTCATAATGTTCCACAACATTGAAATGCCCTTTTATGGTTATACCTGGCATGAGATAATATCATCTGCAAATAAAGCTGACTTTTTTTGAATATCATACCAATTATATCCTTGAATTTCTGAGTTTCATATTTTCTTTGACAATGATTCTAAATATAACTCAAATAACAAAGGGGAAGGGGACATCCATGCTGGTTCCTCTGTTCAGATACAACTTATCAGATTGGATCCCTCCCTCTTTTTTATTTTTGTCTGTAATCCCTCATATATCCTCCTACTTAACAATTCTATCATGAAATGCAAATGCTTCCATTGCCCTACTCATAAAACCCCAGCTTACTCTGTCAAATGCTTTCTCTGCATCAGAAGCTGCCAAAACAGTATTTTCTAACATTTTGCTTTCCTCTGGATCATCACTGTTCTAGTCATGTCATCAAATGCTTGCCTTCCCTCCACAAAAATCACATTGATCTGCATATATCAATTTTGGCAACACCTTTGCCATTCTGTCAGCCATTATGGACAGACACTTTATATTCATGGTTTAAAACTGACATGGCCATATATGAAGCTAGATCTGATGTGCCTTTACCAACTTTAGTTATTATTGCCACCACGGCTTTTTCCTAGGATGTTGGTGCCCCCCACCCCATTTAAAATACTGTTAAACAAAACCTTCCAGATCTTTATAACTTTCTTCCCTCCTAACTTCCAAACTTCCACTGGAATACCATCTACTCCTCAAGACTTTCCTGTAGATTAGTTATACATTACCATTTTTATCTAATCACCTTCTATTTTAACTGTAAATTGTTGAGCCTCATTTACCTCTAACCTTGGCATACTTTAGTCTCCCGTAAATATTTCCATTTTTGCTTTTTCTTGATCTCCCCCTTCTTTGATTTATACAGATTATCATAAAATTGTCTGAAATATCTACAATACCTCTACATGATCTCTGGTTATTTTTCTTGTCATAAGCTGACAACATTTGGCAATAACCCTTTTTACTTTCTGTTGCCTAAGTCATACATGCCAACATTTTTTGTCCTCTGGAGTTATTATCAAAGAACAGTTGCTTAACATCAATCTTTCTAAACATATGCATATTGCCCTTATTTTCTCTTTAACAATCTTTAATTGGCCAGCTTTTTGTTCTGTGAGATCCTCATTGTTCTGTAATACTTTAACCTTTGTCAGCCCTCTAAATAATTCTTTTTACTTCTTAACAATATCTTTTTTCTTTTATTTATATCCAGTTTTAAAACTCTACTTTCACTTTATTCCACTCAATAACTACATAACGTCTGGAGTACTTTTCATCTTCCCTGATAACTTCCATTACCCATTCATTAAATTCCTCTCTTTTTAACAAGCAGGTGGGGAAGCACCAGTGTCTCATCTTTACTTCATTACCCTGCTTTTTATCTTATTAATCATTGGTGCATGATCTGAAATACTTATTGGGTTTGTGTCAAAGTACTCAATTAAATACAGATAGTCCTATGAAAAAAAATTCTGTCTAGACTATCCCAGTTATTATATCTTGGAGAATAATATGTAAATTTTTTCTGAGTTGTAATGAATTCATGTCTTCCATACCAAATACCTTTATACAGTTCTTCAGAAATCTACTGTCTTTAGTTATATATTTCCTTCTAGGTCCCCTGGATGCATCCCCATTATTGGAAATCAAATTCCATTCCCCACCTATAAGTAATATTCCCTAATGAAAGCTGATTATTTCTCCCAGTTTTTTTAAGCTCCATAAAGGCTGTTTTAGGTGGAATATAAATACATGCTAGTGTAATCCCCATCCCTTGCCAGTAGCCTCTTTCTACCACAAAGCTGCCACTATTATGTCTTTTTCACTCTTCTATCACTGTTGGTGCTCCACTAGAAATTAATATAAATACTATTATTTCCTTTCCACCTGATATTCTTCTGAATATCCATCCTGAAATCATTTCTTTATCAAATTCACATGCACATATTTCTCCAAATGTGTCTCCTGTGGCATTGCTATTTGCTCTCTGTATTTTTAAATTATGCTTTATGAAGTCTTAGCTAAAATGAAAACATTTTTTAAACCTATTCGTGGAAATATTGTGAATTATTTATGATGAAGGTATGATGCCCATGTGCTGTCCCATTAATCAAGGAGCCTCAATCCTCACCACTAGCACCAGTGAGGGGCATGCACATTGAGAGGGATAACAATTACAGATACAGTAAAGTACAAGTTCCCTTAAGAGCACACATACATCACAGTCAGTCTGGGGCTGGTTTCTCCCTTTCTCTCTAGATCCCCAATAAGACTTCCCACTGGCACAGCTATAGAGTAGAGTCCTTAACCAGGGTTCCAAGCCAAATTCTCCCAGCACTCCCTCTGTCCAACCAGTGCTTCGTGTCCCTGCTCAAGTAGCTCACACACACACACACACACACACACACACACACACACACACACACACACATACACACACACTTTGAGATATGATTTATATACAACCACACAGACACTCCTGAGGAAGGCTGGCACATATTCACTAGCTGTGCCCCTTCTATCCAGGCTATAAGGTAGTAGTCCACTGCTACCAGAACCCCTATTTATCAGCTACCAATAAGGCCATTCCCAAAGGGGTCCAGTTTTACTGTGTAATGTTATTATACAGTTAGTAAGTGTGACCAGAACATTTAAGGCTTATTGGAGTGGCTTTGTACAGTATCACTATATACATGCAATGTACTCTAGAGCTTAAATTATCTCTACACTAAACAGCCACAGTTGAAAGGCTTAAAATATTTAATAATAAATAATAAAGACACAAGGCAAATCTCCTTAATTCAACACAGTGCTAGTCAAGAGTTCAGAGATCACAGGAAAATGTTTAAAGTAATACTGTAGAACAGTCTGAAATAAATATAGAAAACTAGACTAAACTTACTATTTTCTATCTATTTATAAGACAGACAGTAAAATTTAAGATCCTACTTAAATACAGAGCAAATGTGGAGTACTGGTGAGTGGATGTTGTTCAGACAAAATCCAAAATGCCCTGATTCTCTCCCTCTCTCTCTCTGCAAGTCTTTAACTGACAATACATCATTGCTGACTCATTTTAGATTACATCATTCTTGACCATTCTCTAGTTTTCAGGCTAACAGAAACTCTAAATTTTCATTTCTTAGTAGGCTTGCACCTAACCAGGAAGCCACAATAATAAAATACATTATACATGTCAAATCTAGCAATTAACTCTTGTCCTAAGACAAGAGTTAGAATTCCTTCATCCAGACATCCCTTCTTCAAGTCCTGAGATCAAACAGTCATAAAATGCTTTACTTTATCATCTTTATTCCAGCAGGGTGCACTGTGATTACATTTTTGAAGTTCAGAACATATAACACCGATTTTTTTACCAGCCTGTGGATTATATTAATATTTGCAGATCACATACAATTATTTGCAAGATTCTATCTGGCTGGGCTGGCAGCCGTTCAGTTTTTCACAGAAGGTAATGTCTGGTTTACAGGTTCATAGGCTCATAGGTGTTTACTAGGCTAACAACCACAAGGGCCTTTTTAAACCTAGCCATGCATCCCAAATCTCTGGAAAGTTCTCATACCCTTGATAAGTGTAAGCATGGGCTTGCGAGATGAATCATTTACAGGTTACCTGTTTCCATTAGAGACATAGGTGCCAAACCAAGGATGAATTTCCAGTTTGCCATCCAATTGTCCAAGTTGCACTTGAATTAGGTAAGGAAGGCAATCTGCTTCACATGGATGGGGAGCCTGTTCTATAGACAGGGTAGTCTCTGGGATATATACCTATCTCTCCAGCAGGTCCTATTTATATCACAGGCAAGGTTTAAGTATTTAGAATGAGTAATTCTGGTGCTGTTTGTTTTGTGGATATGCAGGAGGATCATCAGAGTGGGATCTGATAATGCCCTGTATGCTAGGCATGGATCTCCTTTCAAAAGCCTGTAGAAGACAGAATACAGGGATAGGGCCCAGAGGCAGTCTGCATAGGACATATTACCTATGCCCTGTATTCTTTTAGCAAGGAACCTCTGAGGATGTTCAAATTGTTGGATATACCCAGTTAGGTACACACCAAAGGGGGAATTGTACGCAATAACTGGTCTGATGAATGCTGATTACAGTGGAACAATGACATCCTTGGACTTAGACGCCATACCTTTGTTTATAAGTTGCACAACACAGAATGATTTCCTCACCTCTTTAGACACGTGATGATCAAAGGCTAGATTACTATCTATGTGTGTCTGTAAGTCCCTGACTACTGGGTCAACTCTAAGAGGTGTGCTCTCAGTATAATAGTTACCAGGGATAGATGACTTCCCAAAGGATGCTATTATGCATTTTTGTCATTTAGTTTTAGTCCATGGCTCTGACACCAGTTGTTTGTCTGTGTCATTCCCTGCTGGAGAACATTTGTGTCAGTGTGCGATTCAATGACAGCTCCTACTTTGCAGTCATCTGCAAATTTAGTCAGCCAGAGACCACTGACATTGGCTTTGACTTCTGAGAAGTAAATGCCAAAAAGGAACAGTCCAAGGACTGATCCCTGAGGAATTCCACATGTGACTGGCCTCTTTGTAGAGGTGGACTCCCCAGTTTTAACTTCCTGGGTCCTGTCTGTGAGCCAGCTGGCTATCCACCAGGTGACATACAGGTTTGTACCTAACCTCTTGAGTTCGTCAACAATGCCTGAGTGGGGTATTGTCTCAAATGTCTTGGCCATGTCAAGGTAGGCAGTGTGAATGATTTTGCCCTCATCCATTGCTTTGGTGACCTTCTCAAAGAAGTTCACCAGGTTGAGTAGGCATGATCTGCCCTTGACAAAACCATACTGGGTTGGGTCCAGTATCTGGAATTTTACTATATCTCTGTTGATCATCTCCATGATAATTCTTTCCATGGCTTTACATATAAGACTAGTGAGACTTATGGGTCTGTAGTTTCCAGGGTCTGTAGATGGCTGACCACTGACTGTTGCATTTCTCCATTCACAAGGCACAAATCCTGTTTGGAGGCTACAGTTAAATAGTAATTCCAGAGGCCCTGCTAGGTCATGTTGTCTGGGCCCATTGATGCAGTGTTCTTGGTCTTAGAGAGAACATTAAGGACCTGTTCCCTAGTGATAGTAGGGGGAGTTATATTTGATGATATTTCCTGAGGGAAGGTTGAGGGGTAAAGATGGAGCTGAATTTTCAACCAGGATGTTTGCTATATCTACTGGCTCAGTATAGGTGGCTTCATTTATAATGAGCTCTGCACACAATTGTGTATTGCCTTTGAGGTTGCAGGCATAGCTGAGGAATACTTTTTGGTTGTCCTTTGCCTGGGAGGCCAAAATGCATAACCATTAAACAGAGATAGCCCATATAGGCTTGTCTGTAGAGCTGCACAGAGGTATATTTATACACCCACAGAGTTGGCAAATGTGAGATTAGAACCGTTATTTATGTACTATCATGCACTAGAGCTTGCAGTACTTACTGTATGTGCCACAGAGGTTTTTTTGGTGAAAAGCAAACTGTCAAATGTTTGAATTTCTGTCTTGGGAAGTCTCAAAGAAGAAACAGTCTATGTTCTTCATTTTATAACTATTACACAGGCTCATAATAAAAGGTATTTCCTTTTTTTGTATAATTTCTCCACATGTTTTGATTTTCTCATACTGTCATTTGAATGGACCCCATTCCTAATTATGATTAAGTCCATGAAACAAGTATTTTTGATGTTAAGCAAAAATACTCTTCTCTGTACCTACAATGTACCAGAACTGACTGCTTTGGTAGCTCATATATAATTACATTAATTGGTATAAGATAAACAAAATTGTGGATTATATTTTTATTAGTCCTGCTTTTCCTACTGCTATTGGAACTGTGTGGCTATATTTCTTCTACATTATTCTCATTTTTGCAAATCCTGATATTTTATGAGTTTGTGTCTCTTAGTGTGTATGACACTATAATTATTGGATATAAAAGTTTCAGTGATCAAAGCTAATAGTGTCCTTTTTTCTTGGACTACAATATCTAGTTTTCTTGCATTTGTTTTCTAAGCTGTTGATTTTGGATGATCCCGTGAGATCCACTCCATCACTGTTAATAATGCTTTGTAGCTCACTTTCACAATGGTTCCCAGCTATTTCTCTATTGTAGTGTTTGCACAATCATCAGTGCAAAAGTCTGGCGGTATTATTGTACCTTTAAATATACAGGCCCTCAGCCATGAGTATATCACAATCATTAATGAGATGTGCAACTATTTCCAATTCTGTTTAAAAAGAACCAACATTTGTCTGTTTCTCTTACATTTTCAATAGACTTTGTAAACCAACATGTACATAGCCTACTGTCTTTGGTTTCTATTAGTAGACTTTCATGTTTTGGCTTAAAAATCTCATCTACTTCTGGTTTGATTTCCATTACCACTCCTTTCCAAAATACTTTTGCTCAACAAAGCAATTATGCCATCTTAGACTTCTGTTCACGCTTTAGAACTTTCACTATGTTTGAATCTGATGAGATCAACAAATATGTATGCAGTTCCACAATCGCAGACCTATACATGTATTTTGAGGAAGCCTATACCTCCATTATACCAGGGGATACATAATCTTGATATGCACTGTTTTTTATATATCATCCAATAAAAATAAAGCACTTTTTATTTTCTTGTCCTACTAATTCAATGCTGTTTGGGGCCAGTCAATCACACCAAAGTTGTAAGTTAGAACAGGAAGAACAAATTGATGTATAGTTTGAGCTTTAATCTTAAATGTCAAGGCAATTTACAATAGTGGCTTTAGTCATGTGAAGTATTCCTTAATAAGCTTTGCTCACATTTTTTCAGGTTTTATTGTTAATTCTGCATCTGTTCCAAAATATTTATACACTCTATCCTGTTCAAGTCCCTTTATATCACACTTCTGTCCCAGGTCAACATTTTCTTGATACTGCAGCTTTCCTGTTATAAATGTTGTTTTGCATATATATTAAGACAAATTGTAATTCTTATATAAGCTGAGAAAGTTTTAACCATTTATAATTGTGTTTTCATATCCTTATTTGGTGAACTATATAACCGTAAATCATTTATTTAACATTTGTTTACCAGGAAAGTCTGATTTGAAACAAAGCCAATTTTCAACAGAGGTCTGGGGAGAAATGCTCCAGATGCATGTCTTTACAATGTGGGAGGAAACCAGAGCACTTGGAGGAAACCCACACAAATGCAGAGAGGACATGCAGACTCCGCACTGAAGGCACCTCAGCCAAGAATCAAACTGGAAAACCTCTTACTGTGAGGTGACAATGCAACCGCTGTACCGTCTACAAAAAGTTGATGAGGTATCTAAACAATGTTAGTTTCTGGAAGTTAAGCTGTGACCACAACCTAATCTAGTAAATAAACAGCGTAATGGGTTAAGGACAAGATAAAACAGCAGCAACAAAGAATGAATATCCCCCATTTAAAATTTTATCTCTGGGAAAATAATTTTCCTTTTGCAATTGCTTAGCTGCAAAGAGGTTTGCCACTAGTTTCATATTCAGTGCTAAGTCACTAATCAAGTGTAGGGATATCATGTATATCTGTAACCAATGCATTATCCATGAATGTGGGATGCTGCTGAATGTTTTATTTTTTTCACAGTCTATTCATGCCATACTTAAATTGTTCCATTTTTTACAGCTCTTTATTATGGCTATATTTAACAATAGATGATCCTTTGGTTCTATATGACTTTCTTTTATTACCTTTTTGTTCTATTGTTATGATTGATTTTTTTATCTAGATGGCTAGAAACTCAGTTCTAACATATAATTAATGTGTTGTCAAAAGGCAAGTTACTGGTATATAGTTGTTATAATGGCTTGCAAAGTCACTCTTAAGGAGAAGTTTAATTTTTGCTGTTGTTAACCAGGTTTGTATCTGTCCAGGATGTACATATAAGTAAATTATACTCGGGCAAATCTTTGTACAAACAATTTAATTTTTTTAGCTAGAAGTTATGTGCTGCACGTGGACCTGTTTTTTTTTTTTCAGACAGAAGTTTTTCTTAATCTTGTCACAATTCCTCTGGGTATTACTTCGTTCCATTTCATATTCCCTGCATTAGCTCTTCTTACTGTTTCTATTAATTCTTCTAACCATTTTTCATCTTTTTTATGTTCAATGAGGTCTTTATAAATGATTCTCTAATTTGTAACTATTCCTTCTCTTTTTGGTGGTGTTTCTATTGCTTTTGCTTTGCTTCTTAATTTTCTACAAAATCTTTATTGAGTCATGAGTGAACTGCTTCTTTTGTACTTTTGCTTTATATTCAGCTGTGTAACTTCTGTGTTTTTCTGTTTCTGCTAATATTTTATAATATTAGTATTGGAGACAGTGTATGGTAAAGCCTCATCTGTTTTGATACTGGGTGTTGCTTTTATCACATCTAAGAATTTTTGATTCTCTGTTCCCTTATCTGTATTCTTCTAACAGTGATCCTTCTTTTATCTGTTTTATAGTTTTCTATATTCAGTGTTTTCTTGATGGTATTCTACTTGTTCCCTTCATTTCGTTTGTGACTTTATATTTTTGCAGTAACACTTTAACCGTTATTAGTTTTGCTGAAGAGTAAAATATCCTGTTTCTGTTTATATATATATATATATATATATATATATATATATATATATTTCTCTTAATAGGCCCGATTACTGTGTTCTTCTGGTTCACCTTTCGTTTAACATTTTAGGTCTTATGTACTTTCTGTAATCCATTTCTTTCCTCTAGATTAAAATGTCTGTTCATCTCTATTAAATCTAGTGGGTCTTCCCTTTGATCATTTTCCTCTGGAGTTAGATCATCTTCTTTGTTCTCTGTTTCTTACAAGTCTTCTACAGAAAGTTCCAGAATATCATCCTGTGACATATATATTCCTCAGATGCATCCTATTTGTCGCTCCTCCATCTGGTGTCTCATTGGCCCATTGCTTTGCAATATTACCTGTGTCAGAGTGCCTCTCTTTCCTGTTCTTCCACTTTTGCATTTCTAAATGGATTTTCATTTAAATCTACTACAGGAGGTTCAGCATATCACCCTGTGACATATTTTCTTCAGATGCATTTTACTCCATCTGCTGTTCCTCCATCTGGTAATGATTGTCCCACTGTGTTTTGATATTGCCTATGTTTTTCACATTAAATTCTTTACATGGCAAATGGTCTATGACTTCAATTTCTATTTAATTTCTAACTTACTAAACTTCTTTTACCATTCTAACTTTGTGATCTTATTTTTTACTTTGGGAAACTTATGATATCCATATGTATTTGCCTGTATTTTTCTTCAAATATCTTTGAAGCTGCATTTTTTGGATTGATTGGCTTGACTTTCTTGTCTGTATAAATGTTACACCATATCAGATCTATTTTTGTTACCCATGTCTATGTTTCTTTTTTGTACCTTTTAATAATCTTTGTTTTTTATTCTTTATTTTTCTCACTTCCTCTCCAACCATCCACAACCCGTTTTCTAATTTTTTGCACACGGGGTCTGCGTATCACTTCAAGAATGACAATCATTTAGAGACAAAGTTCAGACCCCTGGTTGCTGGACCTACCATAGTTGTTTTTCCATTACACACACACACACACACACACACACACACACACACACACACACACACACACACACACACACACACACACAAGGCACCCCAGCTGAAAATCAGATTGGAGAATGTCTTGCTGTGAGGCAATAATACTACTACTACTCTAATGTGCCATCTGTCACTTCTTATTCTATGCAGGCCAGTGTTTCTTTATCTAGATATTTTTTCTTTCTCTGATTTGTTATTTTAAGGATCTTAAATAACTATCTGTGGCTTTTAACAGTTTCTCTTATACAAGTATTTTCTTTCCTCTAATTTCTCTATTACTCTTTCTACATATCCTCTTTCATTAAGCTTTTTCCTTAATATTAACAATACATATTTTCCTTATCATTAGCAGTCCACTTGATTGTCTATATGCCTGTTGCTTGGCCTGTCAATTTTTTCTGTTTTTTGTGAACTATGTCTTCGTTCTACCACGGTGTGGGGGGGGGGTCACCCTTTCTGTGTCTGACCTTACCCTGTGGTAGGAATGTTTTCAGGTTCTGAGGATTCCACGTCATCTTTTTTTCCAATTCCTGTACAAGTTCATACACCAGTAGTGGACAGTTCTTATATATAAATATAAATATATATATATATAAAATATATACATGTATATATATATATATATATATATATATATATATATATATATATATATATATATCTGTGTGTGTGTGTGTGTGTATCCCGGGTACTGTGCACCAAGTCCTCTTTTTATTGACCTTCCTTTCTATATGATATATGAAATTTTTCTATATGATATATGAAATATTATCTGCATAGCCCTGTAAAATATTGGCAACACAGTCACACATTTACTATATCTCAACATTATACATATTTAAAAAAATATATTCTCCAGTATATAAACCATTTTAAGTTAAAATGTTATTTTATTCATTTTAACAACAAACCAACTCAGACAACTACAGAAAAGACACATAAATCTATGACACACAGACACACAACATCATAGGTATGTGGTACTGTAAAATAATACATGTGCAGATTGTGTTTAATCACAGAATTAATGTAATAAAAGAAAGTGCTTTTGCTGTTACACTGCATTAGTGAGTCTTAGACTGCTTATTGCACAGTGCAACTATATCTAGTCACATAAATTAAATTAAAACTGCCATTGTTACATTAAAAATGCAGACTGTAGAATAATATATAATGACACATTCCAAAACAGCAGTGATGATGTCATCTGTTAAGCATTATGAAGTTCTGCAGTACAGTTCAGATTCAGATACAAACAGTCATCTCCCCATTACCTACTGAGCCACTTTTCAACTTGATACCTTCATATATAAAATTTTAACACTAGCCCCCGGATTCACGAATCCTCCATGTAAGACTTAATAAGTCTTACTCGGAGGCTGCAGTTGAACAGTATGACATCAGCGTGCCATGAATATTCATGAGGGCACACTGACTCAACCGTAACTCTTACACGGACCGAGTATGAAAGCAGGGGGTGTGTCCGACTCCCGAGCAGTCTAAATGTCCATGCCCCTGCAAGTGTAGTAAAAGCAAAATGTCAACACACAAGAGCAAGTTTGCTCAAATGTACTTGCACCCAACACCACACTCCTTGACACTGTAAACCCCCATCACAGTTATAAAAAGTAAAATATTTAATTTTTTTTTTAAATCCACGATATAGCTGCCCATATTTGTGCGTGTGTGCGCAAGTGTGCCCATTGCTTAGCTATAGTTAGCAATTCCGACATGGAAGAACATAACAAAGAATGTTTATGCAAATCACACCAAATTGCAATGGCATAATGGTAGAGCATATGCACAAAGAGGAAGCATTCACGGTTCGAGTTCCACCACTCCCCTTCTTATTTATGTTTAAATCAGTATTTTAAATAATACCAGACATATGATTAAAATTTTATTAAAAGCAGTGACATGGCCAATGTATCAGTGAACAAAATATATATTTTTAAAGGACCCAGATATAGAATAGCCTGCTGTTAAGCAACGCTTTACCCAGCTAAACACAGGTGCCCATAGTTAAATAGCGCTTTAGCCAGCTAAACAGAGGTGCCCATAGTTTAATAGCGCTTTACCCAGCTAAACAAAGGTGCCCATAGTTTAATAGCACTTTACCCAGCTAAACAGAGTTGCCCATAGTTTAATAGCGCTTTACCCAGCTAAACAAAGGTGCCCATAGTTTAATAGTGCTTTACCCAGCTAAACAGAGTTGCCCATAATTTAATAGCACTTTACCCAGCGCAATAGAGTTGCCTAAAGTTTAAAAGCGCTTTACCCAGCGCAATGTGTTTGCGCAGATGTGCGCGCCGTGCCAACCAGGGCATGGTAGGGCACCAGGGAGCAATGTAGAGCTAGGTTGCTAAAACGCAGCCACACCCCCTAGCCTGTCCAGACAGTATTAAAATAAAAGAGTGACAATGTTCAAACCCAGGACCCTGTGCATCATAATCAAAGGACAGAACCACTAAGCCATGACAGGTTAGGAGAAATAGCCACTATTAGCATACATATACTTAGAAATGGTAGATTAACCATTAAAAAGCAGGTCTGCAGTCAGCTTAGAATTTTCAAAAACGGCCAATCACAAAAAAGTGCGGGAAATGTGGCATATTTAAGCCCCATTGGCGGGAATACTCACCATAACTGATTGTGGTACCCATTTGCAGTCAAGATGGCAGGTGTCGGAGAGGGCAATCGCTTTAGAGCGCAAAGGTGGGGCATTGAGGAGTCCAAATATATGGTTTGGCTCCTAGTCCACCAACATGAAGGCCGACTCATGCAGGGTCAGGTTCAATGGGAAGCATACAAGGCAGAGGCGTGGAACCAGTTGGCACATGATCTTACCAGTGCCACAGGCATTCCTAGGACTGGTGAGCAGGTCCGTCACCACCATGCGTACCTGAAGCGACGAAAGGAGGACCAACAGAACCGATGAATCCAGGAGGCCCGTCAGATGCCCAATGCCCCACTACTGAGTAAGTATCCATGTAATTAAGTATGTAAGAAATGCTATCCTAGCCTATAGTATGGATAGGTATTTTCCAATATCCCTTCATTTATATTACAGCTGCAGGTGTTCGTTCCGCGAATCAGCAAGCCTATGCTGACAGGCTGGTAAGGCTGCGCCACCAGGCAGGTTAGTAATTATTCAGCTGGTATTATTATAGAATACAAGTGAGACAGCCTGTAAAATAGTTCAGTGCTGTAACCCAGTAATAAAGGTCAAATAAGCCTAGAATAAAGCTTCTGCTAGTATTCTAAGATCAGATAAGTGATGCAGCCTGAAAAAGAGTATTGTAATCCATTAATAAAGAGTAAACAAGTCTCAAATAGAGTTTCCACCTGTATTGTAATATCAGATAACTGCTTCAGCCTGAAAATTAGTGTTCTAATCCATCAATAAAGGACAGACAAGTCATGAATACATCCTTGTATATACTGACATATGAAATAAGTGAGTCAGCTGGAAAGGATTGTTGTAACCCAGTAATAAATGTTAATAAAGCCTGGAATTAAGTACCATCCTGAGATGTAAATATAAAATAAGTGAGATAGTGTGAGAAAGAGTTTGAAGCTACCAATAAAGGTGTAAGAAGTCTGGAATAAAGGTATACTGCATGCACTACATAATGAAATGAATGAGACAGCCACAAACAAAGAGTGAAATGTTTTTAATAAAGTACAATACCTGGAGTGTGTCCATCCTACATTTTGGATATGTTGTTGTACCCTTGCATTATGGAGATAGTATAGTTGTATGAAATGCTGAACATCCACAGTTGTCTAGGCCCATATAAACTGGCTGATGGGAATGCCAGTATCTCAGGAGAATATTTATAGTCCTCAACTGTTTCATGTATAGTATGTACATGTTAATCCGGTACATGAGCAGCTTGTGCTTGTGATCCCACAAATGTCAGTGTGTTGCTAGAACTGTACGTAACTGTTCAAATGTAACAGGATACTTTACCTGAACACAGCCAGATATGAACATATATGAATATAAATGGAATGTATATTAATGTAGCAGTAACATCTCCATCACTAATATTTCTAAGGTTACATACAGGGAACTGCACTAATACATGTAGGGATATATATCTGCATCTAGTAGGAATGTACAGTATACGTATAGGTATTTTAAGTTGTTAATGTAATATTATACCCCCCTATTTTATGTTCACAAATGATGCCATTCCACACCAAACTGGGTATGTGTATTCACAATTAATTCCTATGGAGATTAGTCCTGTTGGTTTATACATATCTGCATGTACGTTGATGCATGTGCCCTGTTCACATATCCAAACCTGATGGCCTGTTGCCGCCAATCAACCCTGCATGCTGTTGGAATGTCCACTGTTGTTCTAAATATGCATGTGTTATGCTTGCTGTTCAAAGTTTGGAATTCATGTGTGTTTGGTTAATGGGAATACTAATGCATGCTGTTACAACTAATTTGGAATGGTGTTGTTTGTTACTAACCCAAAATGCCATTAAATACTGCTAAACATAGGACAACTGGGAAGGCGGGTCCCAGCGGACCCACCTCTCCCACCTCATCTGGCAATTGCACCTGGCACCAGTGCCCAGCCCGGGACCTCCTCCTCCAGTGGCCCAGTGCCACCTTTGGGTGGAAGCGCTGCAGGGGATGGGGCTCACCCCCCCCCTCTGCAAGCGTGGCAGGAGGAGAGCCTCCACTCACCCTCCAAAGGGTCCGGGCTGTGGTGCGTAGTGAGATCAGGTGTTCTGTGACTGATCCCCTATGCCAGCTTGAGGAGAGAGTGGCGCAGCTCACGGGTGTGCCTGCCCCTCCTATCCAGCCCCCAGCACAGCCTCGGTGTGGGCTGTGAAGGTGCAGTGGTAACTGCCCATGGGTGGGGATCTCAGGTCCACTGTTGCCATCTGTGGGCTCATGGGCTTGCGATATCCAAACATCTGTCCCCGTCAATTGTGTTTACCCACCACATGTGTCATACTCCACCCCTGTATGCGTCTTGTTTGTCTTGTCTGTTAACCTCCCCCAATATTCCTACTTCCTTTATCTCACACTCCACTCTTACCTGAAAAAAAAAAAAAAAGGGCAATCTGTACCCGCAAAAAAATTACGCCCCATACATAGCTGCCCATTTCGCACACATGTCTGCTGGACATATAAACTCATAATTACAATTGGCTATACAACATACTATGTTGTCCTCACCCCTCTCTCAGGGGTGGAAGGTTTCAAATCTCACTCTAAATTTCAAACATATGCACAGCTGTTGCTGGTAAAGAATTGGGCAGCTATGGGCCTTCCCTACATCCTTCCTTCACATCCCTAGCTTGTTTTCCTACTGTCCAACCCTCTTTGTGTCCCCTTTTTCACCACTTCCCTATTTCCCCATTTTCTTTTCTTTAAAAGAAATTAGCGCGGGTGTTAGCGGGAGTAAGCACTTTTAAGCAGTAGTCAGCGGGTGTGCGCTTGTGTGCGCTTAGCTAAGCGTAGATAAGTGTAGCTAAGCATCGCGCAAACACGCGCAAACCCGCTTACAACTGCTTAAAAGTGCCTTAGCCACTCTGTATGACAAGGCCTGTAATCTGCTCATCAGCAAAATAAAATACCCCTGTTAGTCTCGATCCCCGGACCTTGGACACACTAGACTGCATGAATTACCACTGAGCCAGAGCAGATATACAATAGCTTGGTGCTGTAATAAATATATCATGCATTACTATGAGGGAATGTAAAGGGAAAATAGGAATGCCATAACACAAATATTGTTCTGTGGGTCTTTACCAGCAGGTTATGTGGAATGGTATGATATGACCATTTTGATTTGATATAAGGATTTAAGCAGTGCTTTACCTAGCTAAATACAGTTACCCAGAGTTTAGCAGCGCTTTACATGAGTGCGTGAGTGTGCGCTTGTGTGCGCTTAGCTAAGCATCGCTAAGCATCACGCAAAACCACGCAAATCCACTTACAACTGCTTAAAAGTGCCTTAGTCACCCTGTATGACAAGGCCCTTGTACTGCTCAGCAGCAAAATAAAATAATTTTGTCAGTCCCAAACCCCACACATTGGACTCACCAGTCTGCATGATATACCACTAAGCCATAGCAGATATACAATAACTTGGTGCTGCAAGAAATATAACATGCATTAAAAGGAGTGAATGTAAAGGGGAAATAGGAAAGCCAGAACATTACATTGCAAGAAAGAAATGTAACATGCATTAAAAGGAGTGAATGCAAAGGGAAAATAGGAAAGCCAGAACAATACATTTCAAGACAGACAGAAATATAACATGCATTAAAATGAGTGAATGTAAAGGGAAAATATGAAAGACAGAGCAATACATTTCAGGACAGAAATATAACAGGTATTACAAGGAGTGAATGTAAAGGGAATATAGGAAAGCCAGAGCAATACATTGGAATAACCACTGTTGTATGCTAGTTAATTTTCTAATTCCAAAAGAAAGTACATACTCCCATGTATCCAGTGTTAGCATTAGGAGGTGTGAGTAAACTGACACACTGAGAAGAGTGTACTGGAAGAAGCAACAGTCAGGTTTCAGTACAACATTCATTTCACCGGCTACAGCCCAGCTGCAGATATGAGACATATACCAACCTTCTGACTCACACAACAGTGTCTACAGCAAACAAGCATGGTCTCCACCTTGCAAAACTGAAAGGCCTACGCCTACCTAACCTATCATTTTATAGCAGTGTCCTGAAATCACAGTGAGAACTGCAATTAGCACACAGCAGGCTGCATGCGATTACTAAATGGTGGGCACCAACTGGTGCAGAGGCCATCACATGCACATATGCAGATACCTACCAAAGCAGCCTGTACTTGCTGTCCACACATGCAATAATATCATTTCAGCATATGGAGAGAGAGAGAGCAAGCGAGAGAGACAGACAGACAGACAGACAAACAAACAAACACAAACAAACGAACAAACAGAGGTGTTTGGAGACACCAAAAAAAAAAATATTTAAAAAGAAAAATAAACGTCAACAGGTACAACAAACAGAGGTAAGAAATACAAAGGTAAGGTATGTAACAGATATGTATTTGGTGGGATGCGAATGATGTGTCTGAAGGGTACTGTACATACAGTGAACCCTCCATATGTGAGCGCAGTCCATATCTATATGTAAATGCAGATGTGCATAGGGCAAGGGACATACTGCAACTGTTAGTGAAGGCTAGACATATATATGTAGTTGAAGGTTGCTGTGTGCACATATCTATGTAGGTTGTAGTGTGTGGCATTGAAAACAGCAAGCAGTGCAGGTATATGTCATGTGGTGGTTAAATGCTGTGGGACTGAGACAGTGAGGCCTGCTACAGCTATACGGCCTGAGGACAGCAAAATGCATTCCGCACAACACTGTACAATATTGTTACAAAATTGTATGTCTCACAACTGTTTAATGATTGATATTACCAACATGAAAGGTGGCCAGTATATGTGCCTATATGAGCATGTATATGTACAGCAATGGATGTTTACAAGTATGTGTATATATACCTGTATATATGTATATATATACATATATATAGAGAGTGAGATATATACGTATATATATATATATATATATATATATATATATATATATATATATATACATATATACAGATATATAGATATGTACATATATAGATATGTAGATATATAGATATATAGATATATGTAGATATATAGATATATACATATGTAAATATATATAGAGATATATAGATATATACAGATATATATGGATATATCTGGATATATATAGGTATGCATATATATATATATATATATATATATATATATATATATATATATATATATATATATATATATATATATATATATATATATAGAGAGAGAGAGATATACATATATAGATATGTATGTATATATATATATATTTATATATATATATATATATATATATATATATATATATATATATATATATATATTACAAATAGCGAACGTTCATAATCGCGAATTTGACATATCTCGAAAATATGTCGAATTCGCGGTTATGAAGTTGCGCTACATAATGTCCAGGTTTGTGTTTTGTTGGTGTGCGGTGCCATGTTTGGATGTAGGTGTTATGTCAGGTAAGTGAGTGTTTTGTAAGGGTTTTGAGTGGGAGTTAGAGTGTGGGTGAGGGATTGGAGAATGTGCGTGTGTGAGATTTTGTGTTGTGTTTGTGTGATCTCGGAGTTAGTATATATAAGTAGTGGGGGTGTGCAAGGGGGCTTGCCCCCCTGCTTATGTGTGTGTGAGTTGTGTATGTGTGTTGTTTTTTTGTTTATGTTGTGATGTGGGTGTTGTATGTTTAGTGTAGTGTGTGTGGTGTTTTCGGTTATGTGGTTTTGCGGTTTTTGTTTGTCGGTGTTTTGTGGATTCGGTTTTATAGTCTCGAGATACTGAAATTCGATATTTCAGCATTTCGAGGTTATAAAGTGAATCCATATATATATATATATATATATATATATATATATATATATATATATATATATATATATATATATATATATATGTATAGAGAGAGAGAGAGAGTGAGAAAGGAAGACACGGGGTCAGACGTACTGCAACAGGTGCCTGGTGACCAACGCACTGACTGAAAACCAGTGTTGATACTGCAGTACCATACCCCATTCCAAAACACTTTACACACTAACTACCAGATAGGTGGTTGCCTGCCCAACACTGAAGGTGTCAGAAGGGAACATGGGACACGGTGTACAGTAGCCTCCCCTCTAATAATCACAGTTCCACACTAGTCTTGTAATCCCTCTACGTAGTACGTGTCATCACAAAAGGTGTGACATCTAGGAAAATATAGGTCAGTGTACCCCCTACTCCTCACAATGCCCCATGTGGTATGTACCTCACATGACAACCACAGCAAGTGGAAAGGCCACAGACATACCTAACAAAGAGTGACACTGCTCCAAACACATGCCCTATGCAGACTGACTCACAAAACCACAGCTAGAGTGCATTGCATAAGTCATACACAGAGCTCACCACTGCCAGACATACAGAGGTATGACACACCCATAGCAGTCGGCCAACCACCATGCAACACCTCACAATCCCTCCGGGCTACATGACCTAGGGCCCTAATCCTTGTCAATGCACTAAACAGCACATGCTGGAGGTACAGGTTCCTATACACAAATATGCCATACTCTGGACTAAACTACCCAGCATTAATAAACATGGCTCCTCATTAGTAGATGTCATACATACCCCTGATGAATGTTATGGAGATAGGTAATATGCCCTGGGAGTCACCTCTGTGTATCCGTTTGACAGGATCAAGTATAATCACATTACATGTGTGTCAAATGGCAGGGTAGCATATGGCTAGGTTGCTGTAGGCCCCGGGCCAATAGTGTAGTAGCTACCTATGACACGATGCGCACACACATGTACTCAGTGCAATACCAGCTATGTGAGGTGGAATGAGTGTGATATTGACTGTGTGCTAGGTCTGTAAAGGTGTGATAGCTTAGCGTGAGGTTGTGTCTGTCATGGTAGTTTGTGTCCTAGGTGTGAGGGCAGAGAAAGATGTGTCAGTTATTGGGATGCAGACATAGTAGGATGGCATATGTTGTGACGTAGTACCTTGTGTACAACTGTGGTGTCCCATTGTAGGCTGTAGCAATACATGTATGCTCAGTAAGTGGTACTGCTGGTGAATCCAGGTCACATATGAACTGTTGTACCACCTGAAGCTGTAGACCTAAACACCACAGTATGGTGTATGTTCACATTCCCTGGTATCACTGTCTTGTGTGTTTCCTGTAGTCTGCACAGGTCACATTCCTCAGGCATAGGTATCTGTAAGTAGGGGCACACAGTAATGCTCATCTGTGTTGGCATACATTTGTGTGTTGTATGTATGTCTAATGTGTGTGTAATGAGGCCTGTACCATGGCCGCAATCACATGTGTGTTACAGGGTATGTGTGTGTACCTAGCAACATGTATACAACCGTGCACATATGTTAGGTAGGGGTATGGCATCAAAGACTAGGGTGGTTTACTGTCAATACTGTAACTGTACATTACATTCATTGCATTGGATGACAATATTCGTCATGCATTAGCTTGATATATACCCCCAGTGTGAGGTTGTGCATTGTATTCAATACAGTGTGTTGAGTACTGGTGTATACTGGTTTGTTGTATGGAGTGCGGCAGCCACTGTCAGGCAGTTGTGGGTTGAGCACTGATATGTGTTATTGAATGTGTGTATCCTCTGATAGACAGACAGATGCTATATCTGGCAGTTAAGTGATATCTGTACTTCATAATGTTAAATGTGCCACATGACTTGCTCACACATATTGTTTAATTGTCTTCCAGAGTTATGGCTCATCGCCGCAATCCTGTGTATACAGCTGCAGAGGAGGAGGTCATACAGGCCATCCTGTATCAGAACTATGCACGGCTTTTTTCCAGGGCCAGCCAGCACCAGCATGAGCGCACTGCACTCTGGCAAGATCTTGTTCGTTGGGTAAATGACATAGGTATGCATAACCGGACATATGAGCAGGTACGCCATCACTGCAGTGATTTAATCAGACATGTCCGGCAGCGTGCGTCTGATATCCATAGGCAACAGCTTACCACAGGTGGTGGGGGCGCCCATACATCCCCCCTCACCAGTGTGGAGGAGCTGCTCCTAAGCGTGGTGGCTCTTGGCCTACAGCAGCAGCAACATCATGCATGTGTCATCATGGAGGCCGGAGCTACCCAGCAGGACAACATGGAGCGTGCAGGTAATATGCCCTAGCTTTAGACTACTGTTACCTGTATTGTTAGAATATGCTTATGTGAGATGTGTACTGTATGTTTAGCAGTTGTGCTGCCTCTCGTGTGCAATACTGATATTTGGAATAGTATCTCCGCACCTGTGACTGTTGACGGTTGTTCCACTGTAGATTAGCGCACTCACTCACGGCAGCAATGCCTCAGTTGTGGCCACTGATAAACTGTGTCATATTCTTTTAGGTCCCTCTCGTGTGACAGCAGGGCAGACAGTACATGCTGGTGAGTGTGTTAACAATTTAATATTGGTAATTAAATGTGCATGTCATAGGTGAGGTGTAGGCCATGTACACGTAACACACCTACGCATAATGCATGCTGTCCATGTTTGCTGTGAGACATTAATCATCTCATTAAAGTCAGTAGCTGCCTCAAGCACATACACTGCACAGTGCAGCAGACACAAGTGCGGCAACACTGTACTGCACCTTAGATATGCATAGTTGCTACAGCTGTACACAACAGAACATGTTTATCATATGCAGTACATGAAAACATGCTACATTTCCCATCACACCCGCTGTAAGGACACACGTCAGTATCCCACATGTCTTGCACACACACACACATGCTATACCACAGGGGTAGAGTCCTATCATGGGTGTGTGCAACACACTGCAACACATAACACAGTCAAGTTAGGCAATGCTTCCTATTGGTCACCTCACACACCCATGTACAAGGTGTCTGTGTAATTGTGAACATAGCCACGGCACTGCAGTTCAAGTACAGCATGCTAGGCAGTGGTCTAGCACACATTAGTAGCTGTGAGTGACCACAGGATGCAAGTTGATGATGGCACAGGGTACTACATGCCATCCAATTACAGTGACCACAGTACTACTCATAGCAGTCATTGCTTTGCACCTCAATGTTGTGTGTGTGCAAACATATGCACCTATACACAATATGCATAGCGTGTTGTGTGTGTGCTTACATTTGCCAGTATACACAATATGCACAGCAGTCGCCATCTAAACAAAGTGTCACATATATGTCCTGGAATGCTAGTGGGTGTATAGGTCACTTGACACACATTGGGTATGTGTGGTGTTTAATGTTGCAGTCATGTAGCATGACATGCCATGTGTGGCACCAACATATCTGCAATATGTCTCACACTCACCATAACCACTATATACTGGCCATTTAGAGCATTGGGATACCTTCATGTCAACATGCAGCAATCATCCCGTGTGTGTACATAGCATGCATGTCCTACACCTGTGCCCACTATTATCTGCTTTGGACACAGACACTGTACTCAGACATTGATATCTATGTGTCACACAGATAAGATATGCAGCCATGGCATGTATACGTGTAAGTGATGGTGCACAGGGCATTGCAGAGCTGATAATACCTGCACAGCAATGTTGTGTCCATGTACAAATTGTGTTCCAGGGTGTAGCCAATCACTGAACAACGACACAGTTGCAACAAAGCCATGTATACTGCCATTACATTGGGGCGTCTACACTTGCACTGTATGGTCTTGTGCAACACATATTCTGCATGCTGACACGTGTGTGGTGACTGTTTACCTTGTGATACTGACACCCACCTTCACCCACTATAGAGTATGTGTTGGATTGCTGGTGTGTGTGTGTGTGTGTGTGTGTGCTGTAGTGAGGAGTGCATTACTGTTCATGTGTGCATGTGTGCATGTGTGCATGTGCGCATGTGCGCCTGTGCGCATGTGTGCATGTGTGCATGTGTGCAAGTGTGCAAGTGTTCATGTGTAGACCGTAAAGTGTGTTTCCTGTCTTCTTCTCACAGGTGCTGAGTTAGGGCTGGCCGAATGCAGCAGGGAACCTGAAGCCACTGCCACGAATAGTGCAGATGATGAGACATGTATTTTGACACAGGGAGGTTTTACAGGGTCTGCCGTTGGTCCACCAATCGAAAGTACACAGCGTTCAACCCCATCTATGCGCACACTCATACTGCCAATACATCCCTCACCACCAATGGCCATAGGTGAGGGACAGCATACAGTTGGCACTGACCAGGAGAGTGTGGTACCCATGGCACTTGCATCCCCTCACAGCAGCCATAGCCGTATTCCTGGAATGGTACCACATAGGCTGAGGTCCAGGGGTTCTTGGGGGAGCACTGCTGGTCGTATTGCCCCTGGCAGGCATGCCCTCACTGATCTTACGATATGCAGTATGTTCTAGGCTGTAATGCAGGCACAGGCACGTATGGAACGGTACACCAGGCAGGGACTTAGGGCGCAGAGGGCACATTACACTGCTATCAATGACAGCATCCGTGACCTTGCCGGTGCCATCTGGACGTACACCGAGGTCATTGATAGACGTTGGGGGGAGACATTAGATGCCCTCCACAATATGTCATCCATGAGCCAGGACCGTGCGGGATGGCTGCGACGTCGATGCGGACGCATGCCAGCAACAGCAACAGCTGGCAGTGGTCACGGACGGCCCTCGGTTCACAGCCGCTCCCGTAGTGGCAGTACCAGCCCCAGCAATGCTGGGGCTGGCCTGTCCATTGACTGTCCCAGTAGACCACATGCACGTGGCTCTGGCCATTCCCAGCAGGGACATGGGTCCAGTCGTCCCACCTCTGCCTCTGAGGACAGTACCCAGTCAGGGTTGGTACCCGATACTGTCCATAGCACCCCTGCCAGGCACAGGTACTGTGTCCATGGCCAGAAACAGTAATCTGTATGGCCTAGCAGGTACAGTCTGTGGCTGTCCCACAAACTACTGTATATGGCAGCCACATGGTGGAGCTGTGTGCATGCAGACACACACACATTAACCAAACAACTAGGGCTCACACATACACACACACATTACATCAACATTGGCCCATGCTGTACTGTTGTCCCTCACACACACACACACACACTCACACAAACACACACACACACAAACATGTCGATTGGATGGGTCAATGTCAGGCTCTGGCAAACAACAAAATGCCCTGTGCATATGTCTGCCACATAACGCAAGCACCGCCACATAATGCAAGCACTCAGGTCACTCCAAAGCAAGTACAAGTATGACTCTGTCATTGTCCATGCTGGTGTGAATGACCTGAGACATACCTCCCTGGACTACATGAAAAGAGACATAGAGGAGCTCTCTGACCATGTAGCCCAGGCTGGTATGACCCTGACCTTGAGTAGCATCTTGCCCTCACCAAGAATGATGCCACAGTATAAAGACAAAATGATCAGTTTCAACAATTGGCTAAAGTATTGGTGTCATTCAAAGGGGATCCAGTGTCTGTCAGCCTAGGATGACATGCTCGACAAGCCACGTTGCTTCGCTAGGGACGGCTTGCACCTGTCACCCTTAGGCTTTCGTATACTGGCCAAGGATCTTGCCACCCTCATAGTGCCTTTTTTAGGCAAGGCTCAAAGGACAAACCCACCTCCATAAACAACCCAAGGATAAAAAAACTAAAGGTAATGCTACTCAATGCCAGAAGTCTAAACCTCAAGATGCATGCACTCGAGGCTCTCCTCAGTATGGAGAAAATTGATGTCTGTGCAGTAACAGAAACCTGGTTCAAGGCTCCTGAGAGCACCCCAGCACTACCAGGTTATAACTCATACCATGCGTTTCGGCCCCAAAACTCGGACCGAAGCACAAAAGGAGGTGGAATATCTATATTCATCAAAGATAGCTACACCTCCAGGCTAGTGGCACTGCACGAAGCATTGGAAACCATCCATGTGCAACTAACAGCGGGCAAAACTGCCTTTCAGTTTGTAGCCTGCTACAGAACACCCTCCTTATTACAGGAACCCCACTTGGCATTCCTGAGAACACTGGAGAATATGAAGGTCTCTCCAAACACTATGTTATTGGGTGACTTCAACTACCCAAACATTGACTGGGAAAACTACTCAAGCCCAAACACCCTCGTCCAACGGTTCCTTGAATTTATAAACTGTAATGCGATGGAACAACTGGTCACCACTCCCACAAGAGGGAACAACATATTGTACCTGGTCATCACCAACATGGGGACTCTATGTTCCACGCCAGAGGTAAACCCCTCATTGGTAAGATCAGACCATAAACAAATTTCCCTGGACATCCATATTCCGTCCCCACCCCCAGCCAAGGAAATCACTGTAAAGAATTTCTCAAAAGCCATCTTTGCACTTCTCAAGACTGAGGTGGAATCCTTCAAAGCCCATGGGCCATAGGATAATACAGCCCAATCCGAAGAATCATTTACAAATGCATTCTATGAGCACCTGCAGGAATGCATGGATCGTGCTATCCCAAATAAAACCAAAACTCACTCCTCCAAAAACAGGAGACCAGTCTGGTGGACCCCGGCCATAAATAAGCTATACAACAGAAGGAGGAAGCTACTACATGACAGAGCAAAATCCCAAAAAGGGAAGGCATCTCTGACCAGTATTAGCAAGAAACTTCGATCCCTCATAAAATCATCAAATGCCAGTTTTTTAACGAAAAATTGCCCTAGACACTAAAGATAATCACAAGTCCTTCTTTAGTTATGTCAGGAACATGGGCGAAAACTCCCAGATATGCTCTGAATTGTTGCATAACTGTACAAAATATACCAAACCTACAGACATAGCCAACATCCTGGCAGACAGATTCAGTGCAAACTCCCCCCCCCTTTCCCCCCAAAGGAGCAAATGCTTATCCCAACTGAATGTAACCTCCCTGACATTACAGATGCACAGGTGAAAGTTGCCCTCTTCAAAGCAAAAAACACAGCATCTATGGGACCGGACGGTGTCCTAGGCTGTGTCTTACACAAGCTCCAAGAAGAACTGAACCCTCACATCAAGTCACTGTTCAAACTTAGCCTTACTACAGGATATGTACCCAAAGAATGGCATACAACTACAGTGGTCCCACTCCACAAAGGTGATGCCACAACGGAAACCGGAAACTATCGCCCCATAAACCTGACTAGTCTGGTCTGTAAAGCTATGGAGCGCATTATCATGGAACTCATAAACAAAGACATTGGGAGCCTCCAGACACTGAACCCTACCCAATTTGGCTTTGTTAAGGGCAAATCTTGCCTCTTAAACCTAGTTGATTTCTTTGAAACAGTTACCAAAGCCATAGATGAGGGCAAGGTAGTCCACACAGCCTACCTGGACCTCGCAAAAGCCTTCGACACAATATCCCACTCGGGTATCATAAATAAGCTTACCAGCTTAAATATCAACCCCTATATCACAAGATGGGTTGCAAACTGGCTCAGAGATAGAACCCACATGGTCAGAATCACAGGTGCCATGTCCGAATCCAAACCAGTTACAAGTGGTGTCCCACAGGGCTCAGTTCTGGGACCTCTCTTGTTCGGTATATACTTCTCTGAGGTTCAGCCTAACACAGGGGGATTATGGCTGACAAAGTTCGCAGATGACTGCAAACTGGGGGCCATAATCGAATCTCCAGCTGACACAAGCATCCCCCAAAAGGGTCTCACAGAGATGGATGCTTGGTGCCAGAGCCATGGCCTCAAGCTAAATGCTAAAAGTGCATAGTCATCCCCTTTGGGAAAACAAGGTGCCCACAAATTACCACATAGGTGGTAATCCATTAAGTGCGGAAGAAGTAATTAGAGATTTGGGGACCAACGTAGATAGTAATCTCTCCTTTGATAATCACGTTGCCAAAGTGGTTAGAAAGACCTTCTATATAGCCCACCTTGTCACGAAAGGGTTCGCATCTAGATCAAGAGAGGTCATTGTGCCCCTCTACTCGTCATTCATCAGGCCCATAATTGAATACAATGCCCCTTTTGGGATGTACCTTACCCGACACCTGCAGCAACTGGAGAGACCCCAAAAGTACGTCACCAAGAGGATCATGGGCTACAAACACATGTCCTATGCAGCTCGACTAAAGAAATTCCAGCTCTACTCAGTTGCTTACCGCCTACTCAGAGGCGATCTTTGTCTGACGTACAAAGCCATGTCAAACCCAGAATTAATGGACATGCTCCACCTCAAAAAATCCAAGTCCCTTAGAGCTACACGCTCCAGGGACCTAAACCTCAGCACAAAAATAAATAGGACATGCTGGAGGGACAGAATCATTTCCCAGAGGCTCCCCTCACTCTGGAATAGAATCCCAATTCATGTTAGACATAACTCCTCGCTGACCCTCTTCAAGCGAAATTTGGACGCATGGATGGGAAATCGCAAATTCACCCCTGGGATCTTCCCAGTGTCCCTGCTAGACAGAGGCACAGTAAACTAATCTGAAAAGGGTACCTTCTGTGACCTACTTTACAGAGGCACAGTAGGCTAACCTAATAGGGAGGCAGAAGCCAAATACACTCTTGCTAGGCTTATAAATGCCCTAGGGCAGATAGCCTAGCATCTACCTATGAACCTATGAACCTATGATACCTGTGTCGCCTCCTGTCATCTGTAACATTGATGGAGGAACAGGCTAACATGGTGCTGATGCACAGGGTGACACTATAGCAGTGTAGCAATATTAGGAAGTTGTCAACAGGAAAGTGTAATGACATCCTTGTAGGAATATCTCAGCAGACATTATTCATCAAAGCTCTGATTGTCAATGTAGCAATGTTTACACCACTGTTAGGTCTGACTATGTATTGTCCACCCATGTGCCACTTGGCTGACGTGTAATTTGTTGCCAGCATATGTTAGTGAGTGGACAGTATGTGTGTGATGTGTGCAGTACAGATTAGCAAGTGTACATCTGTGAACATGGTGGGTGTGCACTTATGTAAGTGCATAGTGGACACATGGGACATGTGGCATACCCTGTTGTACACATAGTGAACATGTCACAGTATCTTTCAATGGCAAGTATGCATTCTACTACAGTTATGTACTAACATGGGTAGACATGTGTATGACATGGGTAGACACCATGCTGTGGGTGATACTGTTAGTATCTGTCAATGATTTGTGGTCTGGTAGTATACATAACCTCAACAGCATGACTATAAGCAATCATTGGATGTTGTCCTGACAAATGACACACAGTTGTAGGGAACTCAGTAACAGTTGTATCCTTCCGGTGCTACACTATAACACTAACCAGTGGTAATTACCGCCACCCATTCCTGTGTCCACACCTGTTTGGCATATAGCCCCCTTAGGTACATGCAAACACACTAGGGATGTGTCCATCCACATCTAGTAATGCATGCAGTGGCCTACAATCCATTCCCTGGATGGGACACATATCCTACACAAGGGTATCATACAGACAGATGCCTGTCATGTGATACATGCTGTATAACAGTAAGCTGACTATGGCGTAGTCATCCACATGTACTATACTTACTATCCCATCAGTACCACATAGGTGGTAGCCCTCAACATGCATGTTGGGTACCAATGTGTACATACAGCCTCATAGTATGTCATGTGTCCCTTGGTATCCACATATCCATAGGTATTGTGGAGTCCCAAGGTGTGTCACATGAGACATTGGAGGCCTGGATGCATATACACAAGGCAGTTGTACACCTATAAAGACTGTCCATTATTGGCAGTCGTGGTTGTGTATGAACATGCCTGACATATACCCCAGGCATATACCCTCACTCACACTACTGTAAAGTAATTGTCATGGGTGTGTGTGGCACAGATGACCTTGGCCACGGATCATGACAGTGGATGGGCTTGTCACATACATACATATGTGACCTACGATCTGAGAAGCTGCGGCACAACCTGTCAATGGCAACAAATGTATTCATGTAGTATGCAGGCTTCACACCTATGTACTGATTAAGGGAACATGTACACATATATATTTGCAACTCATATACCTGATGTGTGCAATGCACTTACTGTTGCAATCATAATATGCCATAACATAGTAAAAGCAAGACCCACACTGCATTGACCAAGAGTGACACACACACAGTCAGCACTTGCAGGATTCAAACCCCTACCTAACTATGTTATGATCCTAGAGAGAGACGCATTAGCGCAGCACGCCATTTGCTTTACTGGGCAGTTTCCCTTCTCCGTCTGTATTTCTAGGGTGGTGACATCATCAGTCTTTCCAAAGAGGAATGTACATCTGTGGTGTGTTTTCCCAGTCTTCAAAAAGGCCACTCCTTTCAAAGAGAATTGCACACACCTACACACATCCCCCCAACACAGTCAGCGTTTGCAGGATTCAAACTCCTACCTAACTATGGTATGACACCAGAGAGAGACGCATTAGCGCAGCATGCTATTTGCTTTACTGGGTGGTTTCCTTTCTCCGTCTGTATGTCTAGGGTGGTGACATCATCAGTCTTTCCAAAGAGGAATGTACATCTGTGGTGTGTTTTCCCAGTCTTCAAAAAGGCCACTCCTTTCAAAGAGAATTGCACAAACATACACACACCCCCCCTCACACAGTCAGCGTTTGCAGGATTCAAACCCCTACCTAACTAGGTTATGATACCAGAGAGAAACACATTAGCGCAGCATGCTATTTGCTTTACGGAGTGGTTCTCCTTCTCCGTCTGTATTTCTAGGGTGGTGACATCATCAGTCTTTCCAAAGAGGAATGTACATCTGTGGTGTGTTTTCCCAGTCTTCAAAAAGGCCACTCCTTTCAAAAAGAATTGCACACACATATCGCTCACACAGTCAGCATTTGCAGGATTTGAACCCCTAACTAGGTTATGATATTAGAGAGAGACACATTAGCACAGCACACTATTTGCTTTACTGAGTGGGTTCCCTTCTCCATCTGTATTTCTAGGGTGGTGACATCATCAGACTGGACATGGTAATGTGTGTACACTTTGTTTTATGCCATTCCAGGAATGGTCCATGTGGGTCGTCAGGTGTCAACAGCTGGAACAGGAACTCATAATCCTTACCTTGTGTGATCTATCTGTGGACACATCGACATTCCTTCATATGTCAACACATATTTATGCACAGCTTGTTGGTTATGTGGATACTACATGTGTCTGGGATGTTGATAAAGGGCTATTCAAAGTGTATGTGAGACATGTGTAGCTGTGTTCAGTGATGTATGTCCTGTGTGGCTGCCTTGCAAACAGTCTAGCATGTTTGGGAACCATGATCCGCACATGAACATACCACGGTTAGTAGAGTTGTGTGTATGTCAGATTCCAATAGCTCGGTTTATGACTTCAACCATGATGGACTCCATGGCTTGCAGATCATACTTCATAGGCATACTGGACTGTACATCCCATGGTGTGTTGTGCACCAACACTTGTGTGGAGTGCCATATGTTGCTGTAACACATTCAACGGTTCCACATCCTGTGTAGGGGGAGAGGTTCAGTTGACTGTTCAGGTGCAGGATCTGTTTGTTCTGCAGTTTATGCATGACACATATTGGGAATCAATGTAGTCCACTTGATGCCATGCTTTTAGCATTGGGGGTAGCTGTTCATCCATTCTACATGTGATATCTCCTGGTATGATGATATGGACTATCGTTGGTGGGAGGTGGGTGGTATGTATATATGGGCCTGTCTGTCAGGATGTCGGCATTGTCAGTTGGCCCTGACTCATGACATATATGTGTGTACATTGCTATATATGACATAACTGTCGGAGGTGTCATGATTCAGTCTGGACTCCTTCTCAGCTGAACACCAACAAACCTGAGCACTAATCCCTGTTATACTCCTTTACACACTTAACACCCTACTGATCCTTTGTCATCTGGCTACTGAGTATGTCATGATGATATCCTGGCATGTCCAGGGGTCGGCTTTGTGTGCACTCTCCAGTCAGCTGATGAATATTGTGATGTAGACACAATGTCACATCTTCCTCATGTACACAGACAAGACTCTCCTCCTCACAACAAACCCAGATATATGTGTGAGATGCACCTATAGAGACATACAGGGTGCTGAACTCTCTCAACCCATGACTGGCATAGTCTATCAGGTGGTGAAGATAACCACACACACCACATATCATTCTCACATATCCTCTGGCGACAGCACTCAAACCACATTATCACACATACACATACTCGGATGCTGTAAATGAACTCTGCCTAAGCAGCAGAGACCTCCACAGCAGGCACACACACAACTGCTACCCCACTACATTTCCCACATCTCACATAGTTCACAATGTCAGTGTGCCACACAGTCACTTGTCTTCGGGCTACACAACACACATAATACACTTGTGATAGGTGACACTTATTGTCAGACACACTGACATACCACTCACCAGCCCATACAAGGGAATAGTCCCTTTGTGCTGTCTGTCGTGTGCCAGGATCTGCCACATAATTCATGCAGTCAGGTCACTACAAAGCAAATACAGGACTGGCACCATCATTGTCCATGCTGGTGCGTAAAACCTCAGATGTTACTCCCTGGACCGCATGACATGGTACATGGAGGAACAGTGTCATCATGTAGCCCAGGCCAGTATGACCCTGATCTTGTCTAGCATCTTACACCCACCAAGTATGATATCACAGTATACAGACAAACATATCACGTTTAACACTTGGCTAACAGATTGGTGTCATTCATAGGGGATACAGTATCTGTCAGCCTGTGGTGACATGCTCAACATGCCACGTAGCTTCACTATGGACAGCTTGCACCTGTCACCCTTGGACCTTTGAATGCTGGCTAAGGCTCTTGCTACCACCATAGTGCATTTGTTGAGCAGGGCTCAAAAGACAAACCCACCTACATAGACATTACAGGTTAAATAACACTAAGGGTAATGCTGCTCAACACCAGATGTGTTGCCCTCATATTGCAGCCACTCAGGACTCCCATCAGTATGGGGGATAGCAATATATGTGCACTAACAGATGCCTAGTTCAGGGTCACATATGCACACCAGCACTACCAGGTTATGTTTCATACCATGCTTTCTGACCACAGAACTTGGAACGGACAGCACAACTAGGGGGTGTATCCCTATACATCACAGATACACACACCTCTGGGTTAGTGGCACTGCAGTAAGCATCACAGACCATACATATACAACTACCATTGTTTGAAACTGCCTTTCAGTTTGTTGCCTACTACAGACCACCCTCCCATACTCAGGAAACACACTCGGCTTTCCTGGGAACAGTGGGGGATATGATGGTCTCCACAAACACCATTATATTGGGTGACATCAGATACATGAATATTGACTGGGGATACTACTCAAGCCGCAACAACCTCACCAGTCACTACAATTTGTACATTCATATGCTATGGCACAACCAGTCACAACAGCCACAAGGGGGAATACATATTGGACCTGATCATCACCATCATGGGGAGTCTATGTTACACACCAGCAATATACCCCTCATTGGTAAGGTCGGAACATACATCTATCTCACTGGACATACATATACACTCCACACACCCATCCTGGGTAATCTTGGTGAACTTCTGATGAGCCAACGTCTCACTTCACCAAAGCAAGGTGGTATCCTTCAGAGAGCTTGAGACAGTGTGAAATACAGCTCCGACTGCTGAATCCTTTACATACACATTCTATGGACTCCTAGTGGACTGCATGGATTGTGCTACCCCAAATAACAACAAGACTCACTCCTTCAATGGCAGGGGACCTGTCTGGTAGACACCAGCTATTAATGAGCTGTACAATGTCAGGAGGAAGCTACTACATGATAGAGCACAATCCCAGATGGGAAAAGCATCTGTGATCTGTACTATCAGACAGCTATGATCACTCATGTACTTATCTAAGGACTTCTTCTCACGGACAAGTAGGACTATCACAAGGCTTTCATCAGTTAGGTCAGGAACCTAGGTGGACAGTCACTGATATGCTGTGAGTTACTGGATACTGACTACACTTACCCTGAACCCACTGGCATAGCCAGCATCCTGGCAAACAGGTTCAGTGCAGATGTCTCCACCCATCCCCCCTAGGGAGCAACTATCCATCCCAACATAGTGTAACCTCCCTGACACCACACAGTAACAGGTGACTTCTGCCCTCCCCAAAGCATACATTACAGCATCAATGTGACCAGTTGGTGTCCTGGCCTGCATCTTACATGAGCTTCATGACAGACGTAACCCTCACATTACATCACTGTGCAATATTGGAGTTACTACAAGATATGTACCCACGGAATGGCATACAGCAACAGTGTTCCCACTCCACATAGTTGGTGCCAGAACGGACCACAGATAATATTGCCCTATAAGCCTAACTATCCTGTTATGCAAAGCTATGGAGTGTATTGTCATGGGACTCTTACACATAGACATCAGGAAACTAAAGACACTGTGTCCTACACATTTCAGCATTGTTGTGGGCAGATCTTGCCTCTTGAACATGTTTGTATTCTTTTGACAGTTAATAGGTCCATCAACATAGAAACAGTTGTACACGCAGCCTACCTGAAGCTTGCTAAACCTTTCCACACAATAACCCACTGGGCCATTATGCACAGGCTCACCAGCATCGATATGAACACATATCTCACATTATGGATTGCTACCTTGATCAGGGATAGCACCAACATGGTCAGAATTGCAGGTGCCATGTCTGACTATACACCAGTTACACATGGCATCCCACACGGCTCGGTCCTGGGACCTCTCTTGTTCAGTATATATTTGTCTGATGTACAGGCTACCACAGGGGGAATATGGCTGACCTTGTTCACACTTGACTGCATACTGGGTGCCATGATCACCTCTCCAGCTGCCACATGCATACTCCAACAGGGTCTAACAGAGATGGATGACTGGTGCCTGAGCCATGGCCTACAGCTAAATGCCATTAGTTGCATAGTCATCCCCTTTGGGAATAACAACATGCCCACACATTAACACATAGGTAGTACTCCATTACATATGGTAGGTGTTGTTAGGTGATTGGGGACATGACTTATTCGTACTGTCGCCTTTGACATTCACGTTGCCACAGTGGTTGGACAGACCTTCTATATAAGCAACCTTATCCCATATGGTTTCACATCTAGATGGAGTGATGTCATTGTGCCCCTATACTAATAAAAACTGTGCTTGGTTACAATGCCACCTTTGGGGTGTACCTTACCCAATACCTGCAGCAACTGTACTGACTACATACATCCAAGCAACAGCCACCCCTCACCAATACCCACAAATCACATATCTCACAAAATCAGTGTGCCTCACAGTCACAGCCCTTAAGGCTAAACAACACACAAAATACACTTGTTATAGGGCACTCTATTGTCCAGCACACTGACATCCCACTCAACTGAGTGAACAAGGAGAAGGTCACTGTAAGCTGCCTGTCAGGTGGCAGGATCCACCACATAATGCAAGCACTTAGATCACTCCAAAGCAGATACAAGTATGACTCCATCATTGTCCATGCAGGTGTGAATGACATGAGACGTACCTCCCTGGAATAAAACAAATGAGACATAGAGCAGCTCTCTGATCATGTAGCCCAGGCTGGTATGACCCTGACCTTGGGTAGCATCTTGCCCTCGCCAGGAATGATGCCAGAGTATAAAGACAAAATGATCAGTTTCAACAATTGTCTACAGTATTGGTGTCATTCAATGGGGATCCAGTGTCTGTCAACCTGGGATGACATGTCCGACAAGCCACGTTGCTTCACTAGGGACGGCTTGCACCTGTCACCCTTAGGCTTTCATATACTGGCCATGCCTCTTGCCACCCCCATAGTGCATTTTTTAGGTGAGGCTCAAAGGACAAATGCACCTCCATAGACAACCCAAGGATACAAAATCTAAAGGTAATGCTACTCAATACCAGACGTCTAAACCTCAAGGTGCACCCACTTAAGGCTCTCCTCAGTATGGAGGATATTGATGTCTGTGCAGTAACAGAAACCTGGTTCAAGGCTCCTGAGAGCACCCCAGCACTACCAGGCTATAACTCATACCATGCGTTTCACACACGAAACTCGGACCAAAGCACAAAATGAGGGGTAGTATCTATATTCATCAAAGATACCTACACCTCCAGGTTAGTGGCACTGCACGAAGCATCAGAAACCATCCATGGGCAACTAACAGCAGGCCAAACTGCCTTTCAGTTTGTAGCCTGCTGCAGAACACCCTCCCTATTACAGGAACCCCACTTGACATTCCAGAGAACACCAGAGAATATCAAGGTCTCTCCTAAAACTATGTTATTGGGTGACTTCAACTACCCAAACGTTGACTGCAATAACTATTCATGCCCAAACACACTCGCCCAAAGGTTCCTTGAAGTTATAAACTGTAATGCGATGGAACAACTGGTCATCACTCCCACAAGAGGGAACAACACATTGGACCTGGTCATCACCAACATGGGGACTCTATGTTCCACACCAGGGGTAAACCCCTCATTGGTAAGATCAGACCATTAACAAATTTCCATGGACATCCATATCCCATCCCCACCCCCAGCCAAGGAAATCACTGTATAGAATTTCTGAAATGCCACCTTTGCACTTCTCAAGACTGAGGTGGAATCCTTCAAAGCCCATGGGCCAGAGGATAATACAGGCCAGTCCGCAGAATCCTTTACAAATGCATTCTATGAGCACCTGCAGGAATGCATGGATCATGCTATCCCAAATATAACAAAGACTCACTCCTCCAAAAACAGGAGACCTGTTTGGTGGACCCCGGCCATAAATAAGCTATACAACAGAAGGAGGAAGCTACTACATGACAGAGCAAAATCCCAAAAATGGAAGGCATCTCTGATCAGTATTAGCAAGAAACTTTGATACCTCATAAAATCATCAAAGGCCAGTTTCCAAAGGGAAATTGCCCTAGACACTAAAGATAATCACAAGTCCTTCTTTAGTTATGTCCATAATATGGGTGGAAACTCCAGATATGCTCTGAATTGTTGCATAACGGTACAAAATATACCAAAACTACAGACAGCCAACATCCTGGCAGACAGATTCAGCACAAACCTCTCCCCCCCTTCACCCACAAAGGAACAAATGCCTATCCCAACTGAATGTAACCTCCCTGACATCACAGATGCACAGGTGAAGGCTGCCCTCGCCAAAGCAAAAAACACAGCAGTTATGGGACTGGACGGTATCCCAGGCTGTGTCTTACACAAGCTCCAAGAAGAACTGAACCCTCACATTAAGTCACTGTTCAAACTTAGCCTTACTACAGGATATGTACCCGAATAATGGCGTACAGCTACAGTGGTTCCACTCCACAAAGGTGGTGCCACAACAGACCCTGGGAACTATTGCCCTATAAGCCTGACTAGTCTGGTCTGTACAGCTATGGAGCGTATTATCATGGAACTCATAAACAAACACACTGGGAGCCTCCAGACACTGGACCCTACCTAATTTGGCTTTGTTAAGGGCAGATCTTGCATCTTAAACCTAGTTGATTTCCTTGAAACAGTTACCAAAGCTATGGATGAGGGCAAGGTAGTCCACACGGCCTACCTGGACCTTGCAAAAATGTTCAACACAATACCCCACTTGGAAATCATACATAAGCTTAACAGCTTAAATATCAACCCCTATATCACAAGATGGGTTGCAAACTGGCTCAGGGAAAGAACCCACATGGTCAGAATCGCAGGTGCCATGTCCGAATACAAACCAGTTACAAGTGGCATCCCACAGGGCTCAGTTCCGGGACCTCTCTGGTTCAGTATATAATTTTCTGAGGTTTAGGCAAACACGGGGGGATTATGGCTGACAAGGTTCACAGATGACTGCAAATTGGGGGCCATAATCGACTCTCCAGCTGACACAAGCATCCTCCAGAAGGGTATCACAAATGTTTGGTGCCAGAGCCACAATCTCAAGCTACATGCTAAAAAGTGCATAGTCATCCCCTTTGTGAAAAACAAGGTGCACACAAATTACCACATAGGTGGTAATCCATTAAGTACAGAAGTAGTAATTTGAGATTTGGGGACCAATGTAGATAGTACTCTCTCCTTTGATAATCACATTGCCAAAGTGGTTACAAAGACCTTCTATATATGCCACCCTATCAAGAAAGGGTTCGCATCTACATCAAGAGAGGTCATTGTGCCCCTCTACTCATTAATCATCAGCTCCATACTTGAATACAATGGCCCTTTTGGGATGTACCTTACCCGACACCTGCAGCACCTGGAGAGACCCAAAAGTACCTTTCCAAGAGGATCATGGGCTACAAACAGATGTCATATGCAGCTCAACTAAGGAAACTCCAGCTCTACTCAGTTGCTTACCGCCTACGCAGAGGCAATCTATGCCTGACATACAAAGCCAGGTCAAAGCCAGAATTAATGGACATGCTCCACCTCAAAAATCCAAGTTGCTTAGAGATACACGCTCCAGGGACTTAAACCTCAGCACAAGAATAAAAAGGACATACTGGAGGGACAGATTTATTTCCCAGAGGCTCCACTCACTCTGGAATAGAATCCCAATTCATATTAGACATAGCCCCTCACTGACCCTCTTCAAGCCAAATCTGGACACATGGATGGGAAATCGCAAATTCACCCCTGGGATCTCTTCTGTGTCCCTGCTAGACAGAGGCACAGCAAACTAATCTTAAAGGGTACCTTCTGTGACCTAATTTACAGAGGCACAGTAGACTAATCTAATAGGGAGACGGACGCCAAATACACTCTGGCTAGGCTTATAAATGCCCTAAGGCAGATAGCCTAGTATCTACCTATGAACCTATGAACCTATAAGTTCTGCACCAAGCAGATGTAGGGACTCACATAGATGACCTGCACAGTTCAGATGCAGTAACTCCAGTTCTACTCAGTCACTTACCACCTACTCGGATATGATGTTTGCCTGTTGTTTGCAGTAATACCCCACCCAGAATTAATTGACAAGCTCCATCCACCTCAGGATATCCAACTCCCTTGTAGCTACACACTCCAGGGACATATACCTCAGCACAGATGTTAATAGGACATGCTGGAGGGACAGATTCTTATCCCAGGGCCTCCACTCAATCCAGATTGTGATCACAGTTCCACATAGGCAGACCTACCCACTAACCACCTACAGGGGACGTCTTGACGGCTGTATGGGTGATCGTATGTTTACCCATGTGATATCTTCTGTGTCCCTGCTACACAGAGGCACACTAGCCTAAACGTACATGGGCTATCTTGTGTGACTTACTATTCACTGGCACAGTGTAGTACTCTGATAGGGCTGCAAAAGCCAAACACACTCTGGCTAGGCTTGTACATACCCTAGGGCAGATAGCCTACTATCAACCTCTGAACCTATGCTTCTGCTCGGGATGCACAATATTTATTGCTGATACTGTTTGCAGGTCTTTATCGTCTTTGCTTTCCCAGTTTCTATGAACAACTTAGGTATCTGTGGAACATGTTTGATCATGACAGGTTTCCACTATATTATATAAGTGTCTGTTGTCATGTAACTGTGTACACAGGGCGGATTGCTGGATAGTGAGAGGTTCCTGGGTTAACACATGCAACTGTCAGATATGTGTGGCCCACTGCTGTAGTCAGACATGGCCTAAGTGTGTGAGCATGCCCAGTTCAGGCTTTCCATGTTTTGTTGCCTGACATATGTCTCATTTATTCAAGTGTGTGAGCATGCCCAGTGTGACCTTTCAGTATGTTGTGATCTGAAGTACACTACGTTTCTGGATGTGTGTGAACATGACCAATATTAACATTTATACTGTGTGTGTTGGAAGTCAAGTTCTGTTCTTACTGCAGGATTCACCTTTGTGTCATATCTCAACAGGGATTATGCTGTGCCTGCAGGGTTTCCATGAGATACTTTGCATAGACTTATCAACATCCCTTCATACTAGCTAAACAGTGCAATCCTGTCATGGTTTAGCGGTTCAGTACTTTAACTATGGTGCACAGTATCCTGGGTTCGAGGCCCATCACTGCTTTATATTTCCATACTGAGCAGACCAGACTGCTTAAGGGCCAGTTAAGCAAATATGAGCATGTTCGCTTTTGTTCTGCTATGCCCTACTTAGACCAGGCTTGTCCAACATTGCTGTATATTCACCAACTTTGCTGGACATTGCCCAATGTTACTCAACACTGACCACAGTTGTACTAGTTGGTGTGTGTATTCTGTTTGCATATACTACATGGTGGTAAATGCTGTTTAGCACTATGTTAAATTGCTTGACACATGGCAATCATGCCTCAGGTGGTGCTGCAGGGCTGCCTATGTCAGATGCACATACTACACTCCCTGTACGTGTTTGAAGCAGGTAGTGTCAACTTAGGCATCCCTTTTACTATATGTGTGGGTCAGAGAGAAGTATCATTACCAGGGTTCCTACTGAGCCAGTGTATGTGCTATGCGTTGCCTCTTTGCCAAGACCAAAGCATACTGGGCACGCCTCCTTCTGCCTACTGGGGCAGGCTCAGGTTTTTCCTCCTCCGAGTCACGCTCTGCCTGTGATGACCTTGGCAATGGTGGGGGGCTGTTTGGCCCAGGCCTATGCTGGTCCTGCTGCAGCTGTTTTTGCAGGATCATATTATGTAGCATAGCACATATCATGACAATTTGGGTACATGTAGTTGGTGTGTACTGCAAGGCTCCACCAGATGTGTCCAGGCACCAGATCCGTGACTTGAGCAGCCCAAACACACGCTCGATTACATTTCGTGTTTGTGCGTGTGCCTCATTATGGCATTCCTGTTCAGGTGTGTGTGCATTTCTGATGGGTGTCATCAGCCATGGCTCCAGTGCATAGTCAGCATCCCCCACTAGGTGACCATGTGGGATGTCCCCATTGGCAAATGTCTGGTACAGCTGCTTCAGATGCCAGATATGGGAATCATGGTAGCTTCCAGGGCAGCCAGCACACACATTCAGTATTATGCCCTGGGAATCACGCACAACCTGGCAGTTGATGGAGGGGAAGCCCATGCCATTGAAGTAGACCCTACCCCGCTCACTGGCTGGTGCTTTGATGCATATATGCGTGCAGTCTATTGCACCCACTACCTCAGGGTATTCTGCTATTTGCTGGAAGAGATGCATATTGCTGGCCAATACCTCACAGGAATTGGGGAAATATACATGATCACTGACATGTGCTGACATGGCATCCAGAAACTGGTGCAGTACCCTGGATGCTGATGCCTGTGATATCCCCATCATATCACCAGTTGGTCTCTGGAAGGTACCTGTTGCTAGTATTTGTAGGCCAACACATACCTTGGTTTCCACTGGAATGGGTTCCCCTCTGTTGGTTCTGTGTGTGAGGCATGGCCTGCACAGCTCAACAATTTGCTGCATGAGGTCTCTGTCCACTCTATAGCGCTCCCCTGTCTCCAGCTCATGTAGCCCCTGGTAGGTTACCCTGGGCCTGTACACTCTTCTCCGTCTCCTCACTGGGGGTCGGTTGGCAGCATTCCCATTGTCACCACCCTCAGCATGTTACAAATGTCGGTTTATGACAGCAATGGCAGCCCCTAACATTTCTTTGTCTCAGTTAAGCCTTTTCAGTATTCACTTCTCTTAACTTACTGCAGTGCTGCAGTGTCTCTGAGCAATACATGGTGAAAACTTGTTTGCAGAGTTTTAAGTGCTGGGCTGGGCTGGGCTGGTTTACTGCCTGTGTAATTGCCTGATTCTGATTATTTCCACCTGCTAGCTCTGCTGACTCTCCCTGGTTAACTTCCTACTGTTTGTTGTGTTTCCTTTTCTCTTTCCATTTCCTCAGGGGGGCAGCGCCACGCACACTAGCGCAGACGCGCGTACATGTGATAACACACATGCACACAGGCTTAGGCGGAGTTACACTAGCTAATTCCTGCTTAAACGTGCGCACACCAGTGCAACCGCACTCACAATACTGTAAACTGCCTTATACATGCTTACTCCGGCTTAAAAGCGCGCACTCACGCTTACACGTGCGCACACTGTCTTACTCGGGTTTACAGGTGCTCACACTTGCGCATACACGTTGCAAGCATTTTTACAAGAAACTTTAGTGATACCCACAGTGTGCACCTTCTATTTCTTGACTTTAGCTAGGATACCTGATGACACACCTCTTCAAGTGATGAGCAACTGACAGCTACTCTGCTCCAATGAGCTTATCTTCTTTCATACATACCCCCTCCTGATGTCACCTATATCCTACTCTGTTACTCCCCTTATCCTAGTCTTACACTCCACTGACTGTGCTCATTTGCTATGTAGACTTGGGATTCACTATCCTTACCCTCATTTGCATAGGATTGCCTACTAATGCTTGGTTACATCTCTTAGACTGGGTTCCCACCTTAGCAACCCCTACTCGGTAGCCATGTTGTCTTCAGCCTGCCATTGCCTTGCATTGTACATTACAAATACCCATAAAAACCACATTTGTGGCTTTTAATTTTTATTTTTCTGTTTTTTTAGAGTGCAGCCCATTTGCGCGAAGCTGCGCTACGCTTAAAGATAGAAACTCAGAAAAAAAAATCATTTTTTTTTCATTTTGCATCAGGAAACATTGCCAATGGCTGTATATTTGGCCATTGGCATGCTTCCTCTACTGGATGCAACCTTTATTTGAAGCTGTCACGGCTCCGTTTTGCTATTTGCAGAATGGTACTCAGTTGTCAACTGAGTACATTTCTGCAGATAACACTACTCTTACTCGGACAGGTTCGGGTTTCCTGAATCGCAAATCTACCTCATTTGCATGCCTTTCGGCTGCAATTGAGGTAATTTGCATGTCCCCGCCCTGTCCATGTAAGAGCCATTTTAGGAGCTCTCTTTCACGCCCCTACAGGCTGTTCCTGGATCACTCGTCGGACATGATGGCTGCATGGAGTCTTACTCTCCTCTTAGACTCCGTGCAAGCCATCGTGAATCCGGCTCTAGGTTATTGCCATTCCTTCACACCAAAAAAGTAACCCTTAATTAAGAGACCAAACCTTGCTATTTAGGAGTGGCCAGGAAGATGCTCTCTCACTCATACAATTTCACTATTGGAGAAAAAAAGCTTTCTCTGAGGTAACACCTGCAACATTGAATATGGAATAAACTACCTCCAGATATTAAAAGCCAAGAAACATTTGAGTCATTCAAAAGAACATCTCAAGCTACACCTGCTAAATGAAGCTAAATATGACTGATTTTACACTGCTTAATTCTTAGACCACATAGTCATGAATTGCAATTGCAAGGATGCCTCCTATGTGCACATATTGTAAATATTGTTTAAACTATCTCCTCTAGTTACTTTACAGTTTTATGATCTTAGCTAGTATTTTAAACAATGTTATGCTGATGTTCTATGCTTTGTACTCAGATCATGACTGAAATGGGTCACTAGATCAGTTCACTTATAAAGTTAAAAAATTGTAAAATGAAATAAAATAAAATAAATAAATCAGATAATAGAATAAGTGTGGAATAATAAAGGGTTGCAAATAGTAAAATTACGTGACACTTTTAATATTATATATTACACTGCCTGTTGTTGTTGTCTTTCGGCTTTTCCCGGTTATGGGTCGCCACAGCGGAACTCCGGCCCGCTAATGATTGGCAGTAGATTTTTACGTGCCGAGTTGCCAGCTCTGATGCACAACCTTCAACGAAGGTACGCCCATTCACGCATGTCTCCACACAGAAGACAGTCTAGCTGAGAATCGAACAGAACAAAGTTTTACTGTGAGGCGACAACGCTACCGCAGCACCACCACTGCCTGTAAATCATATATATTATATTGCATGTAAAACACACAGAAATATATGATTCAATGTCCATAAAATTTGAAAATGGGGATAATCAGTTACTGATAATAACAGTATAATAAAATAATTCTCTTAATGCACTGTTTAAGCTCTAAGTATGAACCAGACTTTCCAGGTCTGACTAGTGGCATGGATGCTGGAAAAATATGCATAGTAAAGAGGGCTGACAAGGTTACTCTTGCTTGACTCTCTATCAAAAGAAATGTAAAGGGAAGACATGCAGTGGGATATCTATATTGCTTTTCTTGATGGTTTCCATGGGTGGTGAGAGGTACAAGCCTGGCAATGCAGGGGAGTCGCTACAGAGGTGGCCAGCTCCTTCCCCTCAACACTCCACTGTATTCTTTTTCACATAACTAAGCAAGTCAGGGAGTTAGGGTATAAATGACAAGCACATAAACTATACAATATGACAACCCCTGCATTTCCACAATCGTCCCAACCAAAGCTGGAAACGATCTGGTAACTGAAAAGGTTCTCTCTATCTATAAGCCTATATTTATATCTATAAGCCTATCTCCCCTCATCTCTCTATATTCCCCCACTCGGTCCGGATGTAGCTGTGACCTTAACCTACTACAAATATACAAACCTAAGACTAAAATCGGTTGCAACCTCTACAGCTACAATCCTACCACATCATGGAACAAATTACCAGTAGAAATCAGGTCCCTCAAACATTCAAATAATTTCAAAACTGCCACTAGAGAGTATCTTCAAACTCACTGGTCCTGCCTCTGCACTCATCCTCCCTGATCTAGCCCACTAGTTCATATGTAATCACCAAAACTTCAAACTTTTTTAGCTCGTAAACCTCTTCAAAGTATCACTGTACTTCACCACTTCTTATCTTCATTTCTAATGTCACATATCTCATTAAATAACTATGTACACTATGAACACTTTTCACTGTTTATTGAAAATGTTTGTATCGAATAGTTTCTCTTATGTATGCTTATTATGTTTTTTTCTGCATTATTATTTTTCTGATAAAATGTATTTCATTGTATGTATACACTGTAACCTGCTGACACTGTTTAAAATTGTAAAACTGTGGAGCTTTTCTTCCCAGGCCTCCACTGAAAAATGGCTACTAAACTCAGTCGGACTAACCCAGTCAACAAATGTAAAATAAATAAATAATAAATCAGAAGAGATGACACCATACACAGAGAAAGGGTAAGCTGCTGTGCTGCAGATGTAGACTTCACTGGTTAGAATGAAACTCTGGGGATGTGCAGGAGAATAGAGTTTAATGCCGGCTGTCTCTGACAAACAGACTCCAAGGAAGGATAGAAGCATTTTCAAAATAATAAAAGTATTAGAAAAAATGAAATAAACTAAAACTATAACTATTTTAAGAGCAGAATATAAGGATACCTAGGTAAAAGTTCATATTTGAAATGCAAACATATATGACAAATTCTCCATAAATAATTATATATAAGCTTGTGGTCTGCAGATTCAAGCTAATTAGTATGTCTAAATAAATATAAAAACTTTTTGTTAACTGAAAGTGTACTTGCTTAAAATAAGCATGCAATTTTGTAGAAAAACAGTTCACGTTGCAGAGAGGAGAGCAAGAATCCAGCAAAAATGTTTTTAAGGAAGTGAATTGCTACCACTAGCATGTTAGCTTGGAAACATAAATCTACATAAAGCATCCATTTACCATTCTGATAGATGCTAAAAACATTTTTAGCATCAGAAAATTCCAGAAATACATTTTTGCTACTATTTGTCTATTACAAAGAAAGAGGGCTATAGAATACATTTTTATTTTTTGTGTGATAGTACAAAAATTAAGGCAGAAATAAAATATCAATACTAAATAATGAAATATTATACTGACATCTGTATCAGTATGCTTTATGCAGATATGACTGAGAAAATGCATGAGTAATTTAAAAGGGAAATATGCACACAGGCAGCATTTAAAAATAATTTCTAATTAGTTTTGCTGCATCACTGATAACAGAAGACTGACTCACGGGATTACGCATGTCCTGTATGTGTGGAAAAACTTGATTAACGGTGCTGTACTTCTGACCCTCATCAAATTTTTATTTGTAACTCATTGTAGATTTCTATAAACAGATATCTGACATGCTTTTTAAGCTTGTCAAAAATGCTGCGTAGGTAATTCTTTCTATGCTTCACCTTTAGAAGGCAATAAGAAGGTGTCTTCTGTCATGCAACATAGGTTATTAAAATTCCAGCAGCAGCTTGCCTAGTAAATTAAGCTCTGATAAACAAATTAAAAAAGTAATCATCTTTGATGCTACAGCTAAAAATAGATAATTCAAAGAACATGGAATAAATCAGTAAAGAGGACTGACAAAATGCATTTTTTTAAATTAAAAGGAAACATTGTATTTAAGTATTTTGTTTTATTTTATGCCTGCCTTCCACCAAGCTCCCAGATTTTGTTTTTTGACTTGGATCTACTCCTTCTGATTGTACTGTGATGTCAACAAAACTAAGGATTTAATTCGGAAATGCATTTTAAATTTGAACAGAAAAATCAAGGTTTTAAATTAAGAATTCAGCAAACTTTACCATCTACATTCAAAATGGCTGACTGCACATTATCATTTACTGCAAACATGGCAAATTTCTACATCAGTAAAGTGTTCTTGTAAACAAAGTGCCCATAAAGAATTGTTTACTTAATATATATATATATATATATATATATATATATATATCAGTGAAACGTTACTTATGAATCTGCAGACTGAAGAAAAATATGCAACACTTCAGTTCTCTTAAATTCATTGCAGTTTATGCGGAATGCATTTGATTATAATTTTGTGACATCATTCCGTGAGCGATCTCACTGAAAAAATGAAAAGGAAATATTCACACTAATAACATAATATTGGAGTTCAAAACAGTGCTGCAGGAAGGGCAGGGTAAATGAGGCACCTGCCCCAGGCTTTGATTTCTACAGGCTGATGAAAATTTGACAGCTTGCAAGTTGTCATTATGGGATCAAAAGTGTTATCCCTTGTTAGACAGCTTGTAAACTGTCCAGCATCTGCTACTTTTTAAAGATAATTGATGTAAATCTACATTTTGAAAATAACAGATGTTTGACAGTTTGTAAATCGCCAAATTAAATCTTTTTGTTTTAAAGAACATCCATCCAATGCTATTGAGTCACACTGAGAATTACCCTTAAAAAATAACAGGACTCTGACAGACTGTAAAACATCTGTCAAATTTCTGCTTTAAGATCATCTATCCAATGCTGTTGAGTCACATCTGACTGCAATAATGACCTTATGAAGAGCCAACACCATCCACAGAGTTTACCATACAAATAAGGAATGGAAGCAGATCACAGGACCTTTCTTCTGTATCACACACACGCGCACACACACACACACACACACACACACACGCACACACACACACACGCACACATGCACACACGCACACACACACACACACACACACACACACACACACACACACACACACACACACACACACATACACACATATTACACTCACATCTACAGACAATTTAAAGTCACAGATTCACCTAGTACATGTTATTTGGATGTGAGAGGAAAAGTGCAGTTGTGTAAGTCCTAGTTACCCATAACATTTGATATTGGAATTTCTTCACCGTTGCAGTAGCCTATTTGTGTTGTCCTGCCAAGGACATAGTACCTGGTCAGCTTGCCAAAACTCTAACTCTCCTCCCTCTAAATCACTCTGGCTGCTGATAGGTTGTACTCTTTTGGAGGGAAGTATATCAGCAAACAGAGTAAGGTAAAGCTTCAGGATTTTACTGCTCCAAGAAAGGAGAAACGATTAATCCTGAGCAACAACCAACAATCAACAATCGATAATCATCATAAAAATCATCCAAACAACAATAACACCTGTAACAAAAGAGGTTGTGTCCCACCTCAACTGATGGTTTTGGTTACTACACCAGTGAAGAAATTTGAACATCTACTGTTACGGGTAAGTAGGACTTGTACAACTGTACTATGTTCTTCATTGTCACTGTAGTCTATAGGTAGATTGCCAAAGCTTACTCTGCCTGGGAGAAGAAATGATAAGGGTCCAGGAGTTCCTTGGGAATGGTCCTAGCAAAGGAAAATCAGGTAGGTTTCAGCCACCATGAGAGTTTGTAATTCAGATACTCACCTTGCAGGTGTCAGAGCAACAGGTAAAGTAGTTTTCCAAGTAATGAACTGCAAGTCAGACTGAGAGGCTAATTCAAAGGGAATTAAGGTAATTTTTTCTAGAACAAAACTAAGATCCCAAGTAGGAGGAATTTGCTTATGAGGGGGTCTCCTTTGCTGCCCTTCTTTCAGAAACCGTTTGACAACAAACATAATCATAGAAAAAGAGGGGGGATCCATTAGCAGACAAACTGAGATGGCTGCAAGATGCATCTTGATGGAAGCATATGACAAGCAAGCTTTAAGTAGATCACACAAATGTTTGAGAACTAAAGGTGCTACTTTCCTTTCTGGATCTCTGTGACTGGCAAGGCACCAACTAGAAAATCTCTTCCATTTGCAAGATAAGATTTTCTAGTAGCAAAGTTTCCACCTCCTTTAGTACCTGATGCATGTTCTTGTGATAAAGGTGCCTAAAAGGTATTAAAACGGAATCATTCAGGCTGTCAGTTGCAGTTGATTGATATAAAGGTGTATCCAACTCCCTTGGTACTATGTAAGTAGATCCAGTCTGTGAGAAATCTTGTGGTAATTAACCTTGGCCAGTTCCATAAGAGGGGAGAACCAATTTTGCCTGTGCTACAAAAGGGAATCACCATAATGATTTTTGATCATTCTTTCTGCATCTTTAGAAATAGATTGGAAATCATTGGAAAGAGTGGAAAAGCTTAATGGAATATTCCCAACTAAGGAAATGACAGAACATCTGTTATCCATGCTTAGCTGTAAGTATATCCAGAAGACAAATGTTTCAAGCTGTCTGTTTTTTTTAAGGAGGAGAACAGATCTTCTTGAGGTATTTCCCACATTTGGATCAAGTCCTGGAAGCACCTGTATTGAGTTTCTACTTGTGAGGGGTCTGTCCAGGATCTGTTGTGTCTGCTGCAATGTTTTGCTCTGACAGAAGTAGGAGGCCTGAAGAGTCAGAGAATACTAAACAGCCAACTCGCAAGCAATCATTGCCAACCTGCAAAGAGGGTATGACCTTGTGCCCCTTTGATGGTTGAGATAACACATCACTCTGGTATTACCTGTAATAACCTATAAAGGACCCAGAGCCCACAGATAGTGTAAAGATTTCAACGTATGAACCACTGCTAGCATTTCCTTTTTATTTATGTGGATTATTCTGCCCAAAGAGTCCCACAGACCTTGCACATTTACTCTCATGGAAACAGTACCTGAAGAATAATCTGAAGAGTCTATCCGGACAGACTGAACTGGGGTTGGAAGAGAGAAAGGGAGTCCTGCATTGAGATCCATTTGATCTCTCTGTGAAGGCTGCCAGCCTAGCTGGAGAGAATCTTATAGATAAATCTATCATTTGTAAATATCAATGTAAGACAAAGGCGTGTTGTCTTAAATGGAAAAAAATAACTGCTGTTAGATGTGGAACTGCAAAAAATGTCACAACAGTGCTCTCTACTGACCAAGTAAAAGCATGTTGTGACCCTTTGATCTAAAGTCAGCTATAGCCCATGTAGATGAAGACATTCTTTCTGTTGTTTTAACCAATTGTTAAATTGCTAGATTTAAACATGCAAATGTATTTTTATTGCTCTGCTTCCTGACCAGCTGCAAGATAACAAGGAGATGTTAAGAATGTAAATGCAGTTTTTGTTAGCCTGGGAACCCAGGGAAGTGTGAAGAATGATGTAATGTGTAGCCGGGGAACCCCAGGAAAGTAAGAAGAATGATGTAATGCGAATCAGAACTGCAATTTCAATTTAAACAGAGAGAAGCAGAGATTATTAAGTATTTTGTCTTGACCATCTAACTCATCAGCACTCTGCCTGTTTTCTTATGTAAGTTTATAATAGACTTGTGTTTTCTCTTAGAAATAGCTAAAAACTAGAAAGATTAGACTAAGTGTTTTTTTGTGATGTCAGAACTGTACTAGTGAATTATTTTAAGTATTTTTCTGTAATCTCTGAACTCTTGACTAGCACTGTGTAGTAAGAAGTATTATCTTGTGTTTTTAATATTTATTATTAAATATTTTAAACCTTTCAACTGTGGCTGTTTTGTGTAGAGATAATTTAAGTTCTAGAGTACATTGCATATTTAGAGCGATTACTGTACCAAGTCACTCTAATAAGCCTTGACTGTTTAGTTATAATACCAATTGGATAATAATATTGCACAGTAATAACTGGATACCCTTTTAAGGGCCTTTGAGTAGCTGAAGAATATTAGCTAGATGGTGGCAGGTGGTACTACTGTATAGTCTAGTTAATAGGGGCACAGCTGGAGAACCTGTGCCAGCCTTCCCCAGAAGTGTCTGTGTGGTTGTATAAACTCTTATCTCAAAGTGTGTGTGTAAGCTACTTGGGCAGGGACATGAAGCACTGGTTGGACAGAGAGGGTGCTAGAGGTGTTAGCTTGCCCAGCTAGGCTGAGACCTGGACTGTATAGCTGTGTGAGTGGGGAGTCTTACTGGGGACCTGGGGAGCAAGGGAGTGACCAGCCCCAGACTGACTGTGATCTCTGTGAGGTCTTAAGGGAAATTGCACTTTACTGTGTTTATATTATCCTTTCTTCCTGTGTGAAATGCCTTCTCTGGTGTTAGTGGTGAGAATTGAGGCTCCTTGATTGCTGGGCCAGGGCACGGGTGTCACATATTAATTGTTTGGCAGTGGTGGGATATCCACATCACATATTAACTGGTGGAAAATACTAATTGGCTTGTAGTGGTGTAGGTAGAGTGAATTCCTGTAGCTTGTGTAGAGTGAGCTTTGAAGGTGTTTTGTACTCTAAATTAGCCATGCAGTGAATACTCAGAGTTCAGATCACAATTGTTTTATTTCTTTTGTTAGCTTAGTTAGTCAGGGTGAGCAGGCAGCATGTCAGCAGAGGAGTATAGAAAGGTGACAAGGAGCCAGCTGGTGGAGATGTGCCAGGCTAGGGGACTGGTGCATGGAAACCTGACTAAGGCAGACCTGATTGCAGCCTTGGTTACAGCTGCATCAGAAAACAGCAACCAGGAGGACAGTCAGACTGGCAGTGGAGATATAATACCCTTGGCGAATGGACAGCTCAACCTTTCTGCAGAGGACGTAAAAATCCATCTGGAGCTAAAGAGTCTTGAGTTGGAGGCCAGGCGTGTGGAAATAGAAGCAAATGAGAGACTGAGGCATCTAGAGAGTGAGGACAATGAGGGACTGTGACGTTTGCAGGCAGAGGAGAATGAGAAACTGCTATGCCTAGAAGCAGAGGAAAAGGAGAGGCAGAGGCAGCATGAGAAGGAGATGCTGAACCTTCACCAGAGTCATTAATGGGGAAGGCAGTAACTGGACCGCAGAAGCACAACAGGTCAGTAAATTTCTTCTGCAGTTTAAAGAAGGGGATACTTTTGATAGTTTCATTCATATGTTTGAGAGGGTATGCAAACAATATAGTGTTGACCAAAGACTCTGGGTACGGTTCCTGACCTCCTTACTCCATGGTAAAGCTGCAAATGTATTGTCTAAAATATCTGATATTGCATGTTTTGATTATACTGCTGTAAAAAATTGTCTATTAGAGTTTTTTAAGCTAACACCTGAAACATATAGGAAAAAGGTTCATGAGCATAGACGCAAGGCAGATGAAAATGTGTGTGAATATGTTGCTGAACTGAGCACTTATTTCCATAGGTGGGTAAGTGGATGTCAGGTCACCACTTTTGAAGGGCTGGCAGACCTTTTGGTGAGGGAACAAGCCCTTAGCACTTTGCCTGAGGACATGAGGATCTGGTTAGCTGATAGACAATGTGCTACTTCAGATGAGTTGTGGAAGAAGGGAGATCTATACCTGGCAAGCATGGCAGCCCTGCACAGGAAAGGTACCCCAAGTACTGCTCATGGGTCGAAAGGAACCCATGGTGGGCAGCACAGACTGACCCAACAAAATCTGCCTGTAGCAGGGGAAGCCACTAGTCCAGGTACACATTCAGGAGCTAGGGTTAAATGTTTTGAATGCAACCAGTGGGGCCATGTGGCATACAGGTATCCATGGAGACAAGGAGGGAAAAAAAGGTGAGGGAGCCAGTAAGTGGGAAAGACAAAATGCCAATAGTAGGTTGTCTTGAGACAACAGGGGTACTAAACTACCATCCTGCAGATGTCCTGAGAGTGAAGAATTTGGATGAGGCAGTACCATGTGCTTATGCAGTTACACTCAGTCAGGCTAAGAGACAAGCATGTGGGTCTGGTAGCCTGGGGGAGACACAGACAATCTGCATACTTGCATCCAGGACTGGTGAAGTGGTAACTTCAGGGAGGGCACTAATCTGTAGCAGTGAGACTGAATGTGAACCACAGCTGCTTGTGGGTACTGATGTTCCCTTGGACAGAGTGACTGCAAAGGTAGGGATGAGTAGTAGTACCCAGGCTGACAGTGAGGCACCACTGTCAGAGGATGCCAGACTTCCTGTGGAAGGGGAGCTAGGAAGGGTTACAAGGAAAGAGTTGAGACAGACTCAGCTCTCAGACCCTACATTGCAAGGCTTGAGACAGGTAGATAGGGAGGCATCTGATTCTCAAGAAAAGGGGGAATCTGTATACTGGGACAAAGGGTTACTATACAGAGAGTGGACCCCTGAGGTAGGGCTAGAAGGTGAGAGACTACAGCAGTTGTTAGTGCCCAGAGTGGACCATCTGGTGCTTCTAGCCATAGCCCATGATATTCCCTTTGCAGGTCATAGGGGCATAAAACGTACAAAGAGGAGTATTATGTAGAACATTTATTGGCCTAGAATTTCCAGAGATGTAACAGGGTACTGCAGGACCTGTGAGCAGTACCAAAAGGTAGGCAAGGCAGGAGATAAGGTGAGAGCTCCTTTGATCCCTTTACCTTTGATTGAGGAGCCATTTCAGAGGGTAGCTATGGATGTTGTGGGTCGTCTGAGTACCCCAAGTTCCACAAGGAAAGAGTATATCCTAGTAGTAGTGGATTATGCTACACGATATCCTGAGGCAGTGACTTTTTCCTCCATTAAGGCAGAAAAGGTGGCAAATGCTTTGTTAGAGATTTTCAGCATGTTAGGTTTCCCAAAAGAGATACTGACTGACAGAGGTGCCAATTTCATGTCAGAACTGCTGGCTTGTCTGTGGAAGCCCTGTGGGGTGAAGCACATGAAGACCACCCCCTACCATCCCCAGACTAATGGTCTTTTTGAGAGATTAAACTCTACAATCAAGTCCATGTTACGGGCATTTGCAGATTGGTTTAAGAGGAAGTGGGACAAATATTTGCCCCATCTGTTGTTTGCTTACAGTGACGTTTCCCAAGAACCCACATGTTTTTCACCCTTTGAGTTGCTGTATGGGCATAGGGTAAGGGGACCTCTAGATTTAATTTGAAATGAATGGGAAGGTAAGTGCGAGTCTCATAAGCAGTCTGTTGTGGCATATGTCCAAAACTTCAGGACAAGGCTCAGGGAACTCATGGGCTTGGCCCAGGAGAACCTGGCAGAAGCCCAACAACAGAAAAAGATGTGGTATGACAGGAATGCTCGAGCTAGACAGTATACTTTGGGGCAGCAGGTAATGGTTCACTTTCCTGTCAGACACAGGACCCTACAAGGTGGTAAGAAATGTAAGTGATGTTAATTACATGGTGGAACTGCTAGGCAGAAGGCAGGGACACAAATTGTACCATGTTAACATGATGAAACCTTACCATGATAGGGAGGCCCTTGTGCTGAGCATTTGCAGTGGATTGCAGGAGGAGTCTGAGGGAGATCTGGGAACTGATCTCCTCAGTGAGGCTCGGTCTGACACCTCAGTGGAAGGGGTAGCAATGTCCCAGCAGCTATCTCCTACCCAGGTTTGAGAAATCCGAGCAGTGTTGCAGGAATTTGGGGACATGTTCACTGGAAAACCAGAGTGCACCCACCTGGGGCAGCACCAGGTGGACACAGGACCCCAAAGGCCTATTAGGTAGGCCCCTTATAGAGTGCCTGAGAGAGTCAAACAAACTCTGAGGGAGGAGGTACAGGAGATTTTGGAACTAGGGGTTAGTCAAGAGTCCAACAGTCACTGGGCCTCCCCAGTTGTGCTGATGCCAAAGAAGGATGGCAGCACCAGGTTCTGTGTGGACTACAGGAAATTAAATAATTACACAGAGTAAAATGCTTACCCCTTGCCTAGGACAGATGAGGCCCTAGAGCAGCTGGGTGGGACTAAGTATCTTACAACCATTGATCTTACCAAGGGTTACTGGCAGGAGCCCTTGACTACCAGTGCTAGAGAGAAGTCAGCCTTTGTGACTCCTTTTGACTTGTATGAGTTCACAAAGATGCCCTTTGGGATGAAGAATGCCCCAGCAACTTTCCAGAGGCTGGTATGTCATATCCTAGTAGGATCAGGAGGGTTTGCCCTTGCTTACTTAGATGATATTGCCATCTACAGCCATTCCTGTCCAGAGCACCTTCAGCATGTCAGGGAGGTGCTGGGCAGACTACAGAGGGCAGGGTTGACCATTAAGCCAAGCAAATGTCAGGTGAGTATGGCAGAGGTCTCCTTCCTAGAACATAGAATGGGAGTGGTAAGATAAGGCCAGAACCTGCCAAAGTGGAAGCCATTCAGGCATGGCCTGCACCTATTACTAAAAAGCAGGTGAGGGCATTTTTAGGGAAAGCAGGGTACTACATAATGTTCGTCCCCAGTTATAGTACCATGGCTGCTCCCCTCACAGACCTGACAAGGAGGAATAGGCCAGATAAGGTAATGTGGAGCCCAGCATGTGAGCAGGCATTCCAGAAGCTTAAAGAAGCTTTGGGAGGACCCCCTATGTTAGCCAGTCCAGATTACAGCAAAGAATTTGTTGTGCAGGTGGATGCTTTGAACCATGGGGTGGGGGCTGTACTTAAACAGATTTCTTCAGAGGGAGAAGAGCAGACAGTGGTTTATCTCAGTTGTAGGCTCCAACCCAGGGAGGAATGCTATGCTGCTGTAGAAAAGGAATGTCTAGCCATAGTGTGGGCACTGCAGAAACTTCAGCCTTATCTGTATGGAAGGAAATTCACTGTTATGATAGATCACAACCCCTTAACATGGTTAAACAGATCCAGCCAGCAAAATGCAAAGTTGCTAAGATGGAGCCTGGGGTTGCAGGCATATGATATGTCAGTGCAGCACTGCAGTGCGGTTAGCAATGCCAATGGAGATGGGCTTTCAAGACAGGGAATGGGGTAAGGTACACTCAGATATACATAACCCTCTCAAGCAGTGTTTTTCAAGGGTCACTTGAAAAACTAATATGAGTTCTTCGGGGCGGGGGTGTTAAGTCTGCCAGCCTAGCCATAGAGAATTTTATAGCTCATGCTATTATTTGTAAATATCAATGTAAGACACAGGCTAATTGTCTTGAATGGAAAAAAAAAACTGCTGTTAGATGTGGAACTGCAAAAAATGTCACAACAGTGCTCACTGCTGATTGAGTAAAAGAAATGTTGTGACCCTTTAATCTAAAGTCGGCTCCAACCTGCCTAGATGAAGACATTCTTTCTATTGTTTTAACCAAGAGTTAAATTGCTAGATTTAAACATGCAAATGTATTTTTACTGCTCTGCTTTTTGACCAGCTGCAAGATAACACAAGGAGATGTTAAGAATGGAAATGCGGTTTCTGTTAGCCTGGGAACCCAGGGAAGTGTGAAGAATTATGTAATGTGTAGCCTGGGAATCCCAGGAAAGTGTGAAGAATGATGTAATGTGAATCAGAACTACAATTTTAATTTAAACAGAGAGAACCAGAGAATTTTAAGCATTTTTGTCTTGACCATCCAACTCATCAGCACTCTGCCCATTTTCTTATGTAAGTTTATCTTAGACTTGTGTTTTCTCTTAGAAATAGCTAGAAACTAGAAAGATTAGAATAAGTGTTTTTCCGTTATTTCAGAACTATACTACTGAATTATTTTAAGTATTTCTCTGTGATCTCTGAACTCTTGACTAGCACTGTCTAATAAGAAATATTGTCTTGTGTTTTTAATATTTATTGTTAAATATTTTAAAACCTTTCAACTGTGGCTGTTTTGTGTAGAGATAATTTAAGCTCTAGGGTACATTGCATATTTATAGTGATTACTGTACCAAGTCACTCTAATAAGCCTTGACTGCTTAGTTATACTACCAAAATGGTAGAATAATATTGCACAGTAATAACTGAACACCCTTTTAAGGGCCTTTGAGTAGCTGATAAATATTAGCTGGGTGGTGGCAGGCAGTACTACTGTATAGTCTGGGTAATAGGGGCACAGCTGGAGAACCTGTGCCAGCCTTCCCCAGAAGTGTCTACATGGTTGTATAAACTCTTATCTCAAAGTGTGTGTGTCAGCTACTTGGGCAGGGACAAGAAGCACTGGTTGGACAGAGAGGGTGCTGGTGGTTTTAGCTTGCCCAGCTAAGCTGAGATCTGGACCGTATAGCTGTGCCAGTGAGGACTCTTATTGGGGACCTGGGGAGCAAGGGAGTGACCAGCCCCAAACTGTCTGTGGTCTCTGTGAGCTCTTAAGGGAAATTGCACTTTACTGTGTGTATTTGTTATCCTTTCTTCATATGTGAGACACCCTCTCTGGTGTTAGTGGTGAGGATTGAGGCTCCTTGATTGCTGGGCCAGGGTGCGGGCGTCACACTCTCCACCACTGCAAATCTCACATTCCCAACCCCAGCACAGGAATATCCCACATAGGGAGCACTACAGTGCTCAGGATTGACTGCAAATGCAATGCCAACTTTTTAAAGTCAGTATTGCACTTAAAGAGTGATGCGGATAGATTGGATTGTCAGTTGTGCTCCCTAACACTTTGTGCATGGGGCAAATGCTCCTTCACTCCTCCTTAGCTACTCTACTGAGCACCAAACTAGTCAACACAAGCAGCACAATGAAAAGTGTATAACCAGAACTTAAACTTTTAGTCAGTAATATCACAGAACATTTATTACATTACAAATGAGAAAACATTTTAATTTGGTTAAAATCAGTAACAGGCAGGAAAACTACATTCTGACTGTCAAAGTACAGCCCTAATACTTATATATTTTTTTTATCAAAATCACAGTTTTCTACACAAAATTGAGAAATAAGCCAAGTAAACAGAGCAAAAGCACATACAATTCCTGATAGAAGTTGGTATTCTTAAGATGGAATAAGTTTTTTTGAAGGTAGAGCAGAGATAATATCACAACTATTCAATAAAAATATTTATGAGAGGAGGTTGTCCTCAAAAAGAGATCTTATTGGTTAGGCAAGAAGATTTTTTACTGGCAGCTATTCCTCTGGAAACATAGAGATGCTTCTCCTCAAGCTGGCAGTACAATTCTGAAGAATTACCTTATGCTGGTTGCCGATATACTTCCATCCAAAAAGAATACAGCCTATCAGCAGCTAGAATGAGTGAGAGGGAGGAGAGTTAGAGCTTTGGTAAGCTGACCAGATGCTGTGTCCTTGGCAGGACACTACTTATAGGCTACTGCAGTTGTGAGAATAAAGAACATAGTAAAGATGTCTATAAAATGACACTATAGTGACGGAAATGTCCTTTTTCAGTACTAATACATCTTTAGCTAAAGCCTATCAAGTGCAAAACATGCCAGCTAGTTGCACATCTCACTCCTGACTGATAGGCACTGAATCTTCCAAACTATGCAAATATCCTTATGGATAAAATGTACTCATATTTGCGGAAATGGCTACAGTGCTGTGGTACAGAAGTCTATCACATTGCTGATCTGTTAACAAATGGTTACTAAGAGTTTTGTTATACTGCAACAATGTTAGAAAAAGTCAGTTATGGGTATCTGTTCACAGGGAAGAGTTCTCACACTGAAAGAATAATACAGATATTGACAGATTGACAGTAACCTCAAGCAGCATGGAGTGAAATCCTGGGGAGGGATTGCCACTCTATACACCTGTGTACATTTTGTAGGTTCTTGATTAAACCCCTGCCAGGGTTGTCTGATTTTCACCCCAAATAAACAAATGGACTGACTGAGTGCAGGTACAGGAGTCATCAGGCAAGTACTGGGGGTGATGGTGGGAGAAGAAAAAAGGGAATACCTTGCACCTAGTTCAGAAGTACTTACAAGTAATTAAAAACGTAGTGACAGTCTGTAGTTCTTAAAACAACGGATGCTGAGTCTGAGTAGGTTTTGACTAAGTGTGAGCGGTTTATCCTCACTCAGTCTACTTAGTGTACAAATGCATATATATCTTTAAAACAATCTAACAGTGTTCAGCCACAAAGCAGGCAGTGATGCAACCTAGCATTGTATACCAGAGTGTCTATAGGAAAATGAACCTATATGCATTTAATGCACAATAGTTCACTTTGTGTTGTTATTGAGACTGCCCTGTACAACCATTGCAAATACTTCTTTTGGCTTTTCCCGGTTAGGAGTTGCCACAGCAGATCACCTGTCTGCTCATGATTGGCAGTTGAGTTTTTATGGTGTTGAGTTGCCAGCCCAGCACCTAACCTCCCACTAGGCACACACATGCACGCACTCACTCCTAGAGCCAATTTAGAGTGTCCAATCTCCTTACAGCATGTCTTTGGGATGTGGGAGGAAACCAGAGCACTTGGAGGAAGCTCACAGAACCACAGGGAGGACCTGCAGACTCTGCACAGAAGGCACCCCAGCTGAGGATCGATCCGGAGAATTTCTTACTGTGAGCAGCAATGCTAACCGCTGCACCACCATGGCCACCCACAACCATTGCAAATACTAAAAGTTTATTTCCAGTTTAATAAAATTAAAAAGTCTGTGCAGCCATACTCTGAACAGTTCAAAGGCTGACTCTCTCAGCATGAAGCCACAGCCACATCAGAGTGGAGGGACAGTGTTTTCTAAGCTAAGGGTAGCTGAACTAAGCCCTCTTGCAGTTTACAGCACTATCTAATTAAATTCACATGAAGGAAACACTTTTTGATTTGTTGAATTTCACTTAGCATTACTTGCTTGAGCTCAATGACCCCAGCTGCTGGCCTCTGCTAAAAAGATCCTGAATACCAGGCCTTGTTTAAAATATTCAGGGGCTGATCAGCTATAGATGACTGACTTTACACAAGGAGTGTCACTCTTCAAAGTTGGAGTCACTATAACTTCCTGACTTTGCATACAAATGAACTTTGTGACTATAAACATTTAAACTCTGTTGACTGCTTCAAGTCCCTATCCATGTATTATGTCTCCTACAGGATTTTGAGGGGAGATCTATGCCTGACATACAGGGCACTGTCAGACCCCAGTCTGATGGACCTGCTGCATATCCACAAAACAAATAGTACCAGAATTACCCATTCTAAAGACTTAAACCTTGCCTGTGATATAAATAGTTCCTGCTGGACAGATAGGTATGTATCCCAGAGACTACCCTGTCTATGGAACAGGCTGCCCATTCATGTGAAGCAGAGTTCCTCCCTAATCCAGTTCAAGTGCAATTTGGACAACTGGATGGGAAACTGGAAATTCATCCCTGGTTTGGCACCTACGTCTCTGATGCAAACAGGTAACCTGTAAATCGTTCATCTCCCAGGCCCATGTTTACACTTATCAAGGTTATCAGAACTCGTCAGAGATTTGGATGCAAAGCTAGGCTTAAAAAGGCCCTTGTGGTCGTTAGACTGGTAAACACCTATGAACCTATTTAAAGTACATTACAGATTTGACACTGACTGGCTGATTTCATTGCCTCAGTGTAATTGTAAGTCATTTGCTTGTAAATAAATGAAAGGGTCCACAGAAAACCCTTTTCAGCTATGGTATAAGCTACAACAGCAACAATAAATGAGTTTAAAAGAAACAAGTTCTGCTAAAGCATATTGGAGGATTCTGGTCATTAACCAAATCCAGGAAACTGGAGACTACTAACCTCAAAAATATTAAATGCAGCATAAATTTTACTTATCACAAAAAGTCTTTGTGGGAAGATGGAAAACCCTTCTGCACCAGCCATGTGGGGAGATTTGCCTTTACACCCCCCTTACTTAAATAAGGGTACATTCAGGGTTGCAAAGCTGAGGAATAAATGTACATACCTGCATCATGCAATGTGTTCCTAAGCAAACTCCAACAGCAGAAAAATTGAAGTCCAGCTGCCGCTACAGCTTGCAAAAGTAAATGACAAGGACCAGAGAACACACACATACACATAAAACAAAATAATAATAATGATAATAATAATGATAATAATAATAATAATAATAATAATAATAATAATAATTCAATTAATAATCTGCACAGAAAAACTGACCCAGCAACCCAGCCAAATCCAAGTTGAAAATACTGTAACTGCCCATTCAGCAAAATACTGAACAAAAAATGTAACTTAAAAATGACACCTGAAAAAAAAAAAAAAAACAGAAGTTTCAGTCGAGACAATTCATTACCATGTGAATTCATGAAATGAAATGATGCAAAAAACACAGCATCAATGGGACCAGATGATGTCCCGGGCTGCGTCCTACATGAACTCCAAGAAGAGCTAAACCCAAACATAAAACTACTGTTCAATCTCAGCCTTACTACAGGATATGTACCCAAAGAGTGGCGCACAGCAACAGTGGTCCCTCTCCACAAAGGTGGTGCCTCAACGGATCCTGGAAACTATCGCCCCATAAGCCTGACTAGCTTGGTCTGCAAAGCTATGGAAAGGATCATCATGGACCTCATAAATAAAGATATTGGGGACCTACAGACACTGGATCCTACCCAGTTTGGCTTTGTTAAGGGCAGATCCTGCCTCTTAAACCTGGTTGATTTCTTTGAAACAGTCACCAAGGCCATTGACGAGGGGAAGGTGGTCCACACAGCCTACCTGGACCTCGCAAAAGCCTTCGATACAATACCCCACTCGGGCATTACAGATAAGCTCACCAGCTTAAATATAAACCCCTATGTCACTAGATGGGTTGCAAACTGGCTCAAGGACAGAACCCACATGGTTAGAATTGCTGGAGCCATGTCAGACTCCAAACTAGTTACAAGTGGCATCCTACAAGGCTCAGTCCTGGGACCTCTCTTGTTTGGTATATATTTTTCGGTGGTACAGGCCAACACGGAAGGACTGTGGCTGACCAAGTTCGCAGATGACTGCAAACTGGGCGCCATAATCAACTCTCCAGCCAACACAAGCATCCTCCAAAAGGGCCTCATAGAAACAGACAACTGGTGCCAGAGCCATGGCCTCAAGCTAAACGCCAAAAAGTGTATAGTCATCCCCTTTGGCAAAAACAAAGTGCCCACAAATTACCACATAGGTGGTAATCCATTAAGTACAGAAGAAGTCATTAGGGACCTGGGGACCCAAGTTGATAGCAATCTCTCATTTGACAACCACGTGGCCAAAGTGGTTAGAAAAACATTTTATATAGCCCACCTAATCATGAAGGGATTCACATCTAGATCAGGGCAGGTCATCTTGCCTCTTTACTCATCCCTCATCAGGCCCATAATTGAGCACAATGCCCTTTTGGGATGTACCTTACCAGACACCTGCAGCAACTGGAAAGACCCCAAAAGTACCTCACCAAGAGGATCAAAGGGCTCAAACAGATGCCATATGCTGCCCGGTTAAAGAAACTCCAGCTCTACTCAGTGGCATACCGCCTGCTCAGAGGCAATCTGTGCCTGACGTATAAAGCCATGTCCAACTCGGAATTAATGGACATGCTGCACCTCAGAAAATCCAAATCCCATCGAGCTACGCGCTCGAGAGACTTGAACCTCAGCACTGAAATAAATAGGACATGCTGGAGGGACAGATTCATAACCCAGAGGCTCCCTTCACTCTGGAATAAAATCCCAGTCCAGGTTAGGCAGAGTCCCACATTGACTCTCTTCAAGAAGAATCTTGATGAGTGGATGGGAGATCGTAGGTTTACCCCGACTATCACTTCTGTGTCACTGTTAGACAGAGGCACAGTATACTAACCTCAAAAAAAGGCATAGCAAAATTAATTTAAAATGGGTGGCGAAAGCCAAACACACTCTGGCTAGGCTTATAAATGCCCTAGGGCAGATAGCCTAGTATGAAACTATGAACCTATTAACCTATGAGAGGCTTCTGTTTTTTAGAACCAATAAGGGTGTGGGCAGAACAGGTAAATTAACCACAAATTGTTGACTAAAGCTCAGGAATGATCTCCAGGCCTAGTATCCTTTAGGTATTGAAAACAAAGTTTTGCTTAAAATTCATATTTTTGGGGAAGTGTTCTCTAGTTTACAAAATCTCTTCAGTTCCCTGGCATTCTGCTCTTAACTTAAATCAACTCCCACTCCATCAATTCTATACTATTACTGTGTCAGCTCTGTACAAAGAACTTGTCAGCATTTTCTTAGTTTTTATTCAAGTTGTTTTATTAATATATATTGGTATGCAATTGTCATATGCAACCTTAAATGCCACAGATTTAAGAAAAGGACATTTTACTTCTATGCAACGCTATTCAAATTCAGTTATATGAAATAATTATAACCACCTCCTACTGCATAACTGCAAAAACATTAATGTTAGTAATATAGCCAAGGAACCCATCCTGAATTTCTTTTTTATCACACTGTCACAAACCTCCCCAGTTTCTGTGAAAATGAGCTCATCCGTCATCATGAATGTTAAAGTTTTCCAAGAGCAATCACTGAGGCTGAGCTGAAAGAACACTGATGAAGGAATGTGCAAGCTCCTGCAGAAATCTCTTTGCATAGCATAGTGTATACAAGGAGAAAACCCATAGTTTACTCCCGTTCTAATAGCTTATTCAAAACAGAATATGAACTCAGTCTGAGGCATTTCAAAATTCAAGAAAAAAGTAGATACCATTTCCCCATTAGCATCATGCAATAACCAAATAACATGGACACAACAGAGCCATTGTCATATGAGAACCAAATTCTCATTTAGAAAGCCAAGTTTGCCAACTGAAGCACCTCAGATGCAGCCCAAGGCATGTTTTACACTGAAATGAATAAACAGTAGCCTATGAGGGGCTACAGAAACACTATTCCTGCCTGACAGTGGCATTAGAATAGCCTGCTATATTGTTAAATGATTGCTAGCAGCATGACAATGCACTGGGATGCCTCAATCAATGAATACCTCAATCTCCTCTATGGCCCTCAGATACAGGGGGAAATGCTGGCTTTAAAGACCCAGAAGCTGCGGTGTACCACAGCAGTTGACAGTAAGCTGTCAAGGAAGCAAAACATTTTTTAAAACAATATGCAGGAAATATTTATGCCTTAAAAGGTTTTCACCTTTAGTTGTCCCAAGTAGACTTTACAGGGATACACCTTTCATAAGCACAAACTGAAAGCCATATCTCTTTCACCCTCAACCCCACCCAATAGCACTTAGTAATGCCAAGATGATGACATCACAAGGTCATAGTTTTTACAAAGCAGAGTCAAACTAGTGCAGTCCCATTGCTATGCAAAGCCAAGGAGGATGAACAGAATGTTATGCTAGTCTCCAGTAAGTAAGTAGCTTAGGCAAAAATGGCAGAGCCATGAAAGTGAGCAATGTAAGTCAACGCGGCGAGAGATAATATGATTCTGTAACAACTCAAAGTAGTTAATAAAAAAAAAATAAAAAAAACAGAGACTGTCCCGTATAAGCCTGGTATAAGCAAAACAATTCTACTCAAATGCTGCCTACCTAGGTCAGACCAATAGCTTAAAATGCTGATATGCCTACACATATGAAGGAACAACAGAAACATGCCAGCACTAGATAACCATGAAATTCGTCAAGCAGAACAGACTGGAAGTGTTTTAAGCCAGCCACCTTATTCAGCTAAAGAATGAACAAAGAGTTCAAACTGAAGACAGTCCAATATTAAAAGTACATTTAAGCCTGGCTCCATGTCACACAGGAATGAAGCTTTCCCTACAACCAAGGCAACTGGGGTTCATGTAGCAGAACCGTCACTAGAGGAGCCAGGCATGGAGGGAAATGAGTGACGAAAGTGGCCTGCTTTCCTCTCAGGGGGTGGGGGAATAAGAGTAGCAGGTGCTTTGGAGCAGAGTGTGGAAATGTAGTTTCTCTGTTAAACGCCAGGGAAACAACTTGCCATGCTTGAGAGAAGGGGACAAGACTGCTTGCTGGCAATGTCCCTTGAGGAAGTAAGGGATGAGCAGCACTCACAGCCTACTGCATGCTTTCAGTTTCACAGACCTGATGTCCACAGAGAATATAGTACTCAAGCTAAAAATCCCTGAACCACCATGGTGCTTTCTTAATAACAGCCTCTCATGGTCGCCCCATGGCCTGTTGAAGCAGAATGACCAGACCAATTAACCAGAAGTGGCTGATGGTCAGCAGGCACTGTAGCTAACTGTGTCAGAAATGTACATTTAAACCAGATCCAACAAAGGCAAGTGCTGAATCAGAAACTGCAGGGCCACACAAGTTAATACAACCATGCAACCAGCAGCAGATTCAGAGGCCAAAAGCAGTGGAATAACACATGTGCAGTGCCACACTACATGACAGCTTTACCTATACAATAGTTTATGTAATGTACTAGGAAAGAGTTCAGCGGACTTAAAACAAACTGCTCTCTGTGAGATAAATTGGTTTGTATAGTTCATATTGTTTTTTTTTTGTTTGGTTATATTGTGCTATTTTATTATACTGCATTATTTTTCCTATAATTTTAAGAATTTTAGCTCGGTTAGGAAAATAAAACTTGATTTTCATTTGGTGAGTTATGCCATTTAGAGAAGGATGGTAAGACGTGAGTTGCAGGAGGAGACAATGATATGTATTTTTCTTTAAAGTGCGAAAAGAAAAAAGGAATTGAACTGTCTCTGCCACAAACAGACTGCTTTCTATGATATATATTCATATGCATAGTTTATACAGTTTTTTGTATGTTTACAGTCAGCTATTTTACTGCAGCGTGCCTCCACCAAAAAAGAGCGTTCTCTGAGCAAGATCTTGGGGTTGTTTAACACATATTTTCTTGTGTTATTGCAGTATGCTATTTTTCTACAGTCTGTCTATGAGACATAAAAGAGTGCTCCATGTGAAATATCTTGGTTTGCACAGTTCATGTTGGTTTCTTGGGTGATTGCCATATGCTATTTTATTATAGTGTGTTACTTTATTTTCTTTTCCCTTGAATTACAAATATTCTCTGTTAGGAAAGAAAACAAAACTGTGGCTTATTTGCTGAAATGTGTACAAGAAAAAGAAAATCACTTCTTAATTATTGGAGGAGCTGACTAGTATTTCTATGTACTGGGAAAAAATTCCATATTTACCTGAGAAAGTTGACTTGAACTGCCTCTGCCACATAACAAACTGCTTACTGTAAGATATCTTGATTGTATAGCTGTTTTTGTTTGACTGTAGCATGCTGTTTTACTGTGTTGTGTCATTTTTTGTAAAGTTGTTTTCCCTGAATGTTTTAAATTAAAGAAGAAAACAAAGCTTTTTTTTTCATTTGATGAGTTATGGCAGCTAGGGAAGGCTGACTGCAAGTGATCTGTACAAGGAGCTGGCAACTAGTATTTTTTATTTGAGAGGAAATAAAAAATTCCAAGGTTTTCCTGATAAAAGCTGATTTGAATTACCTCTACCACAAGACAGACTGCTGTCTGTGAGAAAAACAAACAGTAGCTTTGGAGAGATCTACCCCTTTTGTTAATCTGACACAGATTTCACTCTTCTTGCACTGGCTCTTATTAGGGATCACAAACATATTATTTTGTTAAGACACTCCCTTTTAACCATTTAACTTGATTTACTATCCAACTGTGTTCCACCAACCCTGAATATCCAAAGAAAGCTACAGGTCTAGCCAATATTCTCAGATAACACAGTTAAACAGTCTTTTATTAATTAGGTGTTCCACTCAAGCAGCTCTTTCCCATTGCCATGATCAATGAATGTGTCTTTGCATTTAAAACCATCTTCACCTTACTAATAGCCTAAGGTGCAAGTCTGCACTGTACCAACCTGCATTTGACCTTTTGACTGAGGCAGTGAAAATGCATACTTGTTCCATGAAACGTCCAAACTTCTGCACTATCGCGTATGCAGCAGATATATTGCACAACTGCAGGATCACAATTAAGCTAATGTGCACAATTTCTTTATTACAAAATACTCAGCATAGTTCCATATTTCATTAATAAAAATGAAGTCATTATAGTTAATTCAGAATACCACAGATATGCAGTGCTGTGACAAATGACATACAATACTGTGAAAGCTACAAAATGGCACACGTAATCATGTCCATCTTCAGCATATATGATGAACCTGTTTATATCTATAAATTCAATGTCCACTTCATCACTTGTTCATAACACACACACACACACACACACACACACACACACACACACACACACACACACACACTAATTGAAATTTACGCACCCAGCAGAGAGCATAACAGCAGGTATGCACTACAGCAAACTACAGTGTGCACTGGGCACTGAATGTCATGTATTTATAGCAGACATAAACAGTACACTTTCGTAAGTTGCACTTACCACAACATTAGATGTTCAAATTCTTAATTGCTGCAGTAGCTTTTAGGCTCTATGGGTTGTATCCTGCACAGGATAACAGAACTGGTTAGATTTGCAAAACTCTTGCTCCCTTCCTCACCTTCATTCTGGCTGCTGATTAGTCAGCTCTGTGAAAAGAAACCAGCAGTCAAAGTGGAGATTTCTTCAGAACTTTCTTTCCTATAAGGAGAATAGGTGCATACACATCCTGATATTAAAAATTTATAATGATACCAAAAAACTTTACATGCCAAGCTGTAACTAAATTCACTAAAGGTGGATGTTGGGTGGGTGCAGATACTGCAGCAGTGGGGAAATTGAACATCTACTGCTAAAAGTAAGTCCATCTTTTAAGACTGTACTATGGTCATCATTCTCAGTGCAGCAGTGGCTTTTAGGCTGAGGGAAGAGGCACAGGAGATGTTGGAACAAGGGGTGATTCAAGAGTCCAGCGGTCCCCGGGCCTTCCCAGTGGTGCTGGTGCCAAAGAAGGATGGCAGCACCAGATTCTGTGTGGATTACAGGAAAGTAAATAGTCACACAGAGTTGGATGCTTACTCCATGCTTAGGACAGATGAGGCCCTAGCGCAGCTGGGTGGAGCTAAATATCTTACAACCATTGATCTTACCAGGGGTTACTGGTAGGTGCCTTTGGCTCCCAGTGCTAGAGAGAAGTCAGCCTTTGTCACTCCTTTTGGCTTGTATGAGATCACAAAGATGACCTTTGGGATGAAGAATGCCTCAGGGACTTTCCAGAGGCTGGTAGATAATATCCTAGCAGGGGCAGGAGGGTTTGCCCTTGCTTACCTGGATGATATTGCCATCTGCTGCCATTCCTGGCCAGAGCACCTTCAGCATGTCAGGGAGGTGCTGGGCAGATGACAGAGGGCAGGGTTGACTATTAAGCCATATAGGTGGCAGTACACTAAACACAGAAAGTGTGATAAGAGACTTAGGGACACAGGTGGACAGTGGTCTCACCTTCGTTAACCACATCGCCACAACAGTCAGGAAATCCTTCTATGTGGCACACCTCATCATGAAGGGCTTTTCATCCAGAAAAAAGGAGGTCATTGTCCCACTGTACTCATTCCTCATTAGACCCATTATAGAATACAACGTCCCATTTGGTATGTACCTCTCAAGACATCTGCAAAATGAACCTATGAACAACTGGAAAGGCCTCAGAAATACCTCACTAAAAGAATCACAGGCCTAAAGCAGATGCCCTACGCTGACTGCCTTAAAAAACTCCAGCTATACTCTGTCGCATATCGTCTACTCAGAGGCGATCTCTGCTTAACATACAAGGCCATGTCAAACCCAGAGCTGTTGGACATGCTACACTTAAAGAAATCCCAATCCCTCAGAGCTACACGCTCCAGGGATCTAAACCTTGTCATCACAATAAACAAAACATGCTGAAGGGATAGGTTCCTGACCCAGAGACTCCCCAGACTCTGGAATAGATTGCCCATACATGTCAAGCAGAGTGCCTCTTTGGACCTCTTCAAGAGGAACCTTGACGTTTGGATGGGAGAAAGGAAATTCACCCCGGGGATCACGTCAGTCGCCCTGCTAGACAGGGGTCCAGGAAAGTAAATAATGTGGGAAGAAATAGCCAGGGAATTGTTATGGCTAGGCTTGTATAGGCCCTAGGGCTGATAGCCTAGTACCAACCTATGAACCTATGAACCTATGAACCTATAAATGTCAGGTGAGTATGTCAGAGGTCTCCTACTTGGAATATAGAGTGGGGAGTGGTAAGATAAGGCCAGAACCTGCCAAAGTGGATGCCATTCAGGCATGGCCTGCACTGTTACCAAAAAGCAGGTGATGGTACTTTTAGGGACAGCAGGGAACTACAGAAAGTTCATCCCCAGTAATAGTACCATAGTTGCTTCCCTCACAGACTTAACAAGGAAGAACAAGCCAGATAAGGTAGTGTAGACCCCAGCATGTGCGCAGGCCTTCCAGAAGCTTAAAGAAGTTTTGGGAGGACCCCCTGTGTTAGCCAGTCCAGATTACAGCAAATAATTTGTTGTGCAACTAGATGCTTCAAACCATGGGGTGGAGGCTATACTTAGCCAGATTTCTTCAGAGGGTGAAGAGCATCCAATGGTTTATCCCAGTCATAGGCTCCAACCCAGGGAAGAATGCTATGCAACTGTAGAAAAGGAATGTCTAGCCATAGTATGGGCACTGCAGAAACTTCAGCCTTATCTGTATGGAAGAAAATTCACTGTTATGCCAAATTGCTAAGATGGAGCCTGGGGTGGCAAGCATATGATATGTCAGTGCAACACAGACCTAATCCTCTCAAGTGGTGTTTCTCAAGGGGCACTTGAAAAACTAGCTTGAGTTCTCCAGGGGATGAGAGCTGTGAAGATTGAGTAGAAAGGGTGAATGCTGCCAGCCTAGTCAAATAGAATTTGCTACATAATTCTGGCATTTACAAATATAAATGCAAAATACAGGCTTGTGTCTTAAATGTAAAGAAATGCTGTTTCAACAATGTGGCAACATTGTCATCTGCTGTAAGGAAAACTAAGTCAAGCATTTGTTATTGGTCCTTTGAAATTAAAATTACTTTATGTCTATTTTTTTGAAGTTAGAATTTGGAGTCGATGAGTCTGGAGTAAGCATCCTGCCTATTGTTTTAAGGCTAAAGTTAATGACCAGAATTTACATGTGGAATGTCCTTTATTGCTCTAAGTGTAAAAGAATGTAAATGCAGTTTTGGTGTGGCCTGGGAACCAGGAAAGTGTAAACAAATGATGTAATGTTTTAGCAGAACTGCAGTTTCAATTTAAACAGTGAGAACCAGAAATTACTGAACAGTTTTGACTTGGCTATCCAACTCTCAGCACTCTGCCTGTTGTTTTAAGTAAGTTATCTTAGAAGTGTGTTTTCTTGTAGAAATAGCTAGAAATTAGAAAGTTTAGAACTAAGTGTTTTTCTGTTATGTCAGAACTGTACTACTGATTTATTTTAAGTTTCTGTGTAATCTCTGAACTCTTGAATAGCACTGTGGTGTAGTTGTATTTTGTGTTTTTAGTATTTATTATTAAATATTTTTTAACCCTTTTCAACTGTGGCTGGTTTATGTAGAGATGAGCTCTAGATTACATTGCATATTTATAGAGTTTACTGTCTAAGCCACTCCTATAGATTTAGCCCTGGGCTATACTACCAATTGGAAAATAATATTGCACAGTCATAACTGGACACCCTTTTAAGGGCTTTTGGGTAGCTGATAATTATTATCTGCTGGTAGCAGTAATTACTACCATATAGTCTGGGTAAAGGGGCACAGCTGGAGAATCTGTGTCAGCCTTTCCCAGGAGTGTCTGTGAAGTTGTATAAATACTTATCTCAAAGTGTGTGTGTATCAGCTACTTGGGCAGGGACAAGACACACTGGTTTGACAGAGAGGGTACTGGAGGCTAGCTTGCTAGCTAGGCTGAGAACTTGATGCTATAGCTGTGCCAGTGGGGAGTCTTATTGGAGACCAGGGGAGCAAGGGAGCAACCATCCCCAGACTGACTGTGATCTCTGTGTGCACTTAAGGGAAATTGTACTTTACTGTGTGTATTTGTTATCCTTCCTTCTTATATGATATGCCCACTCTGGTGTTAGTGGTGAGGACTGAGGCTCCTTGATTGCTGGGCCAGGTTGCGGGCATCACAGGTGTTTACTAGGCTAACCACCATAAGGGCCTTTTTAAGCCTAGCCATGCATCCCAAATCTCTGACAAGTTATGATACCCTTGATAAGTATAAGCACGGGCCTGGGAGATGAACCATTTACAACCATTTACTGTGTCCATTACAGGCATAGGTGCCAAACCAGGGATGAATTTCTGGTTTCCCATCTAATTGTCCAAGTTGCACTTGAACTGGTTTAGGGAGGAACTCTGCTTCACGTGGATGGGGAGCCTGTTCCATAGACAGGGTAGTCTCTGGGATACATAGTTATCTCTCCAGCAGGTCCTATTTGTATCGCAGGCAAGGTTTAAGTCTTTAGAATGGGTAATTCTGGTGCTGTATGTTTTGTGGATATGCAGAAGGTCAATTTGAGTGGGGTCTGACAATGCCCTGTATGCCAGGCATAGATCTACTATGGTGGGTATAATAGAAGGCAACAGCTGAGGACAGCCATCTAGAAATAATTCTCTTTTGGCATGGGTTGTCCTTTCTTTATCCATTATAAAAAATAAATTGCTGATTTGCTTTTCTAAAGATTCTATCACGAAAGTATAGAACAGTCAATGCATGTCCAGAGTATGTAGATGGAAAATCTGGAGACTGATGGCTTGATTCAAAGTACACTCGGAAAAAGCTGCGAGCAGGAGTGAGGGATTTATTCTAACTGAGACCCTACACCTATGAAGAAAACAGATAGGGATCACCCACTATCAGAGCTTGCAACACAGATACTCATCTTGTAGATATCAGAGCAATGGGAAGTGCAGATTTCCTTAAATTTTAGTTAACCTTAAATTTGCCTTATGAGCTGTGGGTGATGCCTCTAGGTGCATCTGCAGTTAACTCCTACTGGCGCTTGTTCATATTTGCATCAATAATTCCCAAACCATGTTATGTACAAGGTTTTAAAATATTTCATCTTAAAGCTCAACTGCATTCATATTTTACTTCTGCCTAGTGCAGGTAAATAGATATTAACTGTTGATTTTATGATATTAATTTCTATAGATATAATTTTCACATTTGTCTAAATATCTCAACAACCAAGTAACACAGACAGAGCTCCTTATCCTCATATGAAAGCTCTCAGCTAGATGAATAAAATGCTGCTTGTCAGTATTTCTGCAACTTGAGTGGTTGCTGAGATATTTAAGTTATCAAAATATTACAACTGTAATTAAGTTACTGTGTATACTATGACTTATAAAAATCAGTTTAAGCCCTTGAACCTAAAGAACACTATCACTATAAAAATACTTTGTGCTGAAGAGTTTGCCATTTATATCTTTCATAATCCCTATGGTTTCAGAAATATGAACATTTGTTTGAAATGTGAAGACATAATTGATTCTGTCAGAAGGCTTAGGCTCCGCCCATTGGAAGTTACAGTGCAAACATTCTGACCTCCATTGGAAGGAATGAGTTAAGTGGAGACATGGTAAACTTTTGTAGTACAAACTTAAGATCCCAAGAAGGAACAAACTATTTACAAGTAGGTCTCAGGACATAAACTCCCTACAGAAACTGTTTTACTAAGAGAAGAAAGAGGAGTTTCCATGGCAGACATGCTGAAATGGCAGCAAGATGTAGTTGATAGAGGAATAAGAGAGGCCAGAAGATAGTAATCCACACAAATATTTCAGTACCAGTGGTACATATTCCCTGATGGGACTCTGTGTATTGGCTAGACACCAACTATAAAATTGTTTCCACTTTCCCATATAAGATTTCCTAGTAGCAAGATTTCTTACCTCCTTTAGCACTTGCTGCACATCCTCTGGAAGGAGGTGCCTAAAAGTTATCAGAACTGAACAGAGTTAATTGAAGTGTATCAAACTCCCTCTGTTTTATATGAGTAGGTCCAGCCTGTGAGGAAGCTTGTGGTAATCATTTTCATAAAAAGGGAGAGCCAATGTTGCCTAGGCCAAAAGGAAGTCATTACAGTGAGTTTTGGAGATTCCTTCTGAACCTTCACAATTACCCTGGATATTAGTGAAAAGGGTATAAAGACATAAAGGAACATATTCGACTATGGGAATAAAAATTAATCTGTTTTCTAGTTTTGAAAGGAGGTAAGCAGATCTCTTTGAGATCTCTTTGAGGTGTTCCCCAAAACCAAAACAATTCCTGGAAGACTCCCTCATTCAGTTTCCATTTGTGAGGGTATGTCTTGCTCCACTATGTTTTACTTTAATGGAACATATTTATGTTAATTCTCCTCTCCAAAATTAACTGGACTTTTTGATCCAGTTGCCCCTAGATGATGCAGTATGCTCTTTTAACTCTACCTTCCTAAATATTCTTAACTCACTAGCACCTATCCGTACTGTACATATAAAATCCAATATATCCTCTTGGTTATCTAAAGCCACTCTCAACTTGATGAAATCTAGGGACAGAATGTGGAAAATATGGGTAAAATCCAAATTACTCATCCACCTACAAAAATACGAAGAACTTAGAAACCTAAGAAAAAAATTCACATCAGTAAAGACAAAAAAGATTTCTATCATAACCTACCTACTGCTCAAAAATCTAATCCTTCCAAGTGTTTGCATGCAATCAACCAAATCCTCCACCCTGCCAACCCCTCGTCTCCAAACCTCTGCCCTACAAAAACACCACAAGAAACTGCAACTATCTTCAACTCCCACTTCATTGAATCTATCAAAAAGATAGCACCTTCTAACTCCTTAACTACCAGCACTGTAAGCCCTCTCAACCCTTCACTCTTCCAAACTCCAGTACTACTTTTTCCCTTAAACCTGTACCCATCAGCTATATCAAATCTCTACTCTGCAAACTAAAACCCTGCTCTCCATCAGCTGACAACATTCCTCCCTTTTTTCTTCATGTAGCAGCAAACTCTCTGGCTCTTCCTGTATCAATTCTCATAAACTGTTCCATCTCTGAATCTAAAGTTCCCTCTATTTGGAAGGACTTCTACACTCTACCTATACATAAAGGAGGTAACTCACAGAAATCTCAAATTTCAGATCTATTGCCATCCTCTCACCCCTCTTAAAAATCCTAGAAAAGTACATACACAAGCAAGTCATGCACCACTTATTACGACAAAATCTACTCGCCCTTACTCAACATGGCTTTTGCCTAATGCTATCTCTGAAGCTAGAGACAACAACAAATTGGCCTCCTGCTTACCCTTGATCTTTCAAAATCTTTCAACACAGTCTCTTACTCTATTCTTCTAAGCAAATTGACTGACCTCAACTTCTTTACCACAACTATTGAATGGTTTTCTAGCTATCTCTCTGATCGACAACAATCAGTTTAATGGCTCTCAGCTCTATCTCCCCCTCTGCCTGTAAAAAACTGGAGCTCCCCAAGGCTCTATTCCTGTCCCATTACTTTTTAATATATTCACTAACCCACTCCATTCATCTTGCTCTCAGTTATCGCTTGTCCAATATGCTGATGACTCTACAGTTATCACTATTGCTGACATCCTCACAGACCTAATTTCACTTACTCATGCCTCCTTTAACTCAGTCGAAACCTGGCTCAGTAATAACCAGCTTCTACTGAATCCAAATAAAACTAAACTCTTACTTTTCCTTCCCAAAAATCTAAACAACCTTAAATTGACCTTCTCCATACTCTCTCTCAACAATGTAACTATCACGGTTGAATCTTCCTCTAAACTACTTGGTGTTATAATTGATGACCAATTAAAATTTGACCTACATGCTAACAACTGTATCAGGAAAACTCACCAAACACTGGGCCTCTTATACCAAAATAAAAAGTTCCTCACTAACAAAGCAAGGATATCCCTCTCACATGCTTATCTACTGCCATGTCTAATGTACAGCTTCCAAATCCACTCAAACCTTAACTCATCACTCCTCACTAAGTTAGAATCTACATATAACAAAGTCGCTAGATTTGCTGCAAACCAAAATTATAAATCTCATCACTGTCTCTCACTAAAAATATTATACTGGCTGACATTTTTCCATCAGCTCCTTCTCTCACAGCTCCTGGTAATCCATTCCATATTATATCAACCTTCCTTCTGTCCCATCCTACACTCCCTGATCTCCTACTACACTCCTTCAAGGACTCTTCGAAGCTCAGGCCAAGACCTACTACAAATCCATCAGTCAAATAATAAAACTGGCAGTAACCTTTACAGCTATAATCCAGCCAAATCATGGAACAAACTCCCATGGGAAATAAGAACTCTCAAAAGTGTTAAGGAATTTAAATCTGCCACAAAAGGATACCAAAACAGTCAATGGTCATGCCACTGTACTCACCCGCCATAACCTATTTACTTATCTATTCCTAGTGCAACACTCTTCCCTGCCTTCTTCTTCTAGTGATATAACTTTCTGCCTTACCTACACGTCTCACTTCCCACGCAATCTAACCATACTCTCACTCTCATGTAACTTCTATTTACCATACTCCTACTCTTTTATCACTTATTTTACAATTTTTCTCACTGAGTCGCCATTAATTTAAAATATCTTAATATGCCACAATTCAGTCACAACCCAGTCTCTAATCATTGTTTTACTTGCTTCTTAATGAAAAATTAATTTCAATAGTCTGTACATTATAGAAATTGTATTTGAACATTATAAATATGTTGTATAATCAATTCTTTTTCTGGAGTTTATTTTCTCCAAATGTTTTTTTTTTTTTTTTTTGTACCTTAAGTACTCTCCTTGCTTGTAAAAATAACAGTGAAGCTTTTCTCCCTGGGCCTCCACTTAAAAAGGACTATCAGCCCAGTTGGACAAACCTGGTCAGCAACTGTAAAATAAAAACAAATAAGTAAATAAAATAAGGAATGCTGTAGAACTAACTCCCAAGCCATCATAGACCACCTGCATAGAGAGTAAGTTTGTGCCTCCGTTTGCTTATCTACCACTTAACAGTGGTGCTGTCTGCAATTACCTGTAGAGGTCTTGGGGACATACCTCTCAACCTCTTAGTGCTAGAAATGTAGACAAAGCCTGACAAAATTGGGGAACAAAGGCCCAAAAATAGGGACAGATTTTAAATATTTTGCTTTTATAAACTTATGCATTTGCTAGAATAACAGGGCTTGTATTAACATTCATTTTTCTGATGGATTTGAAGTCTGAAACTCAAATGTATGTCATTACTTAGTGACTTCAATCACCAGCTCATCAAAGTGATTTGCCAGAATATCACAAATTTTATGAGGAACAGAACAAAAATATGAGGTGAAAATCTGGATATTCTACAAAAATCTGGACAGCTGAGAGGTATGCTTGGGGATCACAGGTGAAAAGGAGAATTTAGGGCATGGATCTTAGCTAACATCTCTTAGGTATTTATGTGCTTTGGTCTGCCTGAAGAATCAGCCTTGCAACTTTACCCCATGGAAACTACCCTCCAAGCAAAATCTGAAGAGTCTATGGTTAGAGATTGGCTTGGGGTATGAGGAGAAAAAGTGAGTCCTGGATTTGATTCTATCTGATGTCTCCACCAATGCAGTTCATTTTGCAAGTCCAAATCTGGAATTTGAAATTCCAGCAGATGTAAATGTTGAATCCACATATTTTTTTTAGAAACAATTACATTTTTCTCATATTTAATCTTGCAAAAGAAGTCTTGGAATAAAGCCATGAACTCTAGCATCCTAAGAAATTATCTTGCAAAATTCTGAGGCTGTTTGGAGAAGCTCAGGAAAGTTTCCAGATTAAAAAAAATCATCTTCTTGTGTGTCAAAAAAGCTTTTTGCTGAGACCTGTCTAGAAGACAACCCATAAAGACAATCCTGTGTGATGAGCTCAAGGAAGGTTTCTGATCATTTACCTGGAACCCCAAATTAGTCACAAAAGATAAAATTGATTCTAAGGACTCTTGACATCTGAAAAAGGACTCTGCAAAGATAAGAAAGTTATCTAAATAAGGAAATATGTGAATGCCCTGCAGTTTCCAGTGAACTATGACTGGAGTAACACACTCTGTAAAGACCCTGAGACCCTTATCAGGATAAACAGGATATATGTATAAAATTGTTTTATTTGTGTCTATTAAAGTTTTAGTGCGTTTGAACTGTGTTTAACTGGTTACATTTGTTTGCAATTTTCTGGTTTTGTTATAGTAACCAGCTTTTATCCCCCTAACAGTTCCTACTTTATCCTTTGCAACTACCTTTTTTTGGTGGGGAGGAATATATGGGAGGGGTTGAGGGTTGAGATTTGTTGTGAAAGCAATTAAGTAGCCTATGGATATTACTCTCTTCACCCATGTTTTCTATGATGGCCATCCTCAAGTCCAGATGAAGAGACAGTCAACCTCCAACTACCTCCAGAGTGGAGCAGTAAGTAAGCCTTTAGAGATGCTGAGATTGCTCAAGTCCAGATGAAGAGACAGTCAACCTCCAACTACCTCCAGAGTGGAGCAGTAAGTAAGCCTTTAGAGATGCTGAGATTGCTCAAGTCCAGATGAAGAGACAGTCAACCTCCAACTACCTCCAGAGTGGAGCAGTAAGTAAGCCTTTAGAGGTGCTGAGATTGCTCAAGTCCAGATGAAGAGACAGTCAACCTCCAACTACCTCCAGAGTGGAGCAGTAAGTAAGCCTTTAGAGGTGCTGAGATTGCTCAAGTCCAGATGAAGAGACAGTCAATCTCCAACTGCCTCCATAGTGGAGCAGTAAGTAAGTCTTCAAAGATGCTGAGATTGCTTCCCAGAAGAAGGGCCTCTGAAACCTTGGCTTTGTAGAATCCCTCCACCTCTTGGACAGCATAAATTCAAAAGGTTTCTTCTGACACAGTTACCTCATCTGAAAAATGTGAATGGGAAAATGCTGAGATTTCTTAAATCAAAGAGTCTTGGAACCCTTCTAGGTCCTGGAGAGAGACTGCTAAGAGGTTTCAGACCACACATCTATGGCAGATTATCTCTTCCCTTCCTTCTCACATTTCAATGGCTTTTCTTTAACTTTGGTCCAAAAAGTGTGGACCCATCATAACATACATTAACAAAGGATGCCTTGAAGATGTTCACAAAAACACATAAACAGAACCAGATTTGGTATCTCATTGCTATGTCTGTGCCCACTCTTCTAACTACTCTACCACACTGATGTTGTCCTACATCTTCAAGGAGAGATTAGATATAATCAGTATAGTGGTACTCATGATTTGAACTCCTTTTGATATTAGGCATGACAGGTTTTCTTAGACTCCAGTGTCTGTCCCACTTTGTCTCTTTGGAACCTGGCCATGTGTGTAAGATTGCATAGTTCTCAAAGAGCAAAAGTTCTTGAGGTGTAAACTTTCTTCCCCATACCATACACCATCCAGGACTCCTTGTTTTGAAGATAAACCACTGATCTCTCTTTGGAGAGCTCCTTCTTAGTGGCTAGCACCACAACAAAGGCATCTACCAGAGGGCTTTTACCCCAATGTACTCTGTTTTTAGGTGGCCAGAGAATTGTGCCTGGTTTTCTGTGGATGGATTCTGACATATCAGGTTCACACTAGGCCACCTCCACCACCAAGTTCATCATGTGGTTAATGACAGAAATCAGCAAGGAGGTAGAAAGGGAATCAAAATGCCACAAGTAGAACCTCTTCATCAGGGGTGGGGTGGGTTAGTTGTTCAAGTACCCGTACATCACATCAGTTTAAAAACTTTACAAACGTTGGTATCATCTGAAGGTCAGTGGGAGAGATCAGTAAGGAGGTAGAAGGGGGATCAAAATGCCTCAAATAGAACTTTTTTGTCAGGTGCAGGGAGGGGCAGTTGGCCAAGTACCCATCTGTCACATGTCATCTGGATTGGACTGAGGAGGGCACCTTCCCCTTTATCAAGGTCTGTACCTGGTGTGAAAGACACAGTAGGAGAGTATATGCACCTGTATGTATGAAGTGGTGCTATTCGAACAAAGCCCCTGCAGATAGGTGGTATGCCTGCTGGAGGTTGAATGTGAAGCTTTGAGATCTGCCCTTTCTTAGAGTTAGATGCTAAGAGCTCAAGGCCTCATATTGAGTGCTGTTTTTAGGAGAGCCAAGGCCAATGGTGTATCTCCAGCCTTTGTTAATGGATAGACAATAATTCTCTTGAAAAAATTCAAAAGCCAAAGAGGAATCCATCATCATCATCAAAGAAGCCCACTATAGTATAACTCCATTGCAAAAAAAAAGCAGATATGGAAGGCCTATGTACCATTAATGTTGATGGTCCATATGGCTCTGACATCAAGATTAGCACTGTAATTATGAACGCTGAGGATCTCTCCAGTAAAAAAATCATGGAACACATCAGCACCAAATTAGGTGCCAGGGACTTGGTGCCAAGGACCCTCCACAAAACACACCTGACATCACAGGAATTGGAGTCAAGTGAGTAGGGAGTGGAATATTGGCATAGCCTAGCTGTAATTCTTTGATACTGAAGAAGACACAGTGGAACTGACATCAGCTTTGATACCATGACATATGCCAGGGAAGCAGCTTGCCAAATCTGAGTTGAAGAGGCAATCTGGTCTATCCTAAAAACAGAAAGGGGTGGGATAACATCCATATCAACGTGGGCCTTGATGAAGCCTCCTATCATACAGCCCCAGTCGATATCCAGGAATGGAGTCCAAAAAAACACTGGGGACCAGAGGGAAGAAACAGAAGGAGGATGGGACCAAAAGTATTTTGACAACTCCCACGCTGAAGAATGGCTACTGACCACTGGTCATATGGTTCTCTAATGGTCTTCTTTTTCTTTTGGCTGTTCCCGTTAGGGGTCGCCACAGCAGATCATCCGTTTCCATTTCTTCCTGTCCTCTGCATCTTGCTCTGTCACACCATCCACCTGCATGTTCTCTCTCACCACATCCATAAACCTTATCTTAGGTCTTCCTCTTTTCCTCTTACCTAGCAGCACCATCCTTAGCATACCTCCACAGCACATGCCCAAGCCAATGCAATCTTGCCTCTCTGGCTTTGTCTCTAAACTGTCCAACCTGGGCTGACCCTCTAATATACTTATTCCTAATCCTGTCTACCCTCGTCACACCCAGTGCAAATCTTAACATCTTCAACTCTGCCACATCCAGCTCTGCTTCTGCCTTTTTGTCAGTGCCACTGTCTCCAACCCATATAGCATAGCTGGTCTCACTACCCCCTTGTAGACCTTCCCTTTCACTATTACTGGTACTCGTCTGTCATGAATCACTCCTGACACTCTTCGCCACTGACTCCACCCTGCCTTTACTCTCTTCTTCATCTGTCTTCCACACTCACCATTACTCTGAACTGTTGATCATAAGTATTTAAACTCATCCACCTTCATCAGCTCTACTCCCTGCATCCTCACCATTCCTCTATCCTCCCTCTCATTCACACACATATATTTTGTCTTAGTCTTGCTGACCTTCATTCCTCTCCTCTCTAGAGAATATCTCCACCTCTCTAGGGTCTCCTCAACAGGTTCCCTATTCTCACTACAGATCACAATGTCATCTGCAAACATCATACTCCACGGGGAGTCCTGCCTGATCTCGGCTGTCAACCTGTCCATCACCACTGCAAATAAGAAAGGACTCAGAACTGATTCTTGATGTAATCTCACCACCTTAAATGCATCCGTCACTCCCACTGCAGACCTCACCATTGTCATATTACAGTCGTACATATCCTGTGCCACTCTTACATACTTCTCTGCCACTCCCGCCTTCAGCATACAATACCACAACTCTTCTATAGGCACCCTGTCATATGCTTTCTTTAAGTCCATAATGACACAATGCAACTCCTTCTGACCTTATCTGTACTTCTCCATCATCACTCTCAGAGCAAACAGCACATCTGTAGTGCTCTTTCCTGGCATGAAACTATACTGCTGATCACTAATCATCATCTCCCTTCTTAACCTAGCTTCCACTACTCTTTCCCATAACTTCATGCTGTGACTATCAATTTTATCCTTCTGTAGTTAGAACAATTCTGCACATCACCCTCTGATGGTAGTGATCAGAAAATAATTGGAGGTGGTCCTAGTAGTGGGGAAGTAGATGATGACAATCAGGGTCAGACCCAGCAGAAGGCAACCTAGGCAGTTGCCTAGGACTTGGTGTTGGCTAGTGGTCCTGGTCTGGCCAGAAAAAGGAAGAAAGAAATAACCTGCTTCACTACTCTGGCCTTAAAAAAAAAAAAAAACAACTGTTTCACTGATCTATGCAGCTCAAGTCTCTTATTTGAACTAATGTAAGAGAACCAAGTGCGAGTTCAGTAGTTCAAGTTGAGCCAATGAAAGAGAAGCGTGAAACAACTCAGGCCTTTTTCAAAGCTGCCAGAGTAATTGCAATGCAAAGATGATTTAGTCGTGTTGTGGAATATAATGATTTGCTGCCCAAAAGTGCTAACCATTAGAAATCAGAAAGTGATGCAATGCAGGTCTGTGTGTGTGTGTGTGTGTGTGCGTGTGTGTGTGTGTGTGTGTGTGTGTGTGTGTGTGTGTGTGTGTGTGTGTGTGTGTGTGTGTGTGTGTGTGTGTCTTAACGTGCGTGAGTATGTGCATGTGTGCATGTGCTATCTCTACTTGAAAAAATAAACTCTTTTTCTGCTTCTAGCTGAGAGAACCCTCGATAGCTACTTCCATTTATTCAAGGAGATAACCTCCATTTCTCCTTCTTGAAAAATGAACTTCCATTGCTTCCTTCCACTTGCTCAAGTTGAACATCCATTACCCTTAAGATGCTGATACAGGCAAATTGTTGGGATTATAGTAACACCACTCATTAATTAGAGTTTCATAGTTATTCTTGCTTTTTCTTTACCAAATCCCTGTCCTTTGTCTCTGTTTGTTTAGGAGCGCTGTCTGGTTAAGTGACTTGACAAATTGTTGTGAACTGCAGTCAGAGATTCAGGCTTTAGATCCTTTAGAAAATACTTCTTAATGCAAAGCTTTTTGATTTGGTAACTTTTAAGTATATAAGGAAAACATGATTTTTTTTTTGTTGCTGATTCCTGACCTAAAATGTTGAGTGTGTGTGTGTGTGTATGTGTGGGGGGGGGGGTGCTATTGATTCAAGTGTATGGTTTTGACAAAAGTGACCTGAGATAATTTTCAGCTCAATTATTTATAAATATATTCATTCACCTGTTATCAATCCAATGTCTGAGTTGTACAGTCATGCAAGTGACTGTAACTGATGTTCTTTTGTGTGTGTGCATAATGTTCATGAATACTTATTTCCTGCTACCAACAGTAGTTATAGTGTAAAGGAGGGAATAAGTTGTAATAAACAGGAGCATCATCATTTGAGCCATGTTCTTTAGGTACGATCCTTAGTTTCCTTGTTTTGTTGACTATTGACAGTGTTTATTATTTGGTCGTGAATAAACTGGACAGTCTCAAGTCTTTGACTTTAAGTTTTTTTTTTTGTTTTTTTGTTTTTGCAGGCACACTGGTATGAAATGCACTGTGTTGGGATAAAACAGTCTGTCTGGTACTTAACACAGATGAGTAAGGCTATGAGCTGCTTCTATAGTGCAGGGTTTGATTCCGTCAGCCTTCTTCAGCCTTCTATAGTGCAGGGTTTGATTCCCTCAGCCTTCATTTGTCTACTGTGTAACTCAGTCCAAGTTACTCCACCACTGAGTGTCCCTGGGCTGCCCCTGAAAAGAGACATTTGCATCTAGTTGGCTCTTCCAAGTTGTTAACAAATGCATTGAATATTTGTTTTTTTAATTCCTGCATTCTTCACATAAATGCTATTAAGTGCTATTTGACTATGAGTTCTAGCATGTGCCTTGTAAGTTTCCTGTTGCTATGTTAAGTCTGATTTCAGTATGAGACTGTTTTGTTTAACAAATGGCTGTCACTCCCCAGGATTCAGCAAGCTCTGCACGGCATGCAGGAATAGTGCAGGAGCTGCTGGAGGCAATATGGCTGCCGTGTGATCCAGGAATAATCTCCCAGGACGTGCATGAGCGCTCCTGCACTATTCCTGCATGGACACAGCCCCTGTATGCAAATTACTCCATTTGCAGGTAAAAAACATGCAAATTAGGTGAATTTGTGATCCAGGAAGCAGGCAGCCGGCCATGCAGGGCTAGTATATTCTGTAGAAATGTAATCGGTTAGTAACCGAGTACATTTCTGCAAACTACAAAACGGAGCCATGATAGCTCCAAATAAAGGGTGTATATAATGTGGAAAGCATACCAATGGCCAAATATATGGCCATTGGCATGGAAAACAGTTGCAAAAATAAAAAAAATTACTTTTATTCTTTTTTAGCAGATTTCGGCTGTTTAAGCATAGGGCAGCGGCACGCAAACGGGATTGGGCCGAAAATAAAAAAAAAAACTTGAAATAAGCATTCTATCCAAAAATCACAATTTTGCCATTATACTCAATGGCAGGCAGAAGACAACACAGCCAGTGAATAGTGGTTGCCAAGGGGGAAGGCTCAGTGTCAGACTTGTAACTAGGCATTAGCAGGCAATACTATGCAAATGAGGGGAATGATACTGAATCCCAGATCCCCCCTAATGGCTAGCCTGCACCCAGCCATATCGGTGCAGGAAGACCATGGTGCTTGACATAATGGAGGGGTGTCTCAGGCATACTGTAAGCTTACTGGAGCCCTGTGGCTCGGGTTTGCCTTTAGCTTAGCAGAGCTAAGCAAGGGGGTATGTCTGTAGCTGCCAAGCACACTTTACATTGCCTAAGTGGTTGTGCTTCACACCAGAACAAGAACTCCATAATGAGGCACACGCACAGGCCAGAATCATAATAGAACATGTGTTTGGGATGCTCAAATCATGGTTCTGGTGCCTGGACACATCCAGTGGAGCCTTGCAGTACACACCAGCTACATGTACCCAAATTGTCATCATATGTGCCATGCTAAACAATATGATCCTGCGGAAACAGCTGCAGCAGAAACAGCATGGGGCAGGGCCACACAGCCCCCCACCATTGCCAAGGCCTACACAGGCACAGAGTGACTTGGATGAAGAACAACCTGAGCCTGCCTCAGTAGGCAGAAGGAGGCATGCCCATTATGCCCAAGTCATGGCAAAGAGGCAATGCATAGCACATACACTGACACTGTAGAAACCCAGGGAATGACACCTCTCTCTGACTCACATATACAGTAAAAGGATGCCATACATGACACTACCTGTGCTTAACCATGTATAGGGAGTAGTCTATGTGCATCCGACATAGTCAGCCTTCCAGCACCATCCTCAATACTGGCACAGCCACAAGGTAAGTCACTCTCCCTATCAATTGCAGAATGGAGTAGAATGTTTTGTTACTTGTATCTATGGTGTAGATGTGAGCATGCAAGGGAACTGGGTGGCGGAATGGGATGCCAGCAGATAGTAGACACCTACAGTGGCAGCATGAGATCTGTAACAAATACTGGTGTCACCATAGTAGCCAGTACTAGACAAGGTGACAAAACTCACTGCAGGAAATGTGGTGGGCCACATGTATGTCCATAGGACACACACATGCCAGTCAGGGAGACTCACATACCCAACAACAGTCTCAGCCAGCAGGACAGGCATAGACAAACACAAACAAAGGCTGTGCTAAGGCCTCTGATTGATGGCTATGGAGAACATCCACCCTCCAGACCTACACAGACAGACTACAACAGGTCAGGCAGTGGGATGTTAGTTCTAAAGGGTAAGAAGTCTGAAACTGAAATGTAGGTCGATCAAACCTAAGACCTGTAGTACACTGATATGTCTCTAGTCAGCATGATAGGTCAGAATACAGAACGAAATGGAGTACCTGATATACCAGTACAGTCATATCAAATGTGTACAAGTGTCAGGTGTGCCCCCCAAATCCTATGTAGAAATGTAGTAACATGTATGTCTAGGTATAATAACAGTGGAGCACAGATTACCTGAGCTGGACAAAGTAGCAGGATAGATTGTAGCATGTGTACAATATGCACGGCTGAGTGTGTTAGGTTGGTGTGTGTTGTATATTGTATGAGAGTGGTCAGTATGTAGGCATAGTGAGGTTTGTCCTGGTGGCCATTGGCCAGTACTGCTGATGACAGGGCCAAATTCTCACAACTACAGTGCCAAAAACAATACATCCCAGCAAAACACATTCCAGCAGTAAGCCATAGTAAATGTTTGGAAGTAATATGTGTCACCATCTGAAAGATGGACATGGCATGAATGTAGGCCCAGACATACAAACAGTACACAGGGGGAAGTACCCCAGACAGACAGTGTATAATATGTTACTGTTACTGTCAAATGGACACACCTTTGGAATTGTACATACAGGTTAGCAGCAACTTAGTTGGGCTTGTAGTAGGGAATTCCGATGTTGTCTGGCCAAACACTGGCAGACCACAAAGGTCACAGGTATGAAGTATTGAGAAACAGCTGATGTCCCTGCATAAGCCAGCATAAGTGGAATGCCCCATGAATATCTGTGAGTCAGATGCAAGTAGTGTCCATAGCACACAGGCACCCAGCTCACCTCACCATCACCCACAGGTATCTCTCCTGTCTCATCCCTGCTGTTGGGAATGAGTACAATATGACCCCCACCTCTGTATGGCAATAGCCAAAGAATGCAGCATGCAGAACAGGTGTTCCATGCAGGTGTGTCCCTAGCTGTAAGCAGCACCCTGCCAGCATCCACACCAATGGATCAATAAAGACAGAAAGTATTGGCATTAACACCTTGCACACCTACCCTGTCACCCCAGGGGAATATAGTGTCTTGCAGTCTGGACTGTAGGAGTGACACAATGCAATGGCCTGCTACAGGTGGCCTGCATCCTTACCAAATGGCCTACAGTCCTTTGCCAAAGGCCTGTGTCTCCCCGTACTGCCAATGTATGTTATGTCATGGACTCTCAAATAACATAACACAGTCCACAGAACGCAAATGCAAGGCCATGTGGACAAATCCCAGTAACATGTCCACCATGTCCTACTGCATGAACTGTGGACCAAAACCGAATTACTGCTGGGATGAGGTGATAACTATAGAGAACTTATCAGATAATGTTTACATAATGTTTGGAGGAAGATAGAATAATGGGGGGGGGGTAGGAGCATTGGCAGCATGGAGTATGTGAAGTCCGACACTCAGCCATGTGCACATACTATCCCTGCCTGCAAACTCAGGAATGGGTGGCTACAAACCTGCTTGTAAACCACAACATGAAGGGGTAATGTCCAGAAGTATGACCCCTGTCTCTGGGTAATCTGTGTGAATCTGTACAGCTGTGAGGTATGGGCACAGCAGTTTAGCCATATCCTGCTGTGTCCATACCTCACAGCTGTACAGATTCACCCAGGTTACCCAGAGATAGGGGTAATGTCCAGAAGTATAACCCCTGCCTCTGGGTAATCTGTGTGAATCTGTACAGCCGTGAGGTATGGGCACAGCAGGATATGGCTATACTGTCACGTCAATGGATGTACAAGCATGGGATCCTCAGCCACCACTGTACCAAGGTGCTGAACCATTTACACAGACTCAGCAGCAAGTGTCTGCAGCTTCCCCTCAGAATGGCATGACTGTGCAAGAATATTTAGGCAGAAGACCACAATACTGGACACAGCTGCATTCGCCCTGTGTTCCCCAGGACATTACTGCAAGCAAATATGTATACCTGACAGTACTTGATGACATAAAACTCCACAGTGTAAAACAGTACATATGTCTGAATATCTCTGCTAACACTAAGACCATGTAGCAGAAGCAGCACAGACACAATTACCCACTATCCTTTGCCAATTTTGACCCCATTTTGTCAACCGATCTACAGATATCCCACAGAAACAGGTTGCTAGCTGTAGGTGTAGAACACAAATGCCTGCACTGGAGTACAACCTACCTGGAATTGATTCACACATTCAATACAGAAGGTCATACTGGGCATGCTCCCACACTTAATGAAATGAAGCCCATGTCTGGCAACAACAGTGGAATATACATATCTGACAGTCACAGATGTTTGTGCACACACTCCTCAGTACACACCAGTCATGCTTTGCACATACATTGGATAGGAATACACACATATATCCAAGGAAAACACACTATAATAGACAAAAATTACACATACATAGATGTGTGGAAGAGAGTGACAGACAGTGACAAAGAGCCTCCCATCATCGGGCCTGTCCCACCCAGCACACATCCAATTGGCTAAAACCACATGATGTGCAAATGTCAATCACTGTAGACATTTGCCTCTGGTATCCCTCAGCACTATAGTGTCTGTGGTGCCTGTGCTAACTGTGTAACATGACTGTACAAGTCAATAGTCATCAACAGTTGTATACACGTACCTGTGGAATATAAACCTGTGTGTGCCTGAGTGTTGTGTGTCTGCTTCTAGATGAATGGGTTATGGCCCATACACACACACTGCACTCCCCAGTGCTCTACTAGGGCAAGCCTGCTGATGTCTTCATCTTGAAATACACCTTTGGGGAAGGATCAACCTGGTAATTTCTGTGGTGCATCCTATAACTGTGTAATGCTGTTTTGTGAGGTACAAGTCAGGTAGGAGTTCTAATCTCAAATATGGCAACTGTGTGTGTGTGTGTGTGTGTGTGTGTGTGTGTTTCTCTGTGTAGGGATCAATGCTTTTGAGGCCATTCATACTCACTACATTTTCAAATGCCCTACTTTGGCAGGGCTGCTGATGTCATTCACTTTGAAATACACCTTTGGGGAAGAAGTTGCCCAGTAATCTCCATGGTGCATTGTATAACTGCATAATGCTGTAGTGTGATGTACTAGTTAGATAGGCATTCTCATCCCTGACATGGCACCTGTGTGTGTGTTTGTCAGTGTAGGGATCAATGCTTTTGAAACCATTCATGCTCACTACAATTTCAAATGCCCTCCTTTGGCAGGGCTGCTGATGTCATTCACTTTGAAATACACCTTTGGGGATGAAGTAGCCCAGTAATCACCGTGGCACATCCTATAACTGCATAATGTAGTAGTTTGATGTACTAGTTAGGTAGGAGTTTTATTCCCAGACATGGCAACTGTAGAACTTTGTGTGTGTGTGTGTGTGTGTGTGTGTGTGTGTGTGTGTGTGTGTGTGTGTGTGTGTGTGTGTGTGTGTGTGTGTCTGTATAGGGATTAATGCTTTTGAGGCCATTCACAGTCACTACAACTTCCATTGCCCTACTTTGGCAAGCCTGCTGATGTCATTCACTTTGAAGTACACCTTTGGGGAAAGAGGAACCCAGCAAGCTCTGTGCTGCATGCTGTAACTGCATAAAGCTGTAGCGTGATATACTAGTTAAGTAGGAGTTCTATTCCCAGACATGGCAACTGTGAAACTCTATGTGTGCATTTGTTTGGTTGTGTGTGTGTAGGGGTCAATGTTTTTGTGGCCATTCACAGTCACTAGGCACACCTAAAAATGAAGAACATCGATATCTGTGCAGTAACATCGATATCTGTGCAGTAACAGAGACCTAATCCAAGGCTTCAGAGAGCACCTCTGGAATACCATGTATATCTCTCATCACACCTGTTGGCCACCAAACCAGGACCAAAACAATAAAGGTGGAGGAGTGTCCATATTCACCAAGGATATTCACACAACCAGGCTACTTGCCCAACAGAATGTCTCTGAAATACCCCTGGTGCAACTAACACTAGGTCAGACTGCAATCAAAATTGTATAGCTTGTTACAGATCCCCCACCATGCCCCAAGATTCCCACTACAGCTTTTGAAACATACTGGGAAATATTATGATACAACCAAACACCCTAATATTGTTACACTACCCTGCCATTAACTGGGAAAAATACTTGTGTACCAACACATGTGCCCAACAGTTCTTGGAAGTCATATGTCCCAATGCCCTGGATCAAGTAACCCATAGTCCCACCATGGGCTCAAATATCCTAGACCTGGTCATTATCAACATGGGAAATCAATGCTCCACACCTATGTTCACCCCATCGGTGGTCAAGTCTGCCCATGAGCTAATCACCCTTAACATCAACATCCCTCCCCCCACACCCCAGTAAGGAAACCTCCGTAACACACATCTCCAAAGGCAACGTCATGCTACACATCAGGCGTGACTGATGTCATGACACACATGCAGATGGGAACTGAAAGGATGCCTGCTGAATCCTACATGAAGGCACTGTACGAGCACATCCAGTCATGCATGAAGCATGCCATTCAATACAGAACCAAGACGCACCCCACCAAGAAAAGGAAGCCAATGTGGTGGCCCCCTGCCATAAACATACTGTACAACAAAAGGAGGAAACTGTTGCAGAAACGGGGGAATTTCCAGGATGCAAAATACTCCCTTGCCAGCCAAAGTAAGAAGCTGAGATCCCTCATAACATCCACCAAAGCTAATTACAAACATAATATAGCCAAAGATGCCAAAGACAACTACAAGCCGTTCCATAGCTATGTCAGGAATCTAAATGCCAATACTCAGATCTGCTCTGAGCTACAACAGGATGGTGTTAAATATACTGCTCCCAAGGATATTACCAATATCATGGCAGATCGATTCAGTGCCAACTGCACCCCCTCCCACCCTCAAAAGGGCCCATCTCAACATGGAAAGATTGCCAGATTCCAGTGATAATGGCCACATAGGTAAAACCACACTCTCCAGAGCTAAGACAACAGCAGCCATGGGACAAGTCAAAATCCTGGGCTGTGTACTACATGAGCTACAAAATGAACTGGCACCTCACCTACATGCCATGTCTAATTATAGCCACACCTCGGGCTTTGTGCTCACTGTGTGGTGCACAGCTACAGTTATCCCAGTCCACAAGGGGGGATCCACCTTGGATCCTGGGAACCATAGCCCCAGCAGTATAATGTGCCTGATCTGCAAGGCCATGGAATGTATTATCATAGAAATTAAAAGAAATACATTGGCAACCTGAAAACACTGCACCCCAACCAGGTTGGATTTGTGAAGGGCTGATCATTTCACCTCAACCTGATTGACAACTGTGAATCCATCTCCAGAGCTGTGGACAAGGTAAGGTGGTTCACACAGCCTATCCGGACCTTGCCAAGGCCTTCAACACCATCCCCCAGTCTGGAATCATAGATAAATGTATCAAGCTGGCCATTACACCCTATGTCACCTGATGGGCTGCCAACTGCTGTACTGACAGAACCCACTCTGTAAATGTAGGTGATACCAACCCCAGCCCCAGACAAGTGACAGTTGGAGCACCTTAGGGTTCAGTCCTGGCACCACCCTCATTTGGCATCTACTGCTCTGAAGTACAGTCCAACAGTAAGCGACTCTGGCAAACAAAGGTCGCAGATGACTGGACACTGGGAGCCAATATTGAATCCCCACATGGTGTGGTTATTCTACAGAAGGGCCTAAGAGAAATACATGCTTGGTGCCTGAGCCATGGCCTCAAGATTAATGCCAAGACATTTATAGTTATCCCCTTTGGGAAGGGACATGTACCTGTGAAGTACCACATAGGTGGCAGTACACTAAACACCTAAAGTGTGATAAGAGACTTAGGGACACAGTTGGACAGTGGTCTCACCTTTGATAACCACATCACCACAACAGCCAGAAACTCCACATATGTGGCACACCTCACCACTAAGGGCTTTACATCCAGGAAAAAGGAGGCCATTGTCCCACTGCAGTCATCTCTCAGTAGACCCAATACAGACTACAATGGCCTGTTATGTATGTACCTCACAAGACATCTGCAACAAATAGAAAGGCTGCAGACATACCTCACTAAAAGAATCACAGGCCTAAGCCAGATGCCGTATGCTGACCGTCTGTAATCATCCAGCTATACTCTGTCACATATTGTGTTCTCAGAGGTGATCTCTGCTTAACATACCATGCTATGTCAAACCCACAGCTGTTGGACATGCTACACTTAAAGAATACCAAACCCCACAGCCACATGCTCCAGGGATCCAAATCTTGTCATCACAATGAAGAATACATGCTGGAGGGATGTGTTCCTGACCCAGAGACTCCCCAGACTCTGGAATAGACTACCCATACATGTCAAGCAAAGTGCCTCTTTGGCCCTCTTCAAAAGGAACCTGGACAATTGGATGGGAGATAGGAAATGGTCCCTGGGGATCATGTCAGCTGCCCTGCTAGATAGGGGTCCAGGGAAGTAAATATTGTGGGAAGACATAGCCAGGGAATTGTCATGTCTAGGCATGTATAGGTCCTAGGGTCGATAGCCTAGTACCAACCTATGAACCTATGAATCTATGACCTGCACTTTCCATTGCCCAACCTTGGCAAGATTGCTGATATCATTCACTTTGAAATACACCTTTGGGGAAGGACTCACCCAGTAAACACTGTGGCGCATGCTATAACTGCGTAATGCTGTAGTGTGATGTATTAGTTAGGTAGGAGTTCTAATCCCAGACATGGCAACTGTGAGACTTGGTATGTGTGTGTGTGTGTGTGTGTGTGTGTGTGTGTGTGTTTGTCATACATATGCTGTGTGGAGGTAACTGTGAGTGTGTAACAACAGGACTCATTGTAAAGTGGGCTTTGCAAATTTCTTATATGGTCAACCTATTATATGTCACAATGTCCACCTTACAAGGATAACAGATGTCAAACAGTAGAGATGCTGGGGTAGACAATCCATACCCCTACATGTGACATCATGGCTTGGGGAACAATATAGGCAATCCTTGTATTACCTGGAGAACACTCTCCACCCATGTCTCATACCCAAACACACTCAGCTAGACAACAACCACTATGTTGATAGTTCCCTGCATATTGCCCACAGATAGTAACCATGGTGTGATTGCACTGGACTACAGAGGACATGCCACCCTTTCCCTTCCCTACAATAGGCAAATCATTGCATACAGTGCCCCTTCATTATGTTCCCCACTGGATGCCTGTAACAACTGTAGAGCCAGCAAATGCAACCCAAAAAGAACATACCATGCCTTATACACATGCGCTGTACGGACATATGCCAATGACTCTAGGGAGTACCTGTATCATGCTGTCAATGTAGGTGCAGGGTCAACTTGGTGTCAACTGCCAGTTCCCACCACATGAGGTCAGGAATGGCACATCTGATGATAACAATCTGTCTACACAACATGCCCCAGAGACCCCAGGTACACTTCCACATGTCACAGAACATGCATGTGGGATGTGTGCAAATCCCAGACATCGTCTATGTCATGGAATATAGAACACATACATGGCAAGCATTGCACAGCACTGGCCACCCACAATAGTAACCCAGATGACTGGATGGTGAATACAATACCTACCTTTGTGAGCCAATCCAGGCATTACACCCCTGAGCCACAGTGCATATGATTGTCGTGTGGCCTGATGCCAAGGCATACCCTTTACCTAGCCTTGTACAGCTTTCTGGCACAGTCAACCACCACACACCTGTGAAGCAATGCACCCATGCATGTCAGTACTGGCAAACCTGTGTCTGTGTGTGTGTGTGTGTGTGTGTAGAGTATAATGATTTGGACACCATTCACACTCACTTCACCTCCCACTGGCCTACTGAAGCATGCCTTCTGATGTCAGACACCTTGACATACCCTTTGCCCATATATCATACTGATAACCCCTGTGGTGCATGTGATACTTGTGTATTACTGTATTGTGGCAAACTAGCTAATTAGGAAGTCTAATCCTGACTTTGCCAACTGTGATAATGTGTGTACGTCCCTGAAAGAGTGTGGCTGTGTCGAACTTGACACCTGCTCATGTGGACAGGCATGTGTACTACACCTACCCTATCCCTCCTTTATCACTGTTGCTGATGTCACTCACCATCAAATATACCTTTGCACAGCTCCCCAACATGTAAGCTCAGTGGCACATGCAATAACTGCATAGACATGTGATAGCAACACGTAGTCAGGCAGGGGTTTGAAACCCTGGTAAGTGTGTGACACAAACATTCTTAGGTTTTACTCTCCAACCCCCTCCCTGTCTTACTTTATCTCTGTCTGTCTCTCTCACTCCCTCTCTGGTGGATGTGGAGAAGTACACCTGCTTTGCTTAGGCAGCAGCTTGTGTTTTATAAGTTATGTTCATGATCAGCTGATGGCCTCTGCATGAATTGCAGTCCCCCACTAGCTGATTGCATGTGGAAAAGCTGTGGTAACATTCCTATAGCCAATTGCATGGAAACACACTCCTATAACTAGGAACATCATGTGGGTGTTGACTCTTTTCATTCACTGTGAGCAGGACTTCATGTCAGTGTTTGGCAAACAGCATCACAGGTGGTAGTGGGATGTACCTCTAACAACATACACTGTGGAGACAGGCCAACAAACAGGAGGGGAATGTTCCAGGCATGACTACAGAATGTAAGTGTTGCTCTTCTGCATTTGGGGTAATGTTGGTTTACCAGGGTTTGGGTGGATATGGCTGGGCTACATAATTTAATACTTGTCCTGACAGTATTATGTATTTGAGGAAACTCCCACCTGTAGGATTATCTGCAGACTAGCCAGTGTTTGGAGTCTTATGTTTCTTGTGTTACTCACAGATCACCTATCTTAGAACTGCAGAATCATAGTCTGAGGATTGCAGTCAGTACATGGTGACAGCCGTGAGAGTTACTGACTTCATATCCCTCATAGTACATATGTCACAACAAACCCTGTTACAACAGTAAATGTATGAGTTATCACAGCAACATGCCAATACTGGCCCAGTGTTTGTGCCTCCAGCCACAAGTCTGTCAACCTTGGTACATATGTCATGCAGTAAGAGGTGCATTTGTTCTGTACTCCATTATTTATTGACATCATACCTGATAACAAGCCAGACAGATATCAGACTGCTAGACATCTTATGTACAGTACAGGTTATATTTGAGGACATAACATGGGCATTCTGTGGTTGTGTGTACAGTAGTGAGGTCTGTGTACTTATGGTAATTGTTGACAGTATGTGTATTGTGAATACGTACCTTGGCCTGTGTACAGACTGTGGTAGATGTCATTGTTCTTGGTCCTGTTCTATCTGATGTTACATGCTGCTCCAGTGTATGGTACCCTATTGGCTCACATGTTTTTAGGGCCAAACACACACATGTCCCATACCACAGACAGGCATCGGACCACACTGTGTCGTGGTCCAGTATATCTAGGGTTAGTGTGTGAGTGGCACATATAAGGATGGTGTTGATCAGACAGTCCATATAGTGTAATATTAAGCTTGTTTACCATATGTGGCTGTGGCTGTGTTCACATTGGTTGTAGGTATATGTTCATAGGTTCATAGGTAGGTACTGGACTATCTGCCCGAAGGCATTTATAAGCCTAGCCAGAATGTGTTGGCTTTTGCCGCCCCTTAGATTAGTTCCCTGTGCCTCTGTCCAGCAGAGCCACTGAAGTGATCCCCAAGGTAAACTTTCTGTATCCCATTCACCCATCAAGGATTCTCTTGAAGAGTGTTAGCGGGAAGCTCTGCCTAATGTAGATTGGAATCTTGTTCCAAAGCATGCAAAGTCTCTGAGTCAGGAATCTATCCCTCCAGCACATCCTATTTATTGTTGTGGTGAAGTTTAGATCCATGGAGCATGTGGCTCAAGGTGATATGGTTTTCTTTAGGTGGAGCATGTCCATCAATTCTGGGTTGGAGATGGCCTTGTATGTCAGGCAGAGATCACCTCTGAGTAGGCGGTATGCAACCAAGTACAGCTGGAGTTTCTTCACTTGAGCTGCATAGGGCATCTGTTTGAGGCCAGTGATTCTCTTGGTGAGGTACTTCTGTGGTCTTTCCAGCTGTTGCAGGTGTCTTGTAAGGTACATCCCAAATGAGGCATTGTACTCTGTGATGGGTCTGATGAGTGACGAGTAGAGGGGCACAATGACCTCTTTTGATCTGGATGTGAACCCTTTTGTGATTAGGTGGGCCACATAGAAGGATTTTCTAACCACTATGGCAATGTGATTATCAAAGTAGAGATTACTATCTACTTGGGTCGCCAGATCCCTTATTACATCTTCCGTATTTAGGGGACTACCACCTATGTGGTAGTTTGTGGGTACTTTGTTTTTTCCAAAGGGGATTACTATGTACTTTTTGGCATTTAGCTTGAGGCCATGATTTTGACACCAGGTATCCATCTCAGTGAGACCTTTTTGGAGGATGTCTGTGTCAGCAGGAGTGTCATTTATAGCCCCTAGTTTGCAGTTGTCTGTGAACTTGGTCAGCCACAGTCCTCCTGTGCTTGCCTGTACCTCTGAGAAGTATATGCTGAACAGGTGGGGTCCTAGGACTGAGCTCTGGTGAATGCCACTTGTAACCAGTTTAGAGTCAGACCTAGCTCCCAAAACTCTCACCATGTGGGTTCTGTCCATGAGCCAGTTGGCAACCCATCTTGTGATGTAGGGGTTTATGTTCAGGCTGGTGAACTTGTCTATAATACCAGAATGGGAAATGGTGTTGAAGGCCTCTGCAAGGTCAAGGTAGGCTGCATGTGCCACCTTTCCCTCATCTATAGCCTTGGTAACTGTCTCAAAGATGTCCACCAGGTTTAGGAGGCATGATCTGCCCTTAACAAAGCCGAACTGGGTAGGGTCCAGTGTTTGGAGGTTCCCAATGTCTTGTTAATGAGTTCCATGAGGATGCACTCCATAGCCTTGCAGACCAAGCTAGTCAGGCTTATAGAGTGATAGTTCTCAGGGTCTGTTATGGCTCAACCTTTGTGGAGCAGAATAACCATTGCTGTGTGCCACTCTATGGGTACATAGCCTTTGGAGAGGCTGAGTTTGAACAGTGTGTTTAGGTGAGAGGTTAGTTCATCTTTGAGCTCATGTAGGATGCAGCCTGGGACACCGTCCTGTCCCATTGATGCTGTGTTTTTGGCTTTGGAGAGGAGCTGTTTTAACCTGAGTGTCTGTGATTTCACAGGCTCTACATTCTTCTGGTATGGTTATGGGCCCTTTTGGGGGTGAGAGGGGGGTGAAGTTTGCACTGAACCTGTCTGCCAGGATGTTGGCGATATCGGTCGGTTCAGTGTATTTTGTACCATTCTGAACTAACTCCGAGCAGATCTGAGCATTGCCACTTAGGTTCTTGACTTGTTTTTCACAGTGGTTTCCTTGTCTGGGGATGGGGGCGGAATGTGGATATCCAGAGTGATTTGTATATGGTCAGATCTAACCAGTGAGGGGTTGACCTCCGGTGTGGAACACCGGTCGCCCATGTTGGTGATGACCAGGTCCAATATCTTGTCACCTGTGGTGGGAGTGCTGACCAGTTGATCCACAGCATTTGAGTTTATAAATGCTAGGAAATGCTGGGCAAGGGAGTTAGTACTTAAGTAGTTCTCCCAGTTAATGTTTGGGTAATTGAAATCACCCGATATTAGGGTGTTTGGTAGGACCTTTTTGCTTCTCAATGTTTCCAGAAATGTGGAATGGGGGTCCTGGGACATGGTGGGTCATCTGTAAGCAAGTTGCAATTTGAATTGCAGTTTTGCCCATTGTTAGTTGCATGTGGATGATCTCTGAAGCATTGTGCTGTGCCACTAACCTGGGCATGTGGGGATCCTTGATGAATATGGATGCACCCCCACCTTTTGTATTTTGGTCCGGGTTCTGTGGCCGAAATGTATGGTATGAATTGTAGCCTGGTAGTGCTGGGGTGCTCTCTGCAGCCTTAAACCAGGTTAATGTTACTGCACATATATCAATTTTCTCCATACTGAGGAGTGCTTTGAGTACGTGCATTTTGAGGTTTAGACTTCTGTCATTGAGTAGCATTACCCTCACTTTTTTGTTACTTGTGCTATTTACGGCAGTGGGTTTGTCTTTTGAGCCTTGCCTAAAAAAGCACTATGGGGATGGCAAGAGCCTTGACCAGTATTCGAAAGCATAAGGGTGACAGGTGCAAGTCATCTCTAGCAAAGCAGCGTGGCTTCCCGAGCATGTCATCCCTGGTGGACAGACACTGGATCCCCTTTGAATGACACCAGAAACAGCCAATTGTTGAAATTGATAATTTTGTCTTTATACCGTGGTATCATTCTTAGTGAGGGCTAGATGCTACTCAGGGTCAGGGTCATACTGACCTGGGATATGTGATCAGAGAGCTCTTCCATGTCTCTTTTCATGTAGTCAAGGGAGGTATGGTTCAGGTCATTCACACCAACATGGACAATGACAGAGTCGTATTTGTACTTGTTCTGGAGTGACCTAAGTACTTGTGTTATGTGATGGATCCTAGCACCTGACAGGCAGCTAACAGTAGCCTTCTCCTTATTCAGCCCAGTGAGTGGGACATCAGTGTGCCTGATTATAGAGTCACCTATTACTAGTGTGTTGGGTATGTTATTTTGCCTTAAGGGCTGTGATTGCATGGCACACTGGTTTTGTGAAGTATGTGTTTCATGGTTTGTGTTGTTGGTGGAGGTTGCTTAGATGTCTGCTTTGGAGGTTTCTGTTGCTTTTGCAGATTTGTATTTAAAGCCTCCAAGTATGTTTTTGTGTATTTATGTGTGTTTTTTGCCAGTTCTGGTTTACTAGGTCTATGTGAGACTGGTGGTGTGATGCAAGTATTTCCCTTCTCCTCTTGACTGTCTGTTTCAGTCTTAGGTTGAGAGAGCTTAGCCTCCAATTTGGCTGTATAATTGCATCTCTCGCATGCATTAGTGTTTGGTGGTAGGAGGAGAGGGTTTCTGTGTACATGAGGCAGTTGTAACATTGCCTCAAAATGCTCAGATTCACCAGTTGTACTGGAGAGTACACCTGAAATTGCCCTTTGGACATACCGGGATAGGTACAGTGAATTGTTATACTGATTAGCTGGTAAGGTCGAATAGAGAGCCTTGTCCTTCTGTACAGTATAGGGGGTCTAGTGCTAGGGTTTATAAGTGCATACTATGAGTTTTGAGTAAGTGCCGGGCTGAGAAACGAATGGCTTGAGTGCTTAAGTTGAATGTTTGTCTAGTTCCAAGGCAAAAATTGAAGAGGAGACATTGTGGAGCCAGGAATAGTTGTACCCTAGCTAACTGGTGCTGCCCAGCACGTGCAAAACAGGGCAACTGCATTTTTTATAACAGGGAAGTGAAAGAGATAGAAATTAGCCCAAAATGGCCAATAAACTACTAATTTCTGGGCTCAAACCACTCCTCCAGGGACAGATAGGCTGCTCAAAGCTCCTCTCTCTCACAGGTGAACAGAGAAACTTCCTTCTATCCAGATAAGGTATGGGCAAACACAGAGATTTGTAACACAGCCCTGAATTCAGCACTAACCTGAAAACTGGACAATACTAGCTTAGAAAGGTGGAAAACAAATATTTTTTTGTTTTTTTGTTATTTTTCAGAAAACAAATCAGATACAATCAAAAAATACTTTAAATGCACAGAAAAGGATACTTACTGTTATATATCTCAGATCACAGTTGTAGTCAATTCCCCTAGTAATAAAGTAGGAAGAAACACAAATAAAAGCAGATGAAAAAAGTGCAATTTTATATATATATATATATATATATATATATATATATATATATATATATATATATATATATATATATATATAAAACAATAGAAAACGAACAAACTGATTTAAACAAGTTACCCAATTAACCAGAAAAAAGCTCAAAACTGAGCCCTGTTCCAACAGTCTTCAATCAGACAAGTTCTAACTGCACACTCCTGCCACTAGAGTGCAGGGGAACCTTCTCCAAAAAAATATGGCCTGGATCAGTGCTCAAGTTATACGAACAAACTAGATTCAGCAGGCCTGAATCTGGTCTAAGCTACAGCAACAAGGTGCTCCAATTTCAGAAATAAACTGTTCAAATAAGCAGGCACAATAAGCATGTGACCAGAAATTCCCAGCTCAGAAGGGCAGAATCCAGCCTCTCCTCCCACAGGATTGCAGACCACAAACCTTCTTAATGTAGAATAACTGGCCTGAAGCCTAAGTGCTTAAACCAGAACTAATACACTTTTAGAATAGCAGTCACTGAGCCTTCAATCAGCAATTCCCAGCTTAGAAGGATGTAAGCTACCTGTCCTCCCACAACAGTGCAGAGCACAAACCTTCTTAATGTAAAACAACTGGTATGAATCCCAAGTGCTTAAACCAAAAACCTAGAATAACAGTTACAATCTAATCAGGCTACTACCAAGCAGTAATAAATGCAGCAGAATAAATAAAATTGAATACTTTTAAGAAGGGGCAAAAGCAAAATAAAGTAGGAATAAATGCAAATACAGTAACAGCAGATGAATAACGTGCATTTTTTGTTAGTAAAGTGCAAGGAGAGAGGAAGGAAAAACCTAAGTTTTGCACTTTCACACAGGTGTCTGTTACTCTGTGCTGTAACATGCCTGTAGAGCCTGCTATATTTGCAGGTACATGTGTATTCCCCCATAAGAAATGTAGGCCAGTGTTGTGGCAGTCTGCCTGTAGTTTGCACAGTGCTTTGTTACATGCCTATCAGCTTCATGTAATTACCCAGTATGATGAAATGTCCAGATATTTGCCAGATGTACTGCTGCTGGGCCACCATAACTGTCATGTATTTCTGACAAAGCAGTGGGATGCTGTACAGATGTATGTCACTAACTAGTGAGTAGTATGTGGCCATGTGACCTCTGCACCACCAGGTATTATGTGTAAAGACAGACAGTAGTGTGTGAATGCATAAACTGTGTGGGCATATGTAGTCGAGTATTTACATGATATACCCATGTTAACATTCACAATGTCAGGCTTGGTCCACATGTCTCACACTAAGGGGATCTGTGTATTCCTCTGGATTGACTGGAGTGTGCCAGACTGTCCACATATATTGATCATATCTCTGTTGTAGTCCACAGGATCATTACTGTGATATCAGTGGTACTGTACTATGATGACCTTAGGATGTCTGTCAGTAACTGATGGCATATATGTGAATAGCAGAAGTGACCTCCCACATGCAACATGTCTGTTAAGACAACCCCTGTTACAGTAACAACAGTCTACATATATACCTGCAATACATACATGACATCCCCTTGCACTAACAGGTTGAGACTATTGGTGCTGAATGCTGAGTGCTGACTCCACTCCATGTTCTGGACATATGGTAAACATATATGTATATATATATATATATATATATATATATATATATATGTATATATATATATATATATATATATATATATATATATATATATATATATATCCCTATATCTATATAGATATATTCACATATACATATCTACATACATATATATATATATATATATATATATATATATATATATGTGTGTGTGTGTGTGTATGTATATATATATATATATATATATATATATATATATATATATATATATATATATATATATATATATATATATATATATTTATATATATATATATATATATATATATATATATATATATATATATATATATATATATATATATATATATATATATATATATATATATATATATATATATATATATATATATATATATATATATATATATATATATATATATACAGAAAGATCTTTATATGGCCATATATATGAAGCATTATACAGATGTGTATAAATGCATATATATGAATATATATGTGTATGTACATGTAGACATATATCTACATATGTATATGTATATATATCCATATCCTTGTCATGTGTAAACATTACTGTTGTGTATACCTTCTCAGATGTATCACACCGTATGCATCTGATATGTGTATATTTAGATATAACAACATATGTGATGCAACAGTAATATCACTAACAAGTACTACACAATTGTAGAAGTCACAGCAATTATTCAATACTATTCAATGTGTGTACTGACAGATATAATGGAAAAACAACAACTGTTTCACCGCTGTCAGGGTGTAGTGGTTTAGTGTTGTGACTATAATGTGCAGGATCCTGGGTTCAAGACCTGCAAGGGTTGTTTATTTTGTTGCTGGGCAGAACAAGGGCTGCTGTATACAGAGTGATTAAGGCACTTTTGAGCAACTTGGGTTTGCATGAAGCTAAGGGCTGCTAATGTACAGTTAAACATACAGGCACTTATACCATGTAGTCTTCACTTACCAGTGAACAAATGTGCTTAGCTGTTATATTGCAGCAATGCTGACACCTGCTAAGCATGGCTCAGCCCTGGTAACCAGTGCTCACATCCCAGTCTGATAACAAAGCAGGGTAATGACATCTGTAATAAGTGTATGTAATGCCATGTATATAACATGCATCTATGTGCTGTCATTACAGTAGCAAGGGGTGTGAGTCTCCTGTCTGGGACACTTGAGTATATATGGCTTGTACAACTCTCTTATCCATGTGAATGAGTTACGTACAAGGGTAGTATCCCAGGTTATATGCAATCTCACTGGCGTGTAGTGTATCATTACGTTATGACTGTTGACAGTGCTTTCCCAAACAAGAGTAGCTTGCTAACTGGAGTACTGGAAACAAACACCCCTGCAAGCATAGATGGACTCTGAGTCCTCACTGTCGTGTTCCTGGTCTGTAAGTTGTGTAATAGTATATATTTCCTACTGGATAAAATCTGACATGTGGGAAATAACTGTAGACTACTGTCTGTATAGCACATGTCAGTGAGGGCTGCCATCATGTAGTAATGGCATACCTATCGGTCTCAGATATCTATCTGTTAACACAGTCATCCTACTGCATAGGTAGTTGGTGAGCTGATGTCTGTCAGTCCCTGTACAGATGTGCAGATGTCAGGTATCCATCTTGGATACGTACAGGCAATCTATGCTTGACTGACCCTGACATGTCTGCCCAGCTGTGTTATAAATGGCACAGATTGGCTCAACATCCTCTATGCACCACATGCCATGTATACCTCAACTACACTACCACAGTCAACAGAACATGCTTGGGTACAGGTCTCCAAGACAGACACTAACCATGTTATGTAATACATGTTGCATATATGTCAACTGGAGCACCTCACCGGCCCTCTGCAAGAGGCACCCAGAGGATTGGCTGATGCATGTCACTCTCACCCTGAGGGTCACCACAGTGGTGTCTGTAGATAGAGGGCCTGCTGGCACATGGCAGGTGGCATGATACCACTGTTCACATATCCCATACACTTCCATCTCTTCATGGACAATAGCCAAGTACACACCTATGAACACCTGCACTGATGCATCCCAGTGCTGTCAAACGTGTACATGTGCATTACTGAGAATATCAGTGTCTGTGTGTTAGTAGACCTGTAGTTGGGAATACCCTGAGGTCCTTCACACCCACCTCACCACCCATTGCCATAGTTAGATGTGGCTGCTGCTGTACCGGACATTACATGTACCTTGTTATGCTCCTCTCCCTAAGGCCTACTTGGGCCTTGCAGTGCCAGCACAACAGTGTTGTACAAATGGGTTGATAGGCATGGGATACCCACTGAGTTCTGGCAAGAGTGTGTATGTGTGCATGCGTGTATATATGTAGGGTACAGCATTCCGAGGCCACATACTCCTATTGCAATACACATTGCCACACAGTATTAGGGATAGTGATGTTGCTGCCCATAGGAGAGGCATGACAATGCATCACCCTACTATGCCTGTGGCATGTGCATTAGACGCATATCCCTGTAGTAGCACTCTTGGGATGGACAAGGGGTTGCATTGCTGTCATGTTCAATGTGTGATAGTGAGTATGTCAGAGTGTCATCATGGATTCCAGTGCGTACAATATCTACAGTGTGGTGTGGGTGCTGGGTATACTGTCATTACACCATGGTACCCCTGGTACATGTCCCATGTACCACTCTATGATGACCACTGTCACCATCAACCATATGGGTAACTGATAACACTATCATGCCCAGTTATGCATGTGCTGTGTGCAACCTACCTGTAATACATTGGACACACTGATAAAGTAGTTAGTACTGATAGGGCCAAGTCTCTCAGATGTGTGTCTGTTATGTGTCTGTCAATGTGTATATGATGGTATGTCACACTATGTATTGTCCATATACAACCATTACATCCCCCATTACCATACTGTACATGTCTGGGGATGTTCTGCAGGTAACATGTAATTGGAACACACCTCATCCTAAAAGCTGTGTGGTGTGTGCAATTAAAACTGCACACATCAGTAGCACTACATACCTAGGTAGGGGTGTAGTCCCAGTGTTGCCAAATAAGAGTGTGTGTGTGTATGTGGAGGGATCTACTCTAGGTTGCAGAATATACATGTCCCAGGGGGTCATCTGTCCAAGAACTGCGTGGCAAATGCTAACATGTCACAGGTATCATATTGTGGACATACATTCCATCACAACTACTGTTAGCTATGTAAATTGCCTCTTCCCCACTGTATAGGTGTGCAGCGATACTGGGGTTGGTATATATAGCTGGGTGTGGCTGTTTTGGACACAGCCATCATCATTGCGGTTACTGTTGAGTGTACCACCCATGTAGCTGGCCGTAATACTGTACAGTTCATGTTAACAGGTTATGTATTTGTCTATCACACTATCTGGGGTTCTACAGAACCTCTCACACTCCAAAGGGTAGGGGTGTGCCAACCACACCAGCACACATATGTTTATCGTGTTGGGCATTGCATTACATTGGAGAAGGGGACATATACCCTGTCAGTAACATCATCAATGACATTAAATTAGCGGACTGCTTATTCCACAATGTGTTATTCTGCATAGTCTGGCTAGGTGGAATTACATAGGCTACAATGGGTTCCTTGCACAGGTACATGTATACATGTGTACAGTATTATCTGTGTAGTGCATCAGCACCTAAGCCTATGTGTATGTTATATACAAACATGTGGTGTGTACCACCCAGTACAACTACAATTGTCCACTGTAGAAGGGCTGCTAACAACAGCCACCATGCACTCACCTGTATACACCACCCCCAGACCTATTGGCCATGTGGCACAGGCAGTATCTGTTATACAGACCTGTGACATGTGTTCACCTGTACCCAGGATATGGATAGCCAAGGTGTCACCACAGTGCCATACCCCTTGTGAGATATGACAGCAGACCATCCTCCTGCTGATGTATGGACACCTACAACACAAATGGATAACATTATGGAGACCACAATCACTCAGTGTTACTAACAGCTATAATGCATCATGGCTGGACAGCTACACTACCTGACATGTAAGCATTAAACATTACTGCTGACAACATGTTACACAGCAGTACATTGGTACACTATATGCTGTGCAGTACTTCCAATTACCACTGTTATGGCAACCCACTATTATAAATCCCTACATCATGTGGGAATGGTCCCTTTACCTTTCCTGTATGGAGGTAATCCTTCCTGTGTGTGGGGAGCAGTGTTACAGACAGCAGGTAGCAATACCTCTTACAAGAGGACTTGCAGACTCAGGCCAGCTACATATTTTTATAAGGTTCCAGACCTAGTGACAGTGTGAGTAGTGTTGTTATATGCATTGTAAAGCACCAGTGTTACAGGGTTTGTGCGTACTTACTAGTTTAATATGGAATGCAGTTTGTCTGCAAAGCTCTTAAATGTGATCCTATCCACTTGATGGCCAGAGGTGTGCTTGTTATGTTTTGTCTGTCCGCTACACAGGTCTTGTGTTAGATATATCACTGGCATTGTGTGTGCTGAGTGCTATCAGTACACGGCTACATCCATTTGTGTTTCTGACTTCATATTCCTGACTAAGGGTATGTTGCAGACTATCCGGTAGCACCAGCAACTTTCTTAGTGTATAACAACACTATTTCACATATGGGCCTGTGTTCCGGCCTCTGTCCTCCACCTATATATCAGGCTTTGTCCATATGACATGCAGTAAGGGGTTGTTATGTAGTGGCCTGAGATTATGCCGTGCTGCTATTCCTGCCATCATTCCAGTGCAGCGGTGGCCCCCACGCATATTGTGGGATAGGGTCCATATATGTGTGTGCTTCAGCTGCACAAAACATGTGTGCCCTTCTGCAGTCCAGAGGTCAGTGTATGTAACAGTGTTATATGCCCCTGTAAGTCAGTCTATGGGGGAGGAGTATGCACCATATATAACCTAGGCTGTTACACCATGTGAGGGACATCAATAGTAAGCTGCCTTAAGGGATATGGCTGTACATTACCATATATTTCACCTTGGGAACATTGGTGGCGTAGTGCTTACTGTCATACAGACTGCTCTGTTTGTCGGTGTGATTGCGATGTTTTCAGTTAAGCATTGTTATGTAACAGATACATCTTCATTGTGGCAACTTAATTCTTTTCCCCCTAGGGGTTGAGTACAGAGTGTAATTTGAGGCTGCTGAATTATAAATATGCATTACTTACTGTTGATTGATTGTTATCCTCTGGCCCAGTCTTTCTTTACTGTTGTACTACTTGAAGGCCTTGGCCTGAACAGCAACATATGTTATGCTTTCGGAATACTTTATAAAATGATCTGCTTAAGAGTTGCATTACTCAGTTAGTATGTATTTCAAAAACCTAGCAGCTATATGACATGGCATATACAACTGTAAAAGTACACAAATAAACATTTACGTATGCAAACCTGTGGTGGTGTCATATCCTTTGACTTTTCTGTGGGTATATGTTTATTGCAAAAATTGTCTTTTGTATGAGTGAATCATACACTGTCCATTTTAAAAGGTGGCAACCGTAGGAATACTGGCTGTTCAATATGCTGTGCACCCTCTACATATGTATCTTCCTATACATATCTATGTGTGTGTGTATGTGTATTTACATACATATATATATATATATATATATATATATATATATATATATATATGTGTGTGTGTGTGTGTGTGTGTGTGTGTGTGTGTGTGTGTGTGTCTGCATATGTGTGTGTGTGTGTGTGTGTGTATTTGGAATGTTTATTGCTTCCACATTGTACATTCTCTATGGTAGCCAGACTGTACTACATGATATGTTATTGATACCATCCTGACATCATACAGGTGGGATGGATTACTGTTAACTTCTTGTGACTATGTTGTGTAGGGTCCTGGTTATGAGACTTGCAAGTGTTGGTATTGTGTTGCAGAGCAAATTTGTTTGACTGTGGGGGAAGGGGTAATATCAATACTTACATGAGGTACTTAGCTTGGGAGCCTCACCCCCGTTAATGGTGCCTTTGGTCTTATATGTATTTGTTGTGTTCTCTTTTATATCTATAGATATATATCTGTATATATATATATATATATATATATATATATATATATATATATATATATATATATATATATATATATATATATATATATATATATATATATATATATATATATATATATATATATAGATATATATAATGTATATATATATATATATATATATATATATATACACACACACACACACACACACACACACACACACACACACACACACACACACACACACACACACACACATACTCATACGTCTACATGTATAAATATATTTCCTGTACTGTTGAATGACTATGCTGGATGATATGTTTGTGAAAACATCAGGGTTATGTATATCTGACATGGCTTAGTGGCAAATCACTTTGGCTATGGTGTGCAGGGTTCTGGGTTTGAGCCTTGATAGGTTGTTTATTTTGTTGCTGGGCAGAACAAGGGCTGTTGTATACAGATTGATTAAGGCACTTTTAAGCAGTTGTAAGCGGGTTTGCGTGGGTTTGCGCAAAGGTAAGCGCTGCTAACTTCAGGTTATGGTTTCTTATACTCAGTTAGCTTCTAAATTGCTTAACCTGTGTAGGCATTGCTTACCCCCATGCAAACAGGCTTAGACCCGCTTACTGCTGCTTAAATGTGCTTACTCCTTCTTACCCTTATGCTAATTTCTTTAATAAAAATGAAAAAAGGGTCGATAAGAAAGTTGTGAAAAAGGGGCACGAAAGGGAAAAACAGGAAGGAAAATAGCTAGGGATGCGCAGGACAGGTATAGGGAAGGTCCATAGCTACCCATTTCTTCTACAGCAACAGCTGTGCATATACACTGATTTGGAGGTAGATTTGGGCTCTAATACCCATGAGAGAGGGGTTAGGACAACAATAATATGTTGTAAAGCCAATTAGACCAGATTACATGTGTCCAGTGGACACGTGTGCGGAATGGACAGCTGTGTATGGGATGAGATTTTTTTGGGGGAAAATATTGCCCTTTTTATTTTTTTAAGGTGAGAGTGGGATGTGGAATACAGGCAAGCACAGGAGGACTATGGCTGACCAAGTTCGCAGATGACTGCAAACTAGGGGCCATAATTGATTCTCTGGCTGATACAGACACCCTCCAGAAGGGTCTCACTGAGATGGATACCTGGTGTCAAAATCATGGCCTCAAACTAAATGCCAAAAAGTGCATAGTCATCCCCTTTGGAAAAAAACAAGTACCCATGAACTACCACATAGGAGGTAGTCCCCTAAATACAGAAAATGTAATAAGGGATCTGGGGACCAAAGTAGATAGTAATCTCTCCTTTGATAATCATATTGTCAAGGTGGTTAGAAAATCCTTTTATGTGGCCCACCTAATCACAAAAGGGTTTGCATCTAGAACAAAAGAGGTTATTGTGCCTCTCTACTCATCACTCATTAGACCCATCATAGAATACAATGCCCATTTGGGATGTACTTTACAAGACACCTGCAACAGCTGGAAAGACCACAAAAGTACCTCACCAAGAGGATTACTGGCCTCAAACAGCTGCCCTATGCAGCCCAACTCAAGAAACTCCAGCTGTACTCGGTTGCATACCGCTTACTCAGAGGTGATCTCTGCCTGACATGCAAGGCCATGTCCAACCCTGAATTGATGGATATGCTCCACCTAAAAAAAAAACAAATCCCAGAGAGCCACATGCTCTGGAGGTATAAACCTCACCACAATGATAAATAGGACATCCTGGAGGGATAGATTCCTGTCCTAGAGACTCCCCATACTTTGGAACAGGATTCCAATATACATCAGGCAGAGCCCCTCAATAAAACTTTTCAAGAGAAACCTTCACGGGTGGATGGGAGACAGAAAACTTTCCCCAAGGATCACTGCAGTGGCTTTGCTGGACAGAGGCGCAGGGAACTAATGGGTCTGCTGGACAGAGGCACAGGGAATTAATCTAAGGGGGTGGCGAAAGCCAACACATTCTGGCTAGGCTTATAAATGCCCTTGGGCAGATAGCCTAGTACTTAACTATGAACCTATGAACCTATGTTGGGAAGGGATAGTAGGTATATTTGATGAGGTAGGTTGGGTAGGATAGCAGACAAGACAGACAAGACAGCATACAGGGGCATTATATGACACATGTGGGGGTGAACACCTTGGATGGGGAGGGGTGTTTGGAAGTCAAAAGCCCATGAGCCCCCTAGTGGAAACAGTGGGACTGAGGTCCCCATCCATGGGCAGCCACCACTGCATCTTCATGGCCCTGAAGATGGCTCTTCTGGGGGCTGAGTAGGAGGGGCAGGATGACCCTCTAGTTGTGCCACATGGCCCTCAAGCTGGCATAGCAGATCTCCAAATTCCCTGCAGAGCTTGCTATGCACCAGACCCCGGACCTAGTGACGGGCGACTGTATCCTGTCCGCGTCTGCTCCTGAGGGGGGTGAGCCCCATTCCCTGAGGCGGTTTCACCCAAAGGTGGTGCAATACCAGCGGACAAGGAGGTCCTGGGGTGGGCTGCAAACATGCTGTTGCCCGGTGCCATGGCCAGATGAGGTGGGATAGGTGGGTCCGCTAGGACCAGCCTTCCCAAACGTACTATGGTGTTTCAATTTTACAACATATGTGGGTTAATAATAGTCAAACCATTCCAGGATTAGGTATAACAGCATGCATAGATATTCCCATTAACCCGAAACACCAGATATGGGACAGTTGCACAGCAAACAGAACACATGCATATATGGAACCACAGCGAACATTACAACAGCATGCAGGTACATTGATGGCAGCATGTCACCAATGTGGGAGTATTTCAACATGTCACATGCATACAGCAAATTTCAATATTTATCAAACAATAGGACATATGTCCCAACAGTAGATTTAATAGTGCACATACCAATTGAGTTGTGTATTTAGTTTATTGTTGCAGATTTGGTGGGGGGGTGTTATTTAACAACTTATATATCCCTATAGTTTTCATTACTTTCCTAGTCAGTGCTGTGATCTGTATCTTACAGGTATTATTACACTACCCTATGGCCTTAGTTTGGACAGTGGTATGGATGTAGACAACTATATACATGAACTGAGTTTTACCTGCAGTATACACCTCTTACTTGGTATACTTGTGGAGGTATTGTTTGCTAACACTACCTGACTGTTTCTAGGCATATTCCCATATTCCAGGTTGATGTTATGCACATACCTGTCCATCTCTTATTGCACACACTCTGGGCATGTCTTGTCAAATGCAGGTGAAACCGGGACATGTTTTGACTATTGTCCTCATAAACCTTTGGTGAATTGTACAATGACAGGTTTGTTTTCATAGACATTTTCCAAATATTTACAGGCCTGACAGTCAGTTACATGACATTAAATGCTGCCTACATGTCAGAGATTAGCACGCTGATATGCCAGGGGGACAGATTAACAGCCAGCAGATATGAGCCAATTAACTGGACATTCTGGGCAAATCTGTACAGTTGAGAGGTATGATTCTGCATACAGCTTACTACCATACCCAGGATTTGAACCATGGCTGTGTCTGCTAAAAATAAAACAGTGTACATCACAGTTGAGTGTGCTATAGAGATATTGCTGTGTATCTCTTCTTGGATTTCTGTCTATAATTCTCCCATGGTTTTACAATCTGACTTTGTAATTACAACACTCTTATATAGGGTTTCCTAGACAGTTTTATTATGTAGCACAGTGTGTATGACAGTGATGAGTAATATCTTATTATTCAGAGAAACTGCAACACTAACAATGCCATACAATACCAGAGTAAACAGTACCAGTCCAGGATTTCAATCTTTTATTTCTAGGCACAGTTTTTGTATCTGACAGACCTGTGGGGGGAATGTTTGTTAGCACTACCTGAATGTTGCCACACATATTACCAGATTCCACATTATTATTATGCACATATCACTCTGTTACTGCACACACTCTGGTCATAGCTTCACAACATGGGTGTGAAGATGGGACATACTTTGCTTATTACTCTCATAACATTTTAGTGAGTTGCTAGAGTGACAGGTTTGTTCTTATAGATATATTTCTGTCAGTTATGATGTCTGACAATCAGCTGCATGCCATTATTTGATGCCTAAACTTCTGGGATCATCCCACTGATTTGCCAGGGGGACAGGGTGACAGGCAGCAGATATGGACCAATTAATTGGACATTCTGGACAAATCTGTACAGTTGTGGGGTATGATTCTGCATACAGCTTACTACCACTCCCAGGATTCGAACAATGGCTGTGTGTGCTAAAAATACAACAATTCATGTCTCAATTGAGCGTGATGTTTGGATTATGTTGTCTATCTTTTCACTGTTTTCTGTCTAAGTCTCTCTCAGTTGTACAATATGACCTCTTGTGATTACAACAGTCATACACAGACATTCCTACACATTATATTTATGTAGCACAGTGTGGGTAACAGTGCTTAATACAACAGTACTGTTAAGAGATTGCAACACTACATTACCCATATGATACCAGAGTAAACACAAGCAGTCCAGCAGTTAACCTTTTATTTACATACAACCTGTATGAGACGCTTCCTGCCATATTGTCTGGTGTAGTCACTACATGTCATACACAATACAGGTTTTATACTGGCAATTAACTTTCTACTACTTTTAGATTTATATCTTATGACAGTACATGCAAGAGTATCACTAACCTGCTTCACGACACAACCTCTGCAAAATACAGACATGGGCTTCCAGGTTCACAGCCCACTCGTCTGTCACTGTCAAAGACATAAAAGGAATATTTAGCCATACCTATCCATAATATACATGACTTGGCAATTATTAAACAGGAAGTAGACTGATACTTACACACAGCTAGGGCATCACCCGTCCGTCTAGCCTCTTGGATCCACTGATCAAAGAGCTCCCTCTTTTTCTGCTTCGGGTCGGCATAGTGATGCCTGATCTACTCACCAGTTCGAGGTATGCCAGTGGCACTGGTGAGGTCACGGGCGAGACATTCCCAGGCTTCCGCTTTATATTGGGAACCCTGGCACTGGCCCTGCAGCAGTCTCTGGTCATGATCTTTAACAAGGAGTCCTGCCATGAATTTGGACTCCTGGATGCCCCAGTGCTGTGCCCGGAAGCGCACTCCTTCTCCCACAGTGGTCATAGTACCTACAGGAGGAAGCTGTAACCAGTTACGAGATGTATTCCTGCCTGTTGGGTTTAAATAGGGCCACTTTTCCACACTTTGCTGTGATGGGATGGTTTTGTAAATGTGAAACTATGGGCAAACCTGCTTACCTAAGGTTAGCATTGGTTAAAGGGGTATACCAATGGGAAAACTGATTTAACTGGCTTCCACATTGCTTACACCTAGTAAGCAAGGCTGTGCAATGCTTTGCTTAATTTTTAATTTGCATACTATTTGCTGTTTGGCATTGCTTTATTATTCATTACATGTTATATATGTGTTTGGTATCCATGATTCATGTGTACGTACACTGTATGGGGTCCTTGTGTTTATTAGGGGATTTCAACACTTTATTACAATGATACCTCACATCTGGACTTAATGCAGTACTCCAGTTCACATATTTATGTTATGTAGTAGGTTATACAACATAAAACTGTATATAGATTCCTTTCACATGTAAATTGTGTTTTTCTATAGTGAGGATCTGTTTGGTGATACCTCAGTCTTATGTACTGTTGTGATAGTTTACTAGTTAACTATTGTGACTATAGTGTATGGGGTCCTGAGTTTAAGACCTGCAAGGGCTGTTTAATTTGTTGCTGGATAAAACAGCAGCTGTTGGATACAGAGTGATTAAGGCACTTTTAAGCAGTTGTAAGTGGGTTTGTGTGATGGCAAGCAATGCTAACTTCCAGTTAAATATGCTTACAGAGGGTAAGCTTCAATATTGCGTAACCGGTGTGCACATTGCTTACCCCTGCGCAAACAGGCTTAAACCTGCTTACTGCTACTTAAATATGCTTACTCCTGCTTACTACTGCTTAATATTGCTTACTCCCGCTTACCCCCACACTAATTTAAACAGAAATGTAACATGGTTCTTGGGAAGGTGGTTGATTTGGACACTCTATGGATGTATCCTTCATTACACATTATACCTTTGATTTGTATCCCTGATTCATGCGTACATATACTGTACGGGGCACTTGTGTTTATCTGTCAATTTTACAACATTATTACAATGACACCTCACATCTGCATTTAAAGCAGTACTCCAGTTCACAAATATATGTTATTTAGTAGGTTATACAACAAAAAATATTGTTCATAAAGTGATTTTATATGGAAAATGGAATGAGACTCAAACCGGGAATGACTGCTCATAAGACGAATGCTCTGACCACTACACTATTGCAGTACTATTTCATTTGCATGTATCTTGATATTTATCTTCTTGTGCCATTTAAGCTACAGTATACGTAGCTAAGCAATGGGCAAACCCACGCATCTATGGTTAAATTGAATCTGTTTGATAAAAAAAATATATATATTTTATATTATTATATTTTAAATATTGCTCTTATAAACTTGGGGGGGGTTCTTGGGGGTATGCAACTCCCTATGAGCGGTCTCACTCATTGTAATAGGTAAACTGCAGTTCTTGATTGTGGGGGCATGTATATTGTGAGTGCACTCGTCCACACTCCATGTCCGTTTAGAAGCTCAGGCAGCGTGCCTTCATTACTATGCATGGTGCGCTGCCATGCTGCTCCTAAATGGTTACTTCTGTGCAGGAATAAGCTATTACTGCATGGAAGTTTACTGAATCTGGGGGACTGTTTTTGTTGTAAAAATTCAGAATAAGTTTTAAATGAAATTCAATCTCTCGGATCATTGTAAAAGTAAAAATAAAATATATGCAAACTGACAGATTTGAAGATATAGTAATTATGGAAGACAGACAAGTAATGGGATATTGATATGGCCGATTTATTTTAAAACACTGAATTATCACTTTACTGAACCACTATTCATTGAGATGACATCATTGAATCCAGAGCACATCGACTGCCGACCTCATCAAATTACATATCATTCAACATCACAGTCAGCCAGTAGCACACTCAGCATCACAACCAGGAAGTTTAAAATGAGTTGCACAGAAATGAAATACTCTACTGTACAACAGTGCATCTCATTCAATGCACCCAAGTTCTGTATAGGAATAAATGTATAACATATGACATGGTAATAAAATATAACATGCCTAACACAACTATACTTACATAAAACTAGGGCTATCAACATAAACCTGTGTATAACAAAAGTGATATGCAAATTCTTTTGACACATAGAATTAATGCAGTAGGCAATACAGACAGATTATACTCTGAGAAGCATGGCAACAGGTTTTAGAAAACTTGGAATACTGTAAGAGTCCTTATTATGAATAACATATTGCAATTGTTTGTCTCTTTCAATTAATTTAAGCTTTTTAGGGGAAGGTGGACACCTAGCTGACAACTGCAAATGTAACTCATCAACTATGTTCTATTCCCTACGCTTATGAGGCTGACCTAGGACATACTGCTCAACGAAATATATCAGCAATTCCCTACCCTCAGATGGGAAACTCCTGCTGATATCATTGAAAGCCACTCTAACTTCATTCTCATTCATAAACGAATAATGCTACCAATTTTTTAACTGCTAAATGAAAGGTATGGGATTTCCTGTACAACATAAGTAATGCAAGGGATTGCACCTTTCTCCTGATATTCTGCCCGAAGTGAAAAGACAACCTTTGCACTCAGCACCATCTATATTTCTCTTAACACTTATTTCAAAGTCAGTTAAAACATACTTAACATTACATGTCAGATGGCACTTTGCTAACAAGTAAAATGTACACTGTAGCATATAACTGTATGCTTTCAACAATTTCTAACTCAGACAATAAACTAAGGGCATGTTTTTTTTAATTTCCACACTAAGTCATGTAACTGTGTACAGTGCATACCTGCCTGCAGGCACTGCCTTTTGTTAAAAAAACTGCCATCTATTAACCAAATGTTAGCTGTACTTAAATCTTTCAAACTGTCCATAGTAGAAAACATTAACACCTTTGTCCCTTTCAAAGACTCACACTTACACTTTTGCATAAATGCATCCAATTTTAATGGGTAATCATCGGTAGATATGCTACTTAAGCGTATATTTAAGGGAACATTAGTTAGACATTTCTTTCTCACCCTGTTCCCCTACTGCCACATAGCTTTTTGTGTAGGCAATAACAGTGTGTTTTGTAGAGATGTACTAGCAACATCATCAACTGCTAAACATGGAATATATAGAGACACAGCAGCTCACTGTTTTAGTTCCACATGCATTTTATATCTTTCCACTTTAGTTGAATCTGGAACATGGTGATGGTCCACTGATTAAACTAATTGGTCACCATTCATACGACACACAGTAATTGCGCTTCCCTTACATCTATCCCTTAATTTTAATCTACATCTCCAGTACTTTTGGTTTTTCACACATTTCTCCAAATGATAAATGTAACCATCTAAGATTAACAATTCTTTACCATGCTGTAGCTTTGTACTTTCATATATTGCCTCCAAAGAACTGAGTGTGAACTGTGCCACAATAGCCATGTTAGAAAAGTCCATCTTGCCGAATGAACACTGTTGCAGTTGTGGTACAGCTATGCCTATACTTGTCAACCATGTGCAACAGACAATACTAGTTGATGGCCAACCGTGATTTTTGATGATGTGTAATTCGATGAAGTCAGCAGTCAATGTACTGCAGATTTAGCAATGTTGTCTCGATGAATAGTGGTGAAGTAAAGTGATAATTTGATGTTTTAAAATAGATTCAGTATGACTAGGGGATGTTGGTTCATTGCTCTGCCTAAAGCCCCATTTGACCATGATTTGGCTCTGGTGACAATGCCATCAGAGTGACAGCTTGTTGTACCAGTTCGACTCTTGGTAGCTTAGTGAAAGGCAAAGGTTCCAGTGCCTTGTCTTCATGTTGTCTTTTCTTCTTCTCCTTCTTCTCTCTTTTTTCAACTCTTTTGCCCTCCTTATCCACAAGAGAGGGAAGAAGACCCTTTAATATAAAGTTTATTCCTATGCTCCTACAGAGACCAATGGCCAAAGGCCCTAGAAATTTCACAGTAGACATCAAGTGTCTTAGTCCCAAGTGTACCACACAGAGTTCATAGGTATCCTAGGGTGGGATCTTGTGTCTAAAGTGGTCACACCTTCTAAATCCTTAAACATGCACAACTTAGAAACATCTTTATTCATTCATTCATTCATTCATTCATTCATTCATTCATTCATTCAGTGTCTCTTAACATGACCCAGGACAAGAAGGCAAATACAAAGTTCAGACATAAACAGAAAACACAGAAAACAAGAATGCGCATCAAGATATATTGCAATGGAAATTAATCAATATTTCAAAAAATAGATTTTTGAAGTGATAAATATACAGAAAAATGGGAAAAGAAGAAAAATTAAAAACACACTATAACTTATCTAATTTTAATAATTTCCCCTTGTCCTCTCTCTATTTAATGGTTGGAAAAAAATTCATATAGATATGTGAAAGGGTGAGATAAAAAGCCTGTGCAGATATGAGGTGACCATACCTCTCAACTGTCCATATTTTCATACAATGTCCAAATTTCTGCCTCATATTTTTGGTCTGATCCTCATAAAATTTGTGATTTTCAAATCACAGAGATTTAAAGTCACTAAATAATGACATACATTTAAGGTTTGGACTTTGTATCTTTCAAAAAAATGGATGCTAACACAAATCCTGTTATCCTAGCAACTTTCTAAGTTTATAAAAACAATATTTAAAATATGTCCCTATTTTTGGGCCTTTGTTCCCCTGTTACTTTAGGCTTTGTCCATATTTCTTGTGCTAAGATGTTCAGAGGTATGGAGGTGACAATAATAGAAGTAGTTAACCATGATCTCTAAAGCATTACTTTTGTTTCCCTTGACTAGATGGGCATGATGTGATTTTGTTCATAGTTTAATATTGTCTATTTGTTTGATACTTTGGGGCAAAGAATTCCAGCTTTTTGAAGAATGCTGTCTCACTAGCAGTAAGAGTGAATGGTGGCCTTAGAAGTTACAGAAATAATGTGTTGCATAAGGAGTATGAAGTAGTAAGAAGGGTGTTTGAATGCATTGCATAAGGAGTATGAAGTGGCAAGAAGGGTGTTTGAATGTGTTGCATAAGGAGTATGAAGTAGTAAGAAGGGTGTTTAAATATTGCATAAGGAATATGAAGTAATAAGAAAGGTGTTTGAATGCATTGCATAAGGAATATGAAGTAATAAGAAAGGTGTTTGAATGCATTGCATAAGGAGTATGCAGTGGTAAGAAGGATGTTTGAATGCATGTCATAAGGAGTATGAAGTAGTAAGAGGGGTGTTTAAATATTGCATAAGGAATATGAAGTAATAAGAAAGGTGTTTGAATGCATTGCATAAGGAGCATGAAGTGGTAAGAAGGGTGTTCGAATGTGTTGCATAAGGAGCATTAAGTGGTAAGAAGGGGGTTTGAGTGTGTTGCATAAGGAATATGAAGTAGTAAGAAGGGTGTTTGAATGCACTGCATAAGGAGTATGAAGTAGTAAAAAGGGGGTTTAAGTGTGTTGCATAAGGAATATGAAGTAGTAAGAAGGGGGTTTGAGTGTGTTGCATAAGGAATATGAAGTGGTAAGAAGGGTGTTTGCATGCATTGCATAAGGAGTATGAAGTAGTAAGAAGGGGGTTTGAATGTGTTGCATAAGGAGTATGAAGTAGTAAGAAGGGGGTTTGAATGCATTGCAAAAGGAGCATGAAGTGGTAAGAAGGGTGTTTGAATGTGTTGTATAAGGAATATGAAGTTGTAAGAAGGGTGTTTGAATGTGTTGCATAAGGAGTATGAAGTAGTAAGAAGGGGATATGAATGTGTTGCATAAGGAATATGAAGTAGTAAGAAGGGTGTTTGAATGTGTTGCATAAGGAGTATGAAGTAGTAAGAAGGGGGTTTGAGTGTGTTGCATAAGGAATATGAAGTAGTAAGAAGGGTGTTTTGAATGCATTGCATAAGGAGTATGAAGTGGTAAGAAGGGTGTTTGAATGTGTTGCATAAGGAGTATGAAGTGGTAAGAAGGGTGTTTGAATGTGTTGCATAAGGAGTATGAAGTAGTACGAAGGGTGTTTAAATATTGTATAAGGAATATGAAGTAATAGAAAGGTGTTTGAATGCATTGCATAAGGAGTATGAAGTGGTAAGAAGGGTGTTTGAATTAATTGCATAAGGAGTATGAAGTAGTAAGAAGGGTGTTTGAAGGTTAGCTTCTTAAAAATTTGAAGGCAGTATCTTTCATGCAGTCGACATCCCTGATACTTGTCCCACGCCTCACAACTCCATAAATCAAGTGTTAAAGGCCCTATCCAAGGCAAAGAACACAGCCTCCATGGGACCTAATAGTATCTCAATCTCTATTCAGCACCATCTCCAGCAAGAACTAGCTTCACCATTGAGCATCCTATTCAACCACAGCCTAATTACAGGTTTCATTCCAGCAGAGTGGAGAACTGCCATTGTCACCCCCTTGCACAAAGGTGGTGCTACTACTGACCTGGGAAACTATTGGCCCATTAGCTTGACAAGTCTGGTCTGTAAAGCCATGGAATTTATTATTATGGATCTGATAAATAAGGACATAGGCAATCTCCAAGTACTCGATCCCACCCAATTCAGATTCGCCAGGGGCAGATCTTGCCTACTGAACCTAGTTGACTTCTTTGAAACTGTCAGCAAGGCCCTGGATGAGGGAAAGTCAGTACATACCGTTTACCTTGACCTGGCCAAGGCCTTTGACACAATCCCCCACTCAGGCATCATCAAAAAGCTAACAAAACTTGGTGTTAATCCCTATCTAGTCAGATGGGTAGCCAACTGGCTCACAGATAGGACCCGCAAGGTCAAAATAAGCACCACCACTTCCGACAGCAAACCTGTCACTAGTGGTGTCCCCCAGGGATCTTTTCTGGGACCCCTGCTGTTTGGCATCTACTTCTCAGAGGTCCAGGCAAAGACAAAGGGCATGTGGCTGACTAAGTCGGTGGATGACTGTTGGTTGGGTGCTGTCATTGACTCCCCAAATGATGTTCATAGGTTGGTACTAGGCTAACTGCCCTTGCGAGCCATTGTAAGCCTAGCCAATTATCCCTTGTGAGACTCAAACCCTGCACCTTGTGTTTGTAAGGCAAACACCTTAACCATTAGGCCACCCTCTCAACCCCAAGCTTCAACTGGTTTAAGAATTTAGGTTCATTGATTATTAGTAGGCTAACTGCCCTTGTGGGCCATTTTAAGCCTAGTCAATTATTCCATGTGAGAATCAAACCCTGCTCCATGGGCCTGTAAGGTGAACACCTTAACCATCATGCAATACTCCCACCTGACCTTGCAGTATGTTAACACACTGCAAGAGGGTCTCACATCTACAAATAACTGGTGTCAGAGTCATGGCCTTAAGTTAAATGCAAATAAATGTATTATCATGCCATTCAGCAAAACCACAGCTCCTGCTGATTTCCACACCAATGCTACCCCCTAAGCACACAACCTGTGGTGAGAGAACTGGGTACTCAGGTTGAAAACAATCTTGCATTTGACCATCATGTGGTGGCATTGGTCAGCAATGCCTTTTACTTGGTTCATCTCATAAGTAAAGGGATTGCATCTAGAAAAAAAGGAGGTTATTACCTCTATGCATTCCTCCCTTATTAGAACTATAATTAAGTATAATGCCCAGTATGGTATGTACCTCTCCAAACACCTGCACCAACTGGAAAGTCTTCAGAAATACCTCACAAAGAGAATACATGGCCTCCAACACCTGTCCTATGTGGACAGGCTTAAATCACTATTACTCTACTCAGTATCATATAGATTGTTAGAGGTTATTTGTGTGTTGCCTACAAGGCAATATCAGACCCTGCCCTCATTATCCATAAGTCTAATTCCTTGCACCTTACCCACTCAATAGGCCTAAATCTAATATGCAACATCAACAAAACCTGATGGAGAGACAGATTTGTCTCCCAGAGGATGCCCCATCTCTGGAATAGACTTCCCATACATGTCAAACAGAGTACCTTGCTGACCCTTTTCAACCACAACCTTGATGAGTGGATGGAAAACCACAAATCTGTCCCAGTGGTTCCACCTTTGTCCCTCATTGACAGGGGCAACAGCTGCTGACTACGGTTTCTTTTTTGGGGGTAAACTCTTGGCTAAGCTTGTAAGGACCCCAGGGCCATTAACCTAGTAACCTCCTATGATCCTATGAAGAGTTTGAATGTTACTGTGTTAAGGAGAATAGCTCCAGCACCAGCTGGTAGCCATCACTGTTGTCCTCATCAACCCCTTTTTCCCATTTTTACATGGGGTTGGGGGTGCCACCACTTTAGTAAATATGACCAAATCACCTACAGTCAATGTTTATACCACTGAGTGCCTAGCCCTAACATTGCAGCCATTTACCCATATTTAATGTAGTATAGTGGTGTTTGCATTGGTTGGAGTGATTAATAAATCTAAGTATTTGATTTTCTGCTGATTATAGTTTTTTAGTATTTTGTGTAGAACCTAATGCAATGATTGGTAATCCATTATCTAATCTGGGTAGTAGCACATTTATCTTAATTGATCACCTGGCTTTGAGAGTTAGCAAATTTGTGATTTTGCATGATATTTTGAGTTTAGTTAAAACTTTATGCATTTGGGACTCAGACAGTTTGTGAAAGTTAAGGTGCTTGTGAAATAAGAGACTGGGATTTTTTTTGACGAAAGAGATAGGAGTACCTATGAGATTGATCATTTTTATTTTTGTGTTATGTAATTTATTGCAGTGAATCAAATAACATTGCAGTACTTAAAGTATTGACAGTAAATGTATTATTGTGAAGCCAATTGCAGATGGCAATAAAATTGTTATGAAGATCATTGTTAAAGCAGGAAAGATTCCTGTGTGCCCCAGTAAAGACAATGTCATCAGTGTACAAAATGCAGTTGATATGAGATGGTCCCAAGGAAGGTCATTTGTGAAAACTGAAGAGTGGAAAAGACTCAGAACTGACTACTGAGAACACATTTAAAGTAGTTCCAGATGCAATGGTGTTATTTGGTCGGAGAATGGTGAAGGTATGGCTGGACAGATAGTAAACCACTGTAGTACATCTAGAAGGAAACCTGTATCACAGAATTTGTGCAGTGTTAATGAATGAACAATGGTATCAATGGCCTAAGATCAAGCAAGGTAGCCCTTGCTCCATTTTAGAGTAAATTTGGTCTGCGAGATAGTAAGTGGCCATATCAGTACTATAACTGGGGTGGAATCCACTTAGCCTGTTATTAAGAATATCATATTTTAAAATGTACACAAGGATTTGGTCACATGTAATCTTTTCAATAGTTTTAGTGAGGGAACAAAGGTCTGAGATAAATCAGAAGTCATTAGCTCTTAATGGGTAATTACTTTGGCTAGTAGTAAGACTAAAGCTTGCTTAAACTATGAGACAGTGATGTGGGTTAGATAATATAGAAATGTGAGAAGTCTACTTAGAAGTTCACTCATTAGTATGAGAAGGATGGGATGAATGCTAGAGAAAAAGGGATTATAGAAGCAGTTTATGTTTTTGAGAAAATGTTGAACATAATTCCTTATCATTTTCTCAAAGTGAAAGAGTTGGTACTGTATTATCTTGTGTAGACAGAGGGAAGGAGGGAGGGTGTTTTGTGGGGAGCATAAATAGCAGATTAGATTTAGAGGGTGGGGTAATAATGTTGTTTATTAGCTCAGAGGCAAGTGAGGGAGATAATTTAGCTACCAAGTTGTACTTGGGAAAGTCAGTAGTGAATGCAAGATTTTTAATGGTTTTGTAAAATTTCCTAGTGTGTCCTTGAGTTGTGTTTTTAAGTGGTCTGCAATATTTTTAGTCTGAGTATTAATTAGTCATGTTTTTCTTTTAAGTCTACTTTAGGAATTATATTTATCCAGGTTAGAGGGGTCTGCTTTCCAGTCAGGCCATAAACTGGTCCCCTGAGCTTCATAAGATGAACACTATTGTCAGTTATCCAGAGATTCATTCTGCACCATTTCTTATTTTTTCATGTGATATGATCTATCTTGGATTGAGAATATTATAGAATATATAGAGAGAGGTGAAACTGTCTGTGCAGCTATATAGGGATGACCAGTTGATATGAGTGAGTTCTGATGAGTTCAAACGTAAGGATGTTGGCAGAGTTGTATTTAACAGTTCTAGTCTGAATGATTTTCTTCTTTTGAGGGACCAGGAAGTATAGATAGTATACTAAGGGAGTTGGAGACCTCTTCTATTTGGTATAGCTCATCAGGGATGGCCATACAATAATGAAGAGTACACAAATATAATTGGAAGTATTGGGTCTAGTTCCTTCGGTGGCTATCTGCTTAAAATTGAAGGTAGAAGCTAATATGTATGAGAACCAAACCAGTCCAAATTATGGTTACCTGCAATTAGGAGTCTGTGATGTTTGGTGTTTTGATGAATAGTTCCTAATGTGGTTTTGATCAACAGCATGGAGAAAGAGCATGGAATGTTGATTACAGCAATCAGTAGTTTAATGTGTCCACAAAGCATTATTTGAACATGTAAACAGTTTGTGTCATCATTACAGGTAGATTAATATTTTGCCATCAGAGTTGGAGAAAGACTGGCATAATTTTTGATGGCTTACATTGTATCAATCCCCTGTCACTTTCAGTGTCTATTGTCAGAAGAAAATAATATATAATTGAAGGTAAATTGTGCAGAAATGTGATAAGTGTTTTAGCCAAGATTCTGAGATGGATAAGATTTTTGCAGGATGCTGATATGACAAAAATTCAAGTTGGGGACATTTATTGTTAATGCTGCTTATGTTCACATCAGTTAGAGTGAGATTTTCAGATTGCTGGTGATGGAGAGAAGAAAGTAGATGGACCATGGTTAGGATGAATGTCACCAGCCTCTAAGGCATGAGCAACTATTACTAAATATAGTCCTAGGTATAAACTAGAGAATGTATGGTATTACATTGGGATGAAATGCCTGGGCTTGAAGTAACCTCCGAGTCGATAGCCTAGTAACCTCCTATGATCCTATGAAGAGTAGTAAGGAAAAAAGTGAAGGATTAATTTGCTCACATTATTTTAATGAAACATGTAGGTTACTATTGTATAGTAGCTACAATTAAATTATTTGTGACTTTTTGGCTAAGACTGGGATAAATTGCAGATATGTAGTCCACTAGATGTGCATCTGTAATGTAACTGACTTTGTGAGAGAAATGAAATTAGTGTGAGGAGGGATTGAGAAGATAGATGTCCTTTGTACACAGGATAGATGTTAGCGCATAGGATAAGGTGGAAGGATGTGAGCAATATGGTTTTAGAATAGCCATAGTAGATTGAAGAGTTGGGTTTAAGAAGCAAAGTTGGAAGGGAGAGAAATTATAATGTGAGGTGCAGATGACAAAATTGAGTGGGCAGGTTTACATATTGAAAGAGTAGTTTTGTGATTGCTAAGTAGAAATAGAGGGTGTAGCAGAATTATCTCTAGGTATAGGGAGAAAGGATAGAGGTAAGAAAGTATAAAGGAAGTAATATTGGAGGTCTATTGGAATGGGGGTAGATTAGGGGAGTGAAGGGGAAGCAGAGCAAGGTGAAGTATATGAGACCCGTCTTGTGTCTGAGTGGAGACAATCAGTCAAACTGGGGTTACTGAGGTAAGTGGGAGCTAATCAGGAAATGGAGGGGCTGGAGTGTTCTAGAGATATAGAAAGAGTGAGCAGAAAGTAAAGGGAGGAAAGAAGTAGAAAAACATTAAGATAGGATGTTAAGAAAAGCAGAGAAAGATAAGTATATAAATTGATATATGTCAGGCAGAAGCTTACAGTTCCAGTTACATAAGGTTACACACTGCATTAGTCTAGCAGACTAGTCTCTCAGGAACAATTGAAATGTACTGGACATTATAGAAATGTAAAGGGGGAATTCCTTATTTAAGTCTGGAAAATATTTAGTAATCATCTTCTCACATGTTGGACTAGGAAGGTGGAGGAATTCCCAATGCAAAATGAAGTATATTTTGTAATATTCGTGTATGTAGTGCAGTTACTGGCTGCTTCAGGGATGATGTCAATGCACTCCACTTACCTGTTAGGGGGTCTTTGATAGGAAAGAACTACTCCCAGAAAAATAATGTCCCCATCCAAAAGAGAGAAAACAAATGGAAAAAGATTAGACCTAAATAGTGAAAAGCATATACTATTAATTTAAAAACTGAGAGAAGAAGAAAGGGGGAAAAGGAGGAAGAGGCTAAAATTATATTATCTCAGATAAACACATTAAATTATTTGCAAAAAATGAAAATACTTTAACAGGCTTATTTAATTCAGATAGAAAGATATGCATATTGAATTAACACACTATTGTAATTTATTTATTTATTAAGCAAAAGCACAAGACTGCCATCAAAGCTTTATAACTCGCATGTCCTGCACAAAACAGATCCAGAATAAAAAGCAAAACACCAGGACTTTGAGACGTCTGTAGAATTCAGTATGTTTGTTTGTCTTTTCAGCTTTTCCTGGTTAGGGGTTGCCACAGTGGAACTCCGGTTGGCTAATGATTGGCAGTAGATTTTTTATGGTGCTGAGTTGCCAGCCCAATGCCCAACTTTCAGCGAAGGCACGCCCATTCACGCATGTCTTTCAGAGGCCACTCAACCACAGGGAGGACATGCAGACTCCACACAGAAGGCACTCCAGCCGTGAATCAAACAGGAGAACCTCTTGCTGTGAGGCAACAATGCTACTGCAGTACCACCGCGGCTTCGGCTGTAGAATCCAGTATAAAAGTCTTTATTCAACACAAGCACTTTCATAGGTAACCCCACTTCTTCCGATGTCTAATACATTTTAGAAAATCAGCTTTTTAGGCAAGATATGCTGTGTGAGTTGTTTATATGATAAATTACTGACTTCTTGTTACAGGCTTGTATGTGTCTTGAAGAACAGAAGTGCAAAATGTAAATATATGCAGATGTATTCTGTGCTTGTGACTGCAAACTGAAATGTTATGGAAATTTGAATCTAGATACTTTATAAACAGGCTTTTAGAATTGTATACATATACATTCAGATTTCTAGTTCAGTTAATGGCATGTACCTTGTAGGATGTTGCTTTAAATTTGCTTGTTCACACCAGAACAATGTATTGGTTGGTTTTAATCATGTGTCTCAAGAGGATATTTAAGCTAAGAGCTGTTTTTAAAATGTATTAGACATCTGAAGAAGTGGGGTTACCCACGAAAGCGCTTGTGTCGAATAAAGATTTTTATACCGGATTCTACAGCCATCTCCAAGGCCTGGTGTTTTGCTTTTTATTTATTTATTAGTTAATTAAGACAGGCACCCTAACATATTTTGCAAGTATGATAAGTAACAAACAAGACCTGGAAAAAAAAGAATGAGATGAAGGCAGGGAAAGTTCTGTCAGTGCCAAAAAGACTGAAATAACAGATCAAGACAGAGGTCAGGTGTTGGCTGATTATGTTTGTCACAGATTCCAGATAATTTCTGCATCTGTGAAATCATTTCTGAAGTGTTTATGTAAATGCATGCAAGTAATTCTACATTTTGTATCATAAAGAAAACAGATGAATGACATTTAAAGAAAAAAAAGCTAAACTCCATCTTTTTCAGGTTGGCCATCAAAGAAACATTAATGCATGTGCAGCAATGACATATAGTCAATTTGTTTAGCTCAAAAACAGAAAAAAAAAACTCTTGGTGACCTTTCAGTTCTAATGAAGTCCCAGTACTAAAGTGTGGAGGGACAACAGCGCTTGGCAGTTTTTATGGGTTGTGTGGATGTTTAATAAAGGATGCTGTTTTTTTAACTAGAGACTGCAGTGTGTTGCATCGGGCTCCAGAAGGGAAAGTTCACTAAGAGGTTTTTTTTTCTTTTTTTTGGTTTTATTTGACTCTTTTCGCTGGTATAATTTTTTAGCTCAACCATTGATATATTTTTAGATATTTCATTGGTTATCAACAATGGTTCTGCATGCTCATTGTGTAATACACTTCAGGATGTATGGAGGCATTATGGACATTACTAGATTTCTTCAAGACAACTTTACAAATGTGTGTGTCCAGTTTGTGATATTTGACTATGCCGTGGTCCACTAAGTAAAGACCTAGTTAAGTTAGGAAAAATGAAATTAAGACAGAAGTCCGTAACACACTACAACTATTATGAGAAAAGAAAACAAAAATATGAATGTGGCACAAATTTGCATATAAATGTAACCTGACAAACTAGTGACACTGACCCACTTCACTGTAGTTAATATACCACTAGTTTTACCAGGGATTACCGGAGATTGTAAATTTAGAAGGAATAAATAAGAGGGAGGGGTATCAGTTTATATTAACAAGTTCCAAAGCTCAGTCATTTTTAGGAGTAATGAATTTGAAGTAATTGCAATAAATATCCGCAGAAACAAAATTGAATGGAAAACCATGTTGTTTTAGGCACCACACAATCATCTTAAGGACGAATCGGATTGACTTAGAACAGCGTTGGGTAATTATTTTTGAATGCAGTGATATAACAGAAGGATACTGAGGACATCATTAGTGAATTGCTAGGATGGATTTAGGAACATGGTTACTCACAGATAGTAACTGAACCAACTAGAAATGATGAAGTCCTAGATATTACCTGGGTAAAGGATGTTGCCACAGTTATTAATTGTGATATTCAACCTGAACCACAAGAATCAAGCCATTTTGGCATAGTCTAGGAACTTGTTAAAACTAATGTTAAGGGTTTAACAGTGGACAATAGTCCAAAAAAGGCTTTCTACAAGACAGATTATAAAGTAATAGTAACCCAAAGTAGTGGAAGTGAAAAGAAAGTATGAAAAAGGAGCAAATATTTGATTAATGGGACATTTTTATGAGTTTATATGTTTCTGATAAAATAATATCTACCTAGTGATCCTATTAGAGTAGTTTTAATTGCATAAGGTAGACAAAGAAGCTGAAGAAAGAAATAAGATGAACTATCTCTGTCAGACTTATAAAAGGAATCCAAGTCAGATAATTAAAATCAGATATCAGAAATCTAGGGCTAGCCTTTGGAAACTAATGAATATGACAAGCTCTAAACATGAGAGTACGCTTGAGCAATACACAGTAAAATAATAATAATAATAAAAAAGCTCTATCTAAACATCTGAGGAATTATAGAAATTACATTCTTTCAAGTATCAACGGTGTAATCAATAATGTTCCAGTAATTAAACCTGATCTTTTGGTTAATATATTTGTGGAAAAATGTACCTTTGCATCATGTAACACATGCTTTAAAGAGTTTGATGATTTATAATGATGCCTGGAAACATACTTTGTAACAGAAAATGAAATGAAAAAAGACTATCAAAAGTATTAAACATCATACAGCACCTGAATCAGCTAGACTTTTTTCTCACAAACTTTATGGATTATACAGTTTTTTGTTTGCAGTTTCTGTTTCAGAAATCTTTAAAGTTAGGTTTTGTTCTTGGAATTTCAAAGGAGACTTTATATCAGATTTTACACAGCATTTCTGCTTCAGTTGCTAACTACTGACCCATAAGGTTGACTTTTGTATTAGGAAAGTGTTTTGAGCATGTATTATGTGAAATTACGTCTGATCCTTTAGGAGCTAGTTGGGAAAAAATCAGCATCATTTTACAAATTTTGTAGTACCAAGAAAGTATCATTCTGGGAAAGGAATGTGACATAAAGAAACTTGAACAGGAGGAAGTGTATAAATGATTGGGAATGAATGAAGAGTCATTAATAAAACACGAATACATGTGAAAAAAGCTCAGTAAGGAATACTTCACAAGACTAAAGCTAATATTGAATACTGCCTTGGCAGCAGGGACTAAAGTCCAAGCTATAAATACATTTGTTCTTCCTATTTTACTTTACAGCTTTGGTGTGATAAACTGGCCCCAAAAAGTATTGAATTAGCTGGACATGAAAACAAGAAAGTAGCTTCATGATTATTGAATGATGTATAAAAGAGACTTCTTCGAATCAGTCTCCAGAGCTGTGGACGAGGGTAAGGTGGTCCACACAGCCTATCTGAACCTCACCAAGGCCTTTGACACCATCCCTCACTCTGGAATCATAGATAAACTTACTAACCTGGGCATTAATCCCTATATGCCTCAATGGGTTGCCAACTGGATTACTGACAGAACCCACACTGTAAAAGTAGCTGACTACAAATCCAGCTTCCAACAAGTGACAAGTGGAGTACCTCAGGGTTCAGTCCTGGGACCACTCTTGTTTTGCATCTACTTCTCTGAAGTACAGGCCAATACTAAGGGACTCTGGCTAACAAAGTTCACAGATGGCTGCAAACTGGGCCCCATTATTGAATCTCTAAATGATGTGGATACTCTACAAAAGGGCCTTACAGAAACAGATGCTTGGTGCCAGAGCCATGGTCTCAAGCTCAATGCCAAGAAATGTATAGTTATCCCCTTTGGGAAAAAATGTGTACCCATGAATTACCACATAGGTGGCAGTACACTAAATACCGAAAGTGCGATAAGAGACTTAGGGACACAGGTGGACAATGGTCTCACCTTCAATAACCACATCACCACAACAGTCAGGAAATCCTTCTGTGTAGCACACTTCATCACTAAGGGCTTTTCATCCAGAAAAAAGGAGGTCATTGTCCCACTGTACTCATTCCTCATAAGACCCATTATAGAATTCAATGTCCCATTTGGTATGTACCTCTCAAGACACCTGCAAAAACTGGAAAGGCCACAGAAATACTTCACTAAAAGAATCACAGGCCTAAAGCAGATGCCCTATGCTGACCACCTTAAAAAACTCCAGCTATACTCTGTCGCATATAGGCTACTCAGAGGCGATCTCTGCTTAACATACAAGGCCATGTCAAACCCAGAGCTGTTGGACATGCTACACTTAAAGAAATCCCAATCCCTCAGAGCCACACACTCCAGGGAAATAAACCTTGTCATCACAATAAACAAAACATGCTGGAGGGATAGGTTCCTGACCCAGAGACTCCCCAGACTCTGGAATAGACTGCCCATACATGTCAAGGAGAGCGCCTCTTTGGCCCTCTTCAAAAGGAACCTTGTTGATTGGATGAGAGAAAGAAAATTCACCCCGGGGATCATGTCAGTCGTCCTGCTAGACAGGGGTCCAGGAAGTAAATAGTATGGGAAGAAATAGCCAGGGAATTATTATGGCTAAGCTTGTATAGGCCCTAGGGCCGATAGCCTAGTACCAACCTATGAACCTATGAACATATGGACAGTAGCTTAGGTAAGGTGGGATATAGAGGGCAATCTAAGGTGATGAAAAGAGGGCATTTACCCCAGTCACTAAGTGCTGGGGTATGACATATACTGAGTTTTAAAAATCAGTATTGCATTTGCAATCAAACCCGCGGTGGTGCAGCGGTAGCGTTGTTGCCTCACAGCAAGAGGTACTCCTGTTTGATTCTCAGCTAGTGTGAGGGGAGTGCCTTCTGTGTGGAGTCTGCATGTCCTCCACAGGTCGAGTGGCATTCCAAAAGACATGCATGAATGCCAGGTTGGGCCTCGAGCTGGCAACTCGGCACCGTGAAAATCTACTGCCAATCATTAGCAGACCGGAGTTCCGCTGTGGCGACCCCTAACTGGGAAAAGCCAAAAGACAACAACAACAACAACATTTGCAGTCAAACCCAAGCCCTGTAGCACTCCATGTGTGCTGTAAAGTTACTGAAGCCTCATCCTGTAGCATTCCATGTGGGATATAAATTATAGCAATGGTTTGTAGCAAGCAGTTTGTTACAGTTTAAAAGACAAAAGAGTTGCTTCTTTTATTTTATCTAAAATCTGAGTGCCATAGCACTGTATGCAGGGTATAAAGTATAGCAATTGCCTGCTACATTTATGGCAAGCAGTTTGCTATAGTTTAAAAGAGAGAAAAAAATATTTTTTTTTATCTAAAACTTGTAGCACACCATGCAGTGTAGAAACTGTAGCAGGCAGTTTGCTACAGTTTAAAAAAATAAAGATTTTTTTTTTTTACTAAAATAAGAAGGAAGAAAGGTCAGGGACAGGCCACAGAAATGGGGCCTCATTGGCTGGAGCATAAGGGAGGGTGTGTGCTTTATGTATCTGGCCACCTGGATGGTATGCCAGTAGAGGAAGTGGACTTTTTTTTTTTTTGCTTGGCATGGATTGAGTACTGTCTATAAGAAGCCAGCCATTGACATCCTGCAGAAATCCTTTTTTACTCTTTACCTGGAGAGCTGAGGGGTTTGGGGTGCTAATTCATGGCATAGGCACAAGGCACTGGTTGAGTCACCTATGCATCTGGCTATGTTAACACAATTTATATATCCCTTATGTTGAAGATGCTAATGGCCTCGTCAAAACTGACTACATGTATAGATTTGCACTTGTAGGATTGGATATATGTCTACTGATCTCATCAGATCTGAACAAATTGAAAGTTTTAAAGCATAAGGAGAAGACATGTGAGATGACATATTTGCTTAGTTTAGCAGAAACATTTCAGAACAAAGCAAGAATGGAAATAAAACTAGAAGTAGACAAAAAAATCAGACAACAACTGAAAGTGCCAAAAAAGTACAAACAAAGGAAAGAATATAAGGAAAAGGACCAGAAGAGAAAAAAAGACAATGGACAGTGTACAAATATAGTGACCAGTAGGGAGATCTCAACCTCATGTGGACCAACATTTGACAGATGAATGGTTAAGGAGAGGTGAATTGTAATCAGAGGATGAAAGGTTAACAATAGTGATCCAAGGTAGTGAGTTAAGTTCATGTTTGTTTACAAAGTCCATTGAAAAAAGGGACAAACAAACAAATGCAATTTCTGTAAAACAGAAATGGAAACAGTTACACATCTCACTGCTAGGTATGATACATTTATGGCTGAGGGTCTGTAACCTGAAAGACACAATAATGTGGTAAGACTATTGTATTGGGGATTGTACAAACACTACAATATAAAAGTAGCCATGAAGCATTGGAGACATGAGCCACAAGGCATTATTGACATCAATGAAGTTTCTAGCTCATGGGATCACCCATTATCAACAGTTCAAACAATAGATGCAAGAAACCCAGATATAGTTGTCTTAGAAAAAGAGACAAAACTAGTGTATTTCATTGAAATTCTTACACGCAAGAGATTATAGTTTCCTAAACACTGACAGACACAAGTCTTAAAATATTGGAATTTGCAAGCAAAAACAAGAGCAATGTGGATGAAAGATACCCAGGCAGTACCGGTAGTACTATGAGCAACAGGGCTATTACAAAAGAATTTACAATCATACTTAAACATGCCACCAATATATGTAACCTCATATGAACTGCAGAAGGAGGCAATGCTGAGTTATTGTTGGTGCAGAGAAGAGCTTTCTTGGTTAGCAATGAAGACTTAAACAATACTGATTTCAAGAACTTTAACTATACCCTGACTAAGGAATGGGGTCCATTTCCATCAAGGTATGTAAAAAACCTAGGCATTTAGAGAAATTAAACCAAAGGAGCTTCAAGCTCAAGTAACTTAATTTGTTTTCATCATCCAGTATGGGAAGCCTTAGATTTAGGTGTGCTTGTGCATGTGGTTTGTTTACACTCCATCAAGGCTTTCGATATGGTAACCTATGTTGAGATTTTGAAAATAACAAGCAATACAAAAGTTAATGGATATGCTGGTAGATGGGCTGTAAATTGTTTGCAGAACAGAAATTGTAGAAAAAAATAGAGAGGATTTGTCATTTGCTAAAAATATCAGAACAGGGGTGCCATAGGGGTTCAGTGCTTCATTTGGTTTTATTTATCATCTTTATGTCAGATTTTTCATCATATGTATTAGCATGTTTTCACACAATACAGCTGTTGGATCTACAGTGACATATTTAACAGAAGAGTATGATGTGTAAGGATTCCTGGACATTTTGAATGCTTGGCCAAAGTTTAAAAGCATGGAACTTAATCCTAAATACAAGTCATTCACTTTGGAGATAAAAAAATCTTTGTTATGCATATGCATTTATTTTATCGGTATGCTACTTGAGAAAGCAAACACTGAGTCATTTAGGAATTAAAGATAGACAATTGCCATTTGATTGAAATCTACTAGATGTCATCAGAAAATCTTATTATGTTATCAGAAGCATATTATGTGTGATTATTAGAAGGATGAAAGTACATTACATATCGATGGTAAGAGCTAATATTGAGTATAGTACATCAATTTGTTCATATATTCAAGCACAAATAAAAATGTTATAAAGAATTCAAAGCTTTTTTTTACATGGCATGTTACAAAAGTCAAGAACAAGTTACAAAAATAGATTGGAGAAATTTCCCTTTTCACAATCATCTACAGACGGGTGAGAACTGATCTTATATTAATGTACAAATGTATGAATAATGGAATATTTGCTGCATGTTTAAGTGCCAAAATTAAAAATCTCTCCTTGGAGATTAGAAAGGAAAACAAATGTTTGTTGAAGTTATTTTATCTAAAACTGGCCAACTGAGGACGTTGTTTCATTGTAGGTCAGGTTTGTGGGGGAATCTAGCTTCAAAGAAAGATGTAATGTTCAGAGACTTTAAAAAAAAGCTAGGTAATTGGTTGGGAGCATGAGTATCGGATCCAACATTGATAGGAATAAACCTCTCTGAAGGCCTTTAGTAGGCTTAGAGTTTGATCGTATCACACACTACCAAGGGGTACATCTTGGGTAGTCTATATATTGACATTTATAGAAAACAAAACAAGTTCATTGTAACTATGTGCTGAGAACAAATTAAAGTGACACCATCATTCATTTCCTGTAGAGACACAAAAGCACAGTCTAACAATTTGGTGCTATATTTTACATTTTAGCATTCTCAAGTAAATGGTGGTCCTTGTAGTTAATTTTAAGTTGAGAAACAGAAAGAAAAGGAAAATAATACAAGTGGAATAGTATTCTATTTGCACACAGCGCTGTGAACCGTGACTCTAGATGACTGTCACTGCTGAGGTGAGAACCTGACCCCATGTGCAAAAATGGGAAAAACATATTGTAGATGAATGAATGGAATAAGACAATGTGGCTATGCAATCCACTTTTCCACTACTGCCACTGTGCCACCTCCTCTACTTAAATCCCTTCAAGCAATAGCAACCCTCCAGCTTTGTATAGCTTTAATCATCTTAACACACACACACACACACACACACACACACACACACACACACACACACACACACACACACATATATATATATATATACGCTCAATGTTTATTATTAGTCATGGACCTCACTAAAGATCAGTACTGGCTGCTTTCCAATCTAATCTCCACAGCCAAAGGATTCTGCCATCTTCCATCTTTAGACTGGATTTTATTACTATTTAAATTTGAGCATATTACCTTTAGAGCCACAAAATGCTGATTATTCTGTGTATATTTATTTGCAAAAAAAAATGAATTTCCATTATAGATCCAGTGTCTGTATTTTTCAACCATTTGTATATCCAAATTAGGTTTCCCCCTGAATGTCTGTAGTAGAAGGGAATGAAATAACTTTCTCAGTCTGGCTTCATAGGAAAGATCTTACAATCTTCTGATGTTTGTTTATTTATTTGTTTGTTTATATATTTATTTTTGAAAATACCCAATGCACTTTTTCCAGTCTACAAATGTCAGATCTTGAACATGCAGAGGAAAAAGAGCCACTTTCCATTACTGCTGTAATAAATGGCTTGTAAATAAGAAGCACAACCGATTCACTACTTTAAGAATCCCTTTTTAGTAATGTTCTAGTTACAAAATACACATCTCTCAAGATTTTATTCACGTCTTTCAAAACTAAGTTTATCAATAATAATACCTAGAACTTCATGGACATAACTTTCCTTAATAAGTGTACTATTAATAATACACATGTAGCCTAAATTCTATCTACCTATATGTAGGACACTGCACTTAGAACCACTAAAGCGCAATCCATAAGACTGTGTTCGTGCCTAAATAGTGCTGATTTTCATAATGATATCATATCAAAGTAACTTTGGCATCATCAGCAAGTTTCCCAACCCAGGATTTATCCACAAATGGAAAAGAAGACATAAGTTTATGAAATAAAAAGGGGCACAGAACTGAGCCTTGTGGGACTTCTCTGGAAATTATAATTTTCTTTGACTGGTGCCCTTGAATATTTACTCTAGCCATCCAATCAGTTAACCGATTTGCTAATCATTTAACAAAATACTTATTGGACTTCAAGTTATCTAGGACTTTAACATTTGGCAGATGAGGAATTGTATTTAAAACCTTTCCTAACTCCAAATAAATCACATCAACTGCCAAATTAAATCTCAGATAATTCAGCTATAGCAGGATAAACGCTTATTACACTTGTAATAGTAGATCTTTCCAAAAATAACATGCTAGTGTAGATCATAATATATTTTACCAGGCAACCTTTGCATTAAAGTTATCTAAATTCTCCCAAAACACTTGACAATAAGGCTTGTTTAGCTTATAGGCCTAAATGTTCAAATTTAGAAGAACCTCTCCCCTATTAATTGGAATACTATAAGCATATTTCCATTGCTGGGCAACTACTCCATAAATCAACAACTGTTGAAATGCAGGTACTAAGATTTCCTTAATACTGTCTTTAATGGAAGATAAAACAGACCATTTGACCCTGAAAGAGTGTCTGTTCTTATCTTGAACAATGCACTCTCCACCATCTCCACTGGTATAAGAGGAAATTCATAATTCAACAGGAGTGTTTACTAAGTTTATATTGGACTGAGAACTACTCCCTCAACATGTTCCTCAATAATGTGCAAAATAATCAACTAACACACTTGGACTAGTTTCCAATCTATCTTCAGGAATCAATTAAGTATTGGCATACACAGCCTTATCACATTGTCTAATTTATTTGTAAAAGTATTATTATCTTCAACATTGTTTCCTAATTTCAACTCATATCTGCAATTAGCCTTCCTAATGATCTGCCAGTCAGCTGAGGTTGTTTTTTTATGAAATGTCCTATTTAACTTAGTGGGAACTTGTCTTAGCTTTTTCCAACACCTAGTTTTCCTCCTTAATCACTTTCCAATTTTTTAATTAAACCATGGAGGTCTATTAAATTTTAGTGATAATGCCCTCTTTCCTTGTGGAACAAACCTTTCTGTTGAGAGGTACAATTAAGCAATAACCCATGCCTGGGTGTGGGTAATGCTGGATTTACCCACGGTTGGTGTGGTTTGGTCACGAGGGCGAAGCCCAAGTAGCCAAACAAAGACAACTGTGGGTAAATCCAGCATTACCCACACCCAGAAGTGGGTTATTGCTATTATACAATGACATTGTTTAAGAAAAAAAATACTTACTTTTCTTAAATAATGGCATTGTATAATGCCTCCATGCTGCTCTTCCTCAGCTTTCTGGTATTCTGCAGCAGTTCTGATGTACTGTGCATGCGTATGCTTACGCAGTACATCAGAGCTGTGTGTGGAAGCAATGGAGAAAGCAAGATCTCTGTTGCTTTTTAGAAAGGGTCTCGCTATGTTAAAGGAGTTTAACATAGTGAGACAGCTTTAAAAAAGCAACGGAGATCTTCCTTTCTCCGTTGCTTTTTTTATGCTGTCTCGCTATGTTAAACAGAGATCTTCCTTTCTCCGTTGCTTTTTTTAAAGCTGTCTCGCTATGTTGAACTCCTTTAACATAGTGAGACACTTTCTAAAAAGCAATGGAGATCTTACGTTCTCCATTGCTGTAACAAAAAAAAAAAAAAAAAAAAAGACTTATACTAATGGAAAAAGTCCGGGCGACCGGACCTTTTTCCATTAGTATAAGTCTGATTTACAACAGGCATGCCGACCAATCAGTGTGCACATTTTGGAATATTAATGGGGGGGGTCATTGTATAATATGCAACACACTATATTTATATATATTTGTACACAAACATTATCACAATAGATAGATTATGGACAGATATAGGTACAGATAGACAGATCTACCTCTGTCTCGCTCTGTACACATATATATATATATATATATATATATATATATATATATATATATATTTATATGAATACTTTATTTTTTATTTTATTTTACTTTAAACTTCACTGGAATAAAGCACTGATCTTTGCTGCTATTAATTTTGCATATTTGCGAGATGCCCATCTACTGTGAATTTTCTGACTCTTCCTGTCTTAAGCTCCAACTAAAACTAAATGTATGTTCAAGTTATAGTTGTGTGTCTCCTGTTTCTCCACTGTTTTTTACCCATAGGCTATTACTACACATCACCAGGTCTAGCTAGATCCCCTCCTGTGCCTGTTTTCTCCATCTCGCCATATATACTATCCCCCCACCTTAGTCCCACAGTCTTTTTATTCTCCTCTGACTGAATAGCAAACTGCTTTAAAACAAAACCATAAAGCCAATTATAAAGGCTTACTGATTGTTTCTGTGGCCTTTCTTGCAGCCGCAACTACCAAGGTGCTGTCCTGCTCCATTCGCCCTCACTTTGCTTGGGCTTATTCTGCATTCCTAACTTATCCCCATTCCCACCCACTAACTGATCAGTTACATTTATAGTAACCATAACTCCTTCCCATCATCACCACCATCCAATAAACTCACACCTACTTAATATCTGTCCTTCATACACCAACATAATGGCTATTTCCATATCCTCCTGTAGGTGTCCTTTAAGCACAGTACACCTTACCACACACTTCAACTCCACTATTATTATATTTTACATTATCCTTTAATAGCTTTTCTCTACTGTATTAACTCTACTTCTACACCCAGTTTCTCTAACCACTATAAAGCTACATTATGCTTACCCACGTTTACCACATTGTCTCCTTAACATCACTAATCACCTTACTATGCTTACTATTACAAGCCACCTCCTTCAAACATACACCAACAGCAGCACCAATAAGAACATCCACCCAGACCTTATCTCTGCACATCCACATAGATCCTCAAACACTGCATCCTCCTTAATTGATCATAACTATATATACTTTACTAAACTCCATTCCGTTCTTGCATTCATAAAGTCTAAATTAACAACACACAGACTATCCAGGTATACTAACAAGGCCAGCTTTCTTCACAATCTCATAACTCACTTTCTCAAACTTTCCCAATGTGGAGATATTCACCCCAACCCTAGACCTACCCAATCAGCCACCTCCCATCAATCATCCTCCTGCAAAAAGTTATTACTAATTACACTAAACATCTGTAGCATATGTAACATAATAACAGAATTTCACTCATGGCTAACACTCCACTCCCCGGGTATAGTAGCAGTTACTAACACTTGGCTAAAGCCACACATCGAAGACTGTGAAATTGCCTCTTCAGGATAAAACATTCTGAGAAATGACAGAACCTATAAAAAAGCTGGAGGTGTAGCATTAATCTATCATATTAACTTATCAATTACCCCTTCCCTAAACCTGTCCCATCCTTTGATAATGCAGAAATACTCTTAGAATCCATGCATATAGATAGCACTAAACAACTATGTGTTGGAGTAATTTATATGCCCCTTGGCCAAAACATTTCAATTTTTGAAGATTTTTCTCTCCTGGACTTTCGAGAGTAACACATACAAAACTATTATCATTGGTGACACAAACATCAACTGGCAAAATATGATCTCCTCTCCCTCAACAAATATCATATACCTCCATGGCTTCACACAACTTATCACTAGCCCTACAAGAATGCAAAATAACAACCAATTAGGTACTACCTTGTATTGGATTCTAGTAAATGATCCCCTTAAATACTTCAATCCCAATGCTCTTCCAAATGCCCTAAGTGATCACTCTCCAGCTTACATTTACAGAACTCCTCCTCATGTGCCTAAACTCCACACCTATCAAGAAACTTAACCAAATTCAAACAAAAGCTATTTAATAGTATCCTAAAAGCCATAAACTGGACTCTATTGAAAACATTACCACGGGACGATGCCTTAAGTCATTTCAACAAAATTTTTTTAGATATCCTCAACAGCTTAGCTCCTCTATGAACCAAAAGGATAAAAATAAACCATGTACCTTGGCTTACAAAATCCACTAAACAATTATTATTAACTAGAGATTGAGCCTGGAAGGATTGGCAAAGAGATAAAAATGAAAACAACCAACTAATATACAAGCAGGTACATAACAAGGCAAAAAACTAGTCATTACTGACAAAAGAAATCCAGTTCAGCTCTCTTTACTCCAGAGACACCTCTAAGTCCATCACTAGCCCCAGATAAATAGCCAACTCAAATAGCTGACATGTTTAACTCTCACTTTATTGAAAGCATACTAAAACTTGTAAACCTTTCCACACCTAATAACAACTCCCATCACACAGAAAATCGAACCTAAACAGACTCTGTCAATAGCTACCCCAATACAAACACCTCCCCCACCAGTCCTATACAGATAGGCCCACAGCAACCACTTTCTCTCTACAAAACGTACCTACTTCACTTATACCTTATACACAAACTTCTTACTAAACTAAATCCTTGCTCCCTCTCTGCTGACAATCTTCCATCAAAATACCATAAGCATGCAGCAGATGCAATAGCCGACTCAGTTAGTATACTGATCAAAACATCCATCTGTGAATCCAACATCCCAAGCTCTAGAAAAAAATCTATCATTATTCCCTTACAGAAAGGTGGAAAAAACAGTGAATTATCAAATTAATGACCCATCTCTTTTCTCTCCCCTCTTTTAAAATTACTTGAAAAGTGTATACTCTTACAACTAATACAGTTTCTCTTAGACAGCAATCTTCTTTCTTTCACCCAACATGCTTTTCGGCCAGCAGATAGCAGCACCACAGCATTGATATCCTTCACAGATACTGTGAACAAAGCTATAGCCACAGGCCAGTTAACATGAGTAATTCTACTTGATCTATCAAAGGCCTTTGATACATTGTCACATCCCAAATTTTTACAACAACTTTCTATACTAGGATGCTCTCAAACTACCCAAAAATGGTTCTTCAATTATTTAACCAACAGGGAACAATGTGTTAAGTGGCAAACTAGTCTATATGAATACCAGGTGAATAGTACTGGAGTCCCCCAAGGATCCATTCTTGGACCCTTGCTCTTCAATATATTCATTAACAACCTTCTTTCAGCCTCCCTTCAAAGCAGACTCATCCAATATGCTGATGATTTTACTATTATCTCTTCTTCCAATAACTCTCAGTACTTCTTAAAAATTACACAAGCTGCATTCACCTCTATCAAAACCTGGCTAAATGATGCACACATACTACTAAACTCAAATAAAACTAAGCTCTTGGTGTTCTCACCAAAGCCATCCACACAAGTTCAAAATCTATTTACAGAAGAAAACCCAGATTGAAATAATTACTCAGGCAAAACTACCAGGTTTCACTATGGACAATAAACTTACCTTTGAACAACATATACTTACTACAGTAAAAAAACACACATCAAACTCAGTAAACTATACAGACAAACAGTTCATGGATGCCTCAACCAAAACTGCACTTGCAAATACCCTCCTACTCCCTTCCCTCCTTTATAGGGCCCCTATACTCACTAACCTCCACACATCACTAAAGAACAAACTCCAATCATGCTACCACAAAAATGCCAGATTTGCAAATGGTGTACTCAATCACGCGCACCATTGCTATGCCCTTGACAAACTAAACTGGCTAGAATTCCCCCATTACCTAAATTTTGTGCTACTATCTCTTGCTCACAAAATAATTTATAAACCTGATAGCTGCCTCACCTTAAAGCTTCTCTTACAGCCTAACACCCCACCCAGAAATCTCTGATCTTCTAATAAACTACTGCTAAAGGTACATAGACCTACTAAAAGAGCTGGGTACAACCTCTACTCCTATGTTATAGCAAAACTTTGGAATGCCCTACCTTCAGGCATTACCTCCAATGAATCCTTTAAGACCTACAAACTTCCACTAAAAAACCACTACCTCAACTCCCACATCTGCCATGCTCTTTAGCAAAGACTATGCTATTTAATCTTTCTCCCCCTACCCCCTCCCCCTCTCCTCCCTCTTCACATTTGTCTTTAAACTATCATCTGGCAATTATTCGATTGTCTGTCTTTCCAAAACTACTATCAAAACTTCTTCCTGTCCTTCATCACATCTCCTTCTTACACAACCCTCATTTTGCTTCTCTCCTGTATGTGGCAGAATCTTTTGCTCTCTCTAATATCTTATACTTACTAACCTCCATCATTTTTACTTAAAAAGTCAGTATGCCACACCATTTCAGGTCAAAACTAAACTGATTTTTCTGACAAATACCGTTACAATGTACCACAAACTGTAATTTAATTATATATAAATCACATTAGACCTAATATATGAATGTTTTTAGCAATACTGTATAACACATTTGTCTGTAACGTATGCTAATTTCTTTTATAATTTTAGAATTGTATGATCTCTGAATTGACTATACTTGTACTATTTGGAGCTTTTCTCCCCATGCCTCCACTGAAAATGGGTTCCTGACCTAGTTGGGCTTTCCCGGTCACCAAATGTCAATAAATAAATAAATAATTGATAAATATTTGAATAGGTTAACATTGCCCTGTATAGTAGCAAAAACACTTAGAAAGCAAATTTTCCCTGTAGAACAGTCCATAAAACTGAATCCTGTAAAGCAGCAATATAAAGCAAATATTGTGCATGCTGGCAAGTGTAGAGCAGCTATTTGGGTGTCGAGTGGCAATATCTATACCGTTAGTAGAATTCAGTATTTTGTAAACATTAAAGTTAGTAGAATTTAGTACTGTTTAGCATAGTCTGCCCCAGCAAAATATCTTTATTAGTCTGCACCAACAAAACACCCTTAATAGCCTTCTAATCCCAATACACCACCCCCTTATAGCTCACAAATCAAAGGACTTGATGGATATGCAATTTCCTAACTTCTCTGTAGCCAGCTTGGTAGATATGGCATCTTCAGACAATGTAGCAGTTGTCTCATGTTTACTGACAACCTCTTAATCCTTTAAGAATCAGACACATGTGCAAGATGTGTATGTACACAATGAGACTGGAGGCAAAACTCTTGCATACAAGGGCACATCAGGTTGTTGAAACCACGCACACATCACCCAACTTACATAGCACACAACAAACACACAGACTAATGTATGCTGAGGCAAATAAAAGCAATCTTCCTAAACAACAAAGATCACCTAGACTGTCAAAGCTATGCCTCAGCAAGCCCAAACTCAGAAAAAAAACACCTAATACCACACATTCTGCCACTCTCAGTGGTGCCCCAATCATTAATCCTCTAAGGCAAGCAAACACACTTCCTAGGACTCTAATCATAGGGGACTTCATTGTAAGATATACTGATGCCCCTTTAACCAGGCTGAGAAAGGAGAAGATAACTGTGAGTTGCTTATCTGGAGCCAGGAGCCAAAATCAAGCATGCACTCAAGTTATTATGCCTCATGATTCCATAATAGTCCATGTAGGAGTAAATGACCAGAGATGTGCCTCCTTGGACTATATGAAAACAAACATTATGGAGCTTTCAGACTATGCTTCTCAGACTGGTATGAGCCTAGCAGTGAGCAGCATATTACTCTCACTGAGAATGAAGATACCATATGAGCAAAAAATGATTGATTTCAACAACTGGCTGTCTTTCTGGTGTCTTTATAAGGGGATCCAATATTTGTCAGCTTGGAAGGATATAGTTAAAAGACAATATTGCTTTGCAAGGTTGGTCTACAGCTTTCATCTCCAGGCTTTTGAATACTGGCAAAGAATTTATCCACCCCCCCATAGTGCCATTTTAGGCAATGCCAAATTGGCTCCCTATCAGACGATCAAAACTCTTTTTCTGCAAATATGAAATGATTGACACGTATTGCGTGAACTACATAAACGCCAAATGTCCAAAACAGCAAAAGCTGAAATGTCAAAGTGTTTTGGTTGGCCCATCTGTGGTATAGCTCCATAAGGTAAGTGTACGATAGGTATGGACCTTAGGGTAGGGTGCGGGTTAAGGTAAGTGTATAAATAGGTAATGTATATAAGATTTAGTGTAGTGTTAGAAGTAGGGTTTTGTTAAATGTATTTATGTCTATTATTTATTTTGTTAGGGTATATCTCCATAGGGGAAGTGTGCGGTAGTTACGGACCATAGGGTTAGGGAGGGGTTAAGGATAGTGCATAGATAGTTGTGTATGTGGGGTTTAGGGAAGGGTTATTAGTTGGGTTTTGGTGCTTTATTTTAGGGTTAGGAGTAGGGTTTGGTTAGTGCATGTATGTATGTGGTTTATTTATTTTGTTTGGGTAAGTAGTATGTAGCGGGTGGTGGGGTTGGCCGACTATGACCAGTCGATGTTTTAAATTACGCAGTTTAGTGTGTTCGGTTTATTCGCAGTTTGATTAATACATGTCGCTCTTTTGGTATTCGCTGAAATTGATTTTTGCGGAACTGATATAGACCCGCCAAACTGACAAGCCTACGACTTAGCAAAATCAACTCAACTGAACCTCAAGGTGTACTATTCAATGTCAGGAATCTAAAAAAAAAAAAAAAAAAAAAGTGCACACTCCATCCAAGCCCTCCTCACACTTAAGAATATAAACATCTGTGCAGTTACTGAGACATGGCTTAAAGCAGTAGAGAGTATCCCAGTAGTGCAAGGTTTCAGTGCCTTCCACACTTTTAGACCAGCAGCTGCACAGACAAGGGCTAAAGGTGCAGGTGTCTCAATATACATCAACAGCAAACATACCTCTATGATGGTCAAACAGGATGATGTACTAGAGTTCATCCATGTACAAATCACCATAGAAAAAATCCCGTACTTTATCCTAGCCAGCTATAGGTCTTCTTTCATGTCCCAAGAAGCTCACATTGTATAATTGGACCTAGTGGAGGCAGTTACTATCAAACCTAAGACTCTACTCATGGGAGGCTATAATTACCCCTCTATAGACTGTGAATCCTACATGGCCTCATATCAACAGGGTCAGAGATTCCTGGACTTCATAAATACAAACACCTAGAAATCCACATCTCACCCACACCCCCCGCAAAGGTAACCACCATGAAAGACTTCTCCAAAGCTGACTTTGGGCTCTTAAAAACAGGGGTGGCTAACTTAATGGCACCCATGTCAATGGAAAATGGATGCATGTCTGCCGAATCATACACCAATGCACTGCATGAACATGTACATAAATGCATGGTGCTAGCCATACCCAACAGAACCAAGATGTTCTCCTCCAAAAAATGGAAGCCCATCTGGTGGTTCCCTGCCATTAGTAAACTCTACAACAGAAGGAAAAACTGTTGCAGAAAAAGGTGGCATCCCAAGTCTGGAAAAACTCCCTTATTAGCCTCAACAAAAAGTTGAGATCCCTCATCAAAACCTCTAAAGCCAGCTATGAAGGCAGAATTGTGGCAGACACTAAAAACAACCTCAAATCTTTCTATAGTTATATCAAGAATCTCCATGGCAATACCCATGTTTGCTCTGAGTTATTGCACAATGGTACCTTCTATACTGAGCCAACAGATATTGCCAACATACTGATCAACAGATTCAGTGCCAACTTTACCCATGTTTCCCACCAAAGGACCAATCATGATACCGGAGGAATGCCAAGCACCCAGCATTACTGCAGCACAGGTTAAAGCTGCATTGTCCAAGGCCAAGAATACAACTTCCATGGGACCCGACAATAACCCTGGATGTGTTCTACATGAACTACAAAATGAACTGGCACCACATCTGTATGCCATGTTCAATCACAGCCTCACCTCAGGCTTTGTCCCTATTGAATGATGCACTGCAACAGCCATCCCTCTCCATAAAGGGTGAGTGACTACAGACCCTGGGAATTATTGCCCCATTAGCCTGATGAGCCTGATATGCAAGGCTATGGAGATCATCATCATGGACCTAATTAACAAGTATATAGGGAATTTCCAAACTCTAGATCCCATGTAATTTGGTTTAGTGAAAGGTAGATCCTGCCTGCTCAACCTGGTTGACTTCTTTGAGTAAGTCACAAGAGCTGTGGATGAGGGCAAGGCAGTTCATACAACTTACCTCGATCTGGCCAAGGCCTTTGATACCATTACCCACTCAGGAATTATTGATAAACTCACCAAACTAGGCATCAACCCCTATATCACTAGGTGGGTTGCAAATTGGCTCACAGATAGAACCCACAGTGTGAAAATAGCGAACTCCAAGTCAGACTGTCAACCAGTCACAAGTGGAGTCCCGCAGGGATTGGCCCTGGGTCCTCTCCTGTTTGGTGTCTACTTCTCAGAAGTCCAGGCCAACACAGACGGACTCTGATTGACCAGGTTCACAGATGACTGCAAGCTGGGAGCCATTATTAACTCCCCAAATGATGTAGACATCCTACAGAAAGGCCTCAATGAGACCAGTGACTGGTGTTGAAACCACAGCCATAAGCTTAATGCCAAAAAAATGCATCATCATCCCCTTTAGGAAAAATTCAGTTCCCACTAATTACCACACTGATGGGAGCCCACTGAACACTGAAAGTGTTATAAGAGATCTGGGGACACAGGTTGACAGCAACCTGTCCTTCGACCACCACATTGCCAGTGTGGTCAGAACATCCTTCTATGTCGCACATCTCATTACCAAGGGTTCTGCATCCAGGAAGAAGACATCATCATCTCTCTCTACTCTTATTTCATTAGGCCAATCATTAAGTATAATGCCCCATTTGGCATATACCTCACTAGACACATGCAACTGCTGGAAAGGCCACAAAAGAACCTCATGAAGAGGATTCTAGGCCTTAAACACATGTCCTACATGGACAGACTAAATAAACTCCAGCTGTTCTCTGTCTCATTTCATCTACTTCATAGGTTCATAGGTTCATACTAGGCTATCTGCCCGAGGGCATTTATAAGCCTAGCCCATCGTTTTGTGGCTTACGCCACCCCTTTAGTATGGGGAACTATACCCATTATTTTGCTATGCCTCTGTCGAGCAGTGACACTGAGGTAATTCCTGGGGTATATCTGCGATCTCCCATCCATTGGTCAAGATTTCTCTTGAACAAGGCCAGCGAGGTGCTCTGCCTCACATGTACCGGGATTTTGTTCCACAGCATAGGGAGTCTTTGGGTGATGAATCTATCCCTCCAGCACGTCCTATTAATAGCCGTGTCGAGGTTTAAGTCTCCCGCCCTTGTGGCTCTGATGGATCTAGATTTTTTGAGGTGAAGCATATTCATCAAATCTGGGTTTGACATGGCCTTGTATGTTAGGCAAAGGTCACCTCTGAGCAAGCGGTAAGTGACTGAATAGAGCTGGAGTTCTTTCAGTCGGGCAGAATAGGACAGATTTTTGAGACCCTTTATCCTTTTGGTGAGGAACTTTTGTGTCCTCTCCAGCTGCTGCAAGTGTCGGGTCAGATACATTCCGAATGGGGCATTGTACTCAATCATTGGTCTGATGAGTGATGAGTAAAGGGAGACTATGACCTCCCTTGATCTAGATGAGAATCGCTTCATGATAAGGTGGGCAATGTAGAAGGACTTCCTAACTACTTTAGCTACATGGGTGTCGAATGACAGACTACTATCAACCTGGGTCCCCAGGTCCCTGATAACTTCTTCTGTGGTCAGTGGATTGCCACCTATTTGGTAGCTAGGGGTAACCTTGTTTTTCCCGAAGGGTATGACTATGCATTTGTTGGCATTTAACTTTAGGCCGTGGCTCTGGCACCAGTTATCCATTTCTGTGAGACCCTTCTGAAGGATATCTGTGTCAGATGTGTTTTCTACTATGGTGCCCAGTTTGCAGTCATCTGCAAACTTTGTCAGCCATAACCCTCCTGTGTTTGCTTGTACTTGGAAAAGTAGATGCCAAACAAGAGTGGGCCCAGGACTGAGCCCTGTGGGACACCACTTGTGACAGGCTTTGAGTCTGACATGGCGCCAGCAACTCTGACCCTGTGGGTTCTGTCACTCAGCCAGTTTGCAACCCATCTTGTGATGTATGGGTTAACATTTAAGCTGATGAGTTTTTCAATGATACCCGAGTGGGGTATTGTATCAAGGCCTTAGCCAGATCGAGGTAGGCTGTGTGGACTGCCTTCCTCATCAATGGCTTTGGTGACTGTTTCAAAAGTCAACCAAGTTTAAAAGGCATGATCTGCCTTTGACAAAGCCAAACTGGGTTGGATCCAAAGTCTGCAAATTCCCTATGTCTTTATTTATGAGGTCCATTATGATCCTCTCCATGGCTTTGCAGATAAGGCTTGTCAAGCTAATGGGCGGTAATTTCCAGGGTCTGTGGAGGCACCGCCTTTGTGAAGTGGGACCACAGTTGCAGTGCGCCACTCCCTGGGTACGTATCCAGAGGTAAGACTTTGATTAAACAGCTGTCGTAGCTGTGGGTTTAATTCCTCATTGAGTTCGTGGAGCACACAGCCGGGGACACCATCGGGTCCCATGGATGCTGTGTTTTTTGCTTTGGAGAGAGCAGTTCTCACTTGGGCGTTGGAGATCTTTGGGGGGCTGCACTCATTTGGTATAGATATCTCTCCTTTGGGGGGGGAGAAGTTTGCACTGAACCTGTCAGCCAGTATGTTGGCAATGTCTGTAGGATCAGTAATCTTCACATCATTTTGAACTAGTTCTGAGCATATCTGGGAGTTTCCTCCTAGGTTTCTAACATAGCTAAAGAAGGCCTTATGATTGTCTTTTGAGTCTTTAGCTATTTTTCTCTCGAAATTTGCTTTGGATGATTTTATGAGAGCTCTTAGTTTTTTACTTATAGTGATCAAGGGTGTCTTACCTTTTAAGGATTTTGCTCTATCTTGTAGTAGCTTCCTCCTTTTGTTGTAGAGTTTGTTTATGGCTGGGGTCCACCAGACTGGACGCTTGCCTTTGGTACAAAGAGTCTTTGTTTTGCTTGGGATTGCCTTATCCATGCAGTCCTGCAGGTGCTGGTAGAAGGCGTTTGTAAGTGATTCAGCGGCTTGAGTATTGTTTTCCGCCTCGGGGCCTGAAAGGAGACCACACTAGTCTTTAGGAGTGTGAAGTCGGCTTTTGAGCAGTTCTTTACTGTGGTCTCTCTCATTTCAGGTGGGCGTGGGATGAGGACCTCCAGTGAGATTAGTTTGTGATCTGATCTCACCAGTGAGGGTATACTTCCGGTGTTGAACATTGTGCTCCCATGTTCGTGATGATGAGATCAAGTATGTTATCTCCTCTTGTGGGGATGGTGACTAGTTGTTCCATGGCATTTGAGTTTATGAATTCCAGGAACTTTTGGGCTAGGGTGTTTGGGCTTGAGTAGTGTTCCCAGTCTATATTAGGGTAATTGAAGTCACCTAGTATGATGGTGTTTGGTGATACATTTATCCCCTCTAGTGTTTTCAGGAAGGCCATGTGAGTTTCCTGAGTTTGTGAGGGTGGCCTGTAACATGCTACAATTTGCAGAGCAGTCTTGCCTATGGTTAATTGCACCTGGATGGTCTCCGATGCATCGTGCGTTGCCACCAGTCTTGAGGTGTGGGTGTCCTTGATGAATATGGATACCCCCCTCCTTTCTTGGTATTGTCCGGATTTTGGGGCCGGAACGCATGATATGAGGTAAAACCTGATAGCGCTGGGGTGCTCTCAGGAGCCTTGAACCAGGTTTCTGTCACTAAGAGGTGATCTCTGCTTGACTTGCAAAACCATGTCTAACCGAGCTCTATTAGAAATGCTACATCTAAAGAAATCCCAATCCCTTCACACCACATACTCCAGAGACCTCAACCTCATTACCCCATGTGACGCCCGCACCCTGGCCTAGCAATCAAGGAGCCTCAATCCTCACCACTGACACCAGAGAGGGAGTCTAATAAAAGAGGAAAGGATAACAAATACACACAGTAACATGCAATTTCCCTTAAGAGCACACAGCGATCACAGTCAGTCCGGGGCTGGTCGCTCCCTTGCCCCCCAGGTCCCCAATAAGACTCTCCACTGGCACAGCTATAGGGTCCAGATCTCAGCCTAGCTGGCAAGCTAACCTCCAGTACCCTCTCTGTCAAACCAGTGCTTCACGTCCCTGCCCAAGTAGATGACACACATACTCTTAGAAATAAGTATTTATACAACTTCACAGACACTCCTGGGAAAGGCTGACACAGATTCTCCAGCTGTGCCCCTTTGCACAGACTATATGGTAGTAATTACTGCCACCACCAGCTAATATTTATCAGATACTCAAAGGCCCTTAAAAGGGTGTCTAATTATTACTGTGCAATATTATTATTCAGTTGGTAAGTGTGACGAATCAGTCAAGGCTTATTAGAGAGGCCTTGTACAATAAACTCTATAAATATGCAATGTACTCTAGAGCTTAACTTATCTCTCCACAAACCAGCCACAGGTAAAAGGTTTTAAAAATATTTAATAATAAATACTAAAAACACAAGACAATACTACTACACCACAGTGCTATTCAAAAGTTCAGAGATCACATCGAAACTTAAAGAAATCAGTAGTACAGTTCTGACATAACAGAAAAACACAGTGTAATCTTTATAGTCCTAGCTCTTTCTACAAGAAAATATACTTCTACAATAACTTACTTAAGACAACAGGCAGTGCTGAGGTTGGATATCAAGACAAAGATGCTTATAATTTTGGGTTCTCACTGTTTAAATTGAAACTCCAGTTCTGATAAACATTACATCATCTTTTTCACCCTTACTGGAGTTCCCAGGCTACACATTAACTACATTTACATTCTTTTACACTTAGAGCAATAAAGAACATTCCATATGTAAATTCTGGTCATTAAATTTAGCCTCAAAACAATAGGCAGGAAGCCTTCCTCTAGCCGGCCTGGAGCCGATTTGTAAAACATCAAAGGCAGTGATGAAATAATTTTAATTTCAAAGGAAAGATTTGAAATGCTTGACTTAGTTTTCCTTACAGCAGATGGCAATGTTGCCACATTGTTGAAACATGTCTTTACATTTAAGACACAAGCCTGTATTTTATATTTATATTTACAAATGCCAAAATTATGTATCAAATTCTATTTGGCTAGGCTGGCAGCCTTCTCCCATCTTCCCCAATCGGAGAACTCAAGCTAGTTTTTCAAGTGACCCTTGATAAACATCGCTTGAGAGGGTTAGGTCTATCTGAGTGTACCTCACCCCATTCCCTGTCTTGAGAGCCTATCTGCATTGGCATTGATAATCGGACTGCAGTGCTGCACTGACATATCATATGGTTGCAAACCCAGGCTCCATCTTAGCAATTTGGCATTTTGCTGACTGGCTCTGATTAACCATGTTAGAGGGTTTTGATCTGTCATTACAGTGAATTTTCTTCCATATAGATAAGGCTGATGTTTCTGCAGTGCCCACACTATGGCTAGACATTCCTTTTCTACAGCTGCATAACATTCCTCCCTGGGTTGGAGCCTATGACTGAGATAAACCGCTGGTTGCTCTTCCCCCCTGAAGAAATCTGGCTAAGTACAGCCACTACCCCATGGTTTGAAGCATCCACCTGCACAACAAATTCTTTGCTGTAATTTGGACTGGCTAACACAGGGGGTACTCCCAAAGCTTCTTTAAGCTTCCGGAATGCCTGCTCACATGCTGTGGTCCACACTACCTTATCTGGCCTGTTCTTCCTTGTCAGGTCTGTGAGGGAAGCAGCTATGGTACTATAACTAGGGAAAAACTTTCTGTAGTACCCTGCTGTCCCTAAGAATGCCCTCACCTGCTTTTTAGTAACAGGTGCAGGTCATGCCTGAATGGCTTCCACTTTGGCAGGTTCTGGCCTTATCTTACAACTCCCCACTCTATGTCCTAGGTAGGAGACCTCTGCCATACCCACCCGGCATTTGCTCGGCTTAATGGTCAACCCTGCCCTCTGTAGTCTGCACAGCACCTCCCTGACATACTAAAGGTGTTCTGGCCAGGAATGGCTGTAGATGACAATATCATTTAGGTAAGCAAGGCAAACCCTCCTGCTCCTGCTAGGATATTATCTACCAGCCTCTGGAAAGTTGCTGGGGCATTCTTCATCCCAACGGGCATTTTTGTGAACTCATACAAGCCAAAAGGAGATGCAAAGGCTGACTTCTCTCTAGCACTGAGAGTCAAGGGCACCTGCCAGTAAACCTTGGTAAGATCAATGGTTGTAAGATACTTAGCTCCACCCAGCAGATCTTGGGCCTCATCTGTCCTAGGCATGGGGTAAGCATCCGACTCTGTGTGACTATGTAATTTCTTGTAATCCACACAAAACCTGATGCTGCCATCCATCTTTGGCACCAGCACCACTGGGGAGGCCCAGGGACTGTTGGACTCTTGAATCACCCCTAGTTCCATCTTCTCCTGTACCTCCTCCCTCAGAGTCCATCTGACTCTCTCAGGCACCCTATAAGGGGCCTGCCTAATAGGCCTTTGGGGTCCTGTATCCACCTGGTGCTGCACCAGGTGGGTGCACCCTGGTTTCCTAGTCAAGATGTTCCCAAATTCCTGCAGCACTGCTCGGATTTCACAAACCTGGGTAGGAGATAGCTGCTGGGATACTGCTACCCCTTCCACTGAGGTGTCAGCCGGATCCTCAATGAGGAGATCAGCCCCCATATCTCTCTCAGACTCTTGCAATCCACTGAAAATGCTCAGCACAAGGGCCTCCCTATCATGATAAGGTTTCATCATGTTAACATGGTACAATTTGTGCCCCTGCCATCTACCTAGCAGTTCCACCATGTAGTTAACATCACTTACCTTTCTTACCACCTTGTAGGGACCCTCCCAAGCTGCTTGCAGCTTGTTGTGTCTGACAGGAATGAGAACCATTACCTGCTGCCCTACAGCATACTCTATAGCTTGAGCATTCCTGTCATACCACACCTTTTTCTGTTGTTGGGCTTCTGCCAGGTTCTCCTGGGCCAAGCCCATGGGTTCCCTGAGCCTTGTCCTGAGGTTTAGGACATATGCCACAACAGACTCCTTATGAGACTCACACTCACCTTCCCATTCATCTCAAATTAAATCTAGAGGTCCCCTCACCCTATGCCCATAAAGCAACTCAAAAGGTGAAAAACCTGTGGATTCCTGGGGAAACTTTCTGTAAGCAAACAACAGATGGGGCAAATACTTGTCCCACTTCCTCTTAAACTAATCTGCAAATGCCCGTAGCATGGACTTGATTGTAGAGTTTAACCTCTCAACAAGACCATTAGTCTGGGGATGGTAGGAGGTGGTCTTTATGTGCTTCACCCCACAGGACTTCCACAGACAAGTCAGCAGGTCTGACATGAAATCAGCACCTCTGTCAGATAGTATTTCTTTTGGGAAACCCACCCTGCTGAACATCTCTAACAAAGCATTTGCCACATCCTCTGCCTCAATGGAGGACAAAGCTACTGCCTCGGGGTATGACGTAGCATAATCCACTACCACTAGGATATACTTTTTCCCTATGGAACTTGGGGTACTCAGAGGACCCACAATATCCATAGCTACCCTCTGAAATGGCTCCTCAATCACAGGCAAAGGCATCAAAGGAGCTCTCACCTTGTCTCCTGCCTTGCCTACCTTTTGTCACTGTTCACAGGTCCTGCAGTACCCTGTTACATCTCTGGAAATTCCAGGACAATAGAAGTTCTGCATAATATGCCGCTTTGTATGTTTTATGCCCATATGACCTGCAAAGGGAATATCATGGGCTACAGCTAGAACTGTTAGATGGTAGGCTCTAGGCACTACCAACTGCTGTACTCTCTCACCTTCTAGCCCTCCCTCAGGGGTCTACTCTCTGTACAGTAACCCTTTGTCCCAGTATATCGATTCCCCCTTACCTTGAGAATCAGGTGCCTCCCTAGCTACCTGCCTCAGGCCTTGCAATGTAGGGTCTGAGAGCTGAGCCTATCTCAACTCTCTCCTTGTAACCCTTCCCAGCTCCCCGTCCACAGGATGTCTGGCATCCTCTGACAGTAGTGCCTCACTGTCAGCCTGGTTACTACTACTCACCTCTATCTTTGCAGTCATTCTGTCCAAGGGACCATCAGCACCCCCAAGCAGCTGTGGCTCACATTCAGTCTCACTGCTACAGAGTAGCTCCCTCCCTGAAGTAACCACCTCAGCAGTCCTGGCTGCAAGTATGCAGTCTGTCTGGGTCTCTCCCAGGCTACCAGATCCACATGGTTGTCTCTTAGCCTGACCGTGTGTAACTGCATAAGCACATGGTACTGCCTCATCCAAATCCTTCCCTCTCAGGACATCTGCAGGATAGTAGTTTAGTACCCATGTTGTCTCAAGACAACCTACTATTGGCATTTTGTCTTTCCCACTTACTGGCTCCCTCACCTTTTTTCCCCACCTTGCCTCCATGGACACCTGTATGCCACATGGCCCTACTGGTTGCATTCATAACATTTAACCCTAGCTCCTGGATGTGTACCTAGACTAGTGGCTTCCTCTGCTACTGGCAGATTCTGTTGGGGCAGTATGTGCTGCCCACCATGGGTTCCTTTAGACCCATGAGAAGTACTGGGGGGTCCCCTTCCTGTGCAGGGCTGTCCTGCTGGCCAGGTATAGGTCTCCCTTCTTCCCCAACTCATCTGAAGTAGCACATTGTCTATCAGCTAACCGGATCCTCATGTTATCAGGCAAAGTGCTAAGGCTTGTTCCCTCACCAAAAGGTCTGCCAGCCTTTCAAAAGTGGTGACCTGACATCCACTCACCCAGCTATAAAAAGAAGTGCTCAGTTCAGGAATATATTCACACACACTTTCATCTGCCTTGCATCTAAGCTCATGAAACTTTTTCCTATACATTTCAGGTGTTAGCTTAAAACATTCTAAAAGACATTTTTTACAGGAGTATAATCAAAACAGTCGGGCATTTTTGATAAAAAAGTTACAGCTTTCCCATGGAGTAAGGGGGGCAGGAACCATACCCAAAGCCTTTGGTTAACACTATAGTGTTTGCATACCCTCTCAAACATATGAATGAAACTATCAAAATTATCCCCCTCTTTAAATTGCGGAAGAAATGTACTGACCTGTTGTGGTTCTGGAGTCCAGTTACTCCCTTCCCCATTACCTCCATTACCCTGGCGAAAAGTCAGCATTTCCCTATCATGCTTCCTCTGATGCTCCTTTTCTTCAGCTTCTATCTCCAAATGCCTGGCCTCCAACTCACGTCACTTTAGCCCTAACTGGATTTTTAAGTCCACTGCAGAAAGGCTGAGCTGTCCATTCTCTGAGGATATTGCATCTCCACTGCCAGTCTGATTGTCTTTCACAGAAAGTTGAGCTGTCCATTCTCTGAGGATATTGTATCTTCACTGCCAGTCTGATTGTCCTCCTTGATGCTGTTTTCTGATGCAGCTGTAACCAAGGCTGCAATCAGGTTTGCCTTAGTCAGGTTTCCATGCACCAGTCCCCTAGCCTGGCACATCTCCACCAGCTGGCTCCTTGTCAGCTTTCCATACTCCTCTGCTGACATGCTGCCTGCTCACCCTGACTAACTAAGCTAACAAAAGAAATAAAACAATTGTGATCTGAATGCTGAGTATTCACTGTGTAGCTTTTTAAGAGTACAAAACACCTTCAGAGATCACTGTACATAAGCTACAGGATTCACTCTACCCATACCACTAAAAGCCAATTAGTATTTGCCAACTAATTAATATGTGATGTGGATATCCACTGCCACCACAAATGTGAAGTGTATCCCACCACTGCAAACCACATGTGATGCCCACGCCCTGGCCCAGCAATCAAGGAGCATCAGTCCTCACCACTAACACCAGAGAGGGCATCTCATGTAAGAGGAAAGGATAACAAATACACACAGTAACATGCAGTTTCCCTTAAGAGCACACAGAGATCACATTCAGTCCAGGGCTTGTCCCTCCCTTGCTCCCCAGGTTCCCAATAAGACTCCCCACTGGCACAGCTATAGGGTCCAGATCTCAGCCTAGCTGGCAAGCTAACCTCCAGTACCCTCTCTGTCAAACCAGTGCTTCGCTTCTCTGCCCAAGTAGCTGACACACACACTCTAAGAGATACGTATTTATACAACTTCACAGACAGTCCTGGGAAAGGCTGACACAGATTCTCCAGCTCTGCCCCTTTACCCAGACTATATAGTAGTAGTTACTGCCACCACCAGCTAATATTTATCAGCTACTCAAAGGCCCTTAAAAGGGTGTCTAATTATTACTGTGCAATATTATTATCCACTTGGTAAGTGTGACTAATCAGTCAAGGCTTATTAGAGTGGCCTTGTACAATAAACTCTATAAATATGCAATCTACTCTAGAGCTTAACTTATCTCTCCACAAACCATCCACAGGTAAAAGATTTTAGAAATATTTAATAATAAATACTAAAAACACAAGACAATACTACTACACCACAGTGCTATTCAAGAGTTTAGAGATCACACAGAAACTTAAAATAAATCAGTAGTACAGTTCTGACATAACAGAAAAACACTTAGTGTAATCTTCATAGTCCTAGCTATTTCTACAAGAAAAAATACTTCTACAATAACTTACTTAAGACAACAGGCAGTGCTGAGGTTGGATATCAAGACAAAATGCTTATAATTTCGGGTTCTCACTGTTTAAAATGAAACTTCAGTTCTGATAAACATTACATCATCTCTTTCACCCTTACTGGAGTTCCCAGGCTACACATTAACTGCATTTACATTATTTTACACTTAGAGCAATAAAGGACATTCCACATGTAAATTCTGGTCATTAACTTTAGCATTAAAACGATAGGCAGGAAGCCTTCCTCTAGCCAGCCTGGAGCTGACTTGTAAAACATCAAAGGCAGTGATGAAATAATTTTAATTTCAAAGGAAAGATTTGAAATGTTTGACTTAGTTTTCCTTACACCAGATGGCAATGTTGCCACATTGTTGAAACAGCATTTCTTTACATTTAATACACAAGCCTGTATTTGACATTTATATTTGCAAATGCCAGAATTATGTATCAAATTCTATTTGGCTAGGCTGGCAGCCTTCACCTATCTTCCCCTTTCTTCACACCCTAATCAACAGAACATGCTGGAGGGACAGGTTCATAACCCAGAGACTGCCTGTGCTCTGGAATAGACTTCCCATACATTTCAAGCAGAGCACCTCACTGGCCCTCTTCAAGAGAATGGATGTGAAATGGAAATGGCTCTTCTTGATAGAGGCTCTGGGAACTATCATTGGGTGGCATGATGCCATGGCACGTCTATGGGCTAGGGTTGTAAAGGCTCCAGGGCCATTAGCCTAGTAGACACCTATAAACCTATGAACCAAATAGTGAATACTCTGACTAGAGGCTCCAATACACTGGAACTCATGCTCACAAATATGGGAAAACACTGTGCCTCACTCCCATGTGTCATCCTCCTTGGTAGGGTCCAACCACGAAGCTGTTTTTTTTCAAAATCAAAATTAACTCCATAATCCTGCTGAAACCAGTAACAATTAGGAAATATTGCAAGGCAAGTTACATTTTATTAAATAATGTTTTTTTTGAATTTCAATGCCCATCCAAAACCGAAGAACACAGCAGCCTAAGCTGAATTGCTCTTAGAAACTCTATACAACCATGTCAATGGCTGCATGGAGTCTGCTGTACCTACCAGGTGTAAGCCCAGAACTAGCCCCAGAAACAGACCACCCTGGTGGCATACCAAACTAAACAAGATAAACAACAAAAGGGGAAAAAATATGGTGAAAATTAGGAAGGGTAACTCCCATATAGATAAAAACTTTCTCATCAAACTAAATAGGCAACAAAGAGGGCTAATGAGGTTAAGAAAAGTGAACTTTGAGAGTAAGATAGCCTCCCAATCGAAAGATAATGATTAGGCCTTCTGTAGCTATGTCAGAAACCTCAATGGCAGCACACAGAAATGTGCAGAACTGCTGGTTAATGATACCACATTCACTGAGCCTGGTGTCATAGTGAACCTGTTAGTGAACAAATTAATTTCCAACTTTAACACCCTCTCATTCCCAACCATCACACCAAAAAATCCTTCAAACATAATCCCTCCAACTATAACTAGGGAGTATGTTCTGGCTGCACTCACAAAAGCCAAAACCACTGCCTCAGTGGGGCCTGACAACATCCCAGGATGCCCCCTAAACAGTCTAAAATACATCTTCTCAGGACCTCTGGACTCATTATTTAACTATAGTTTTAAACAGGCTTTGTGCCATGTGAATAGAGGACTGCAATGGTCACCCCCCCTTCATAAGGCAGGACATTTAACAGACCCTGGAAACTACAGACCTATTAGTCTAACTAGTCTTATTTGCAAAGCCATAGAAAAAAATTATCATGGAAATTATCAGTAATGGCATAGGAGACCTCCAGACACTGGATCCATCCCAGTTTAGCCTTGTCAAGGAAAGGTCATGCTTAGTGAATCTGGTGGATTTCTTTGAAAAGATCTGTAAGGCAATGGATGAGGGGAAAACATTGCATCCTGTCTACCTAAATATGGCTAAAGCATATGATAAAACACTGCACTCACCGCATTGTCAACAAACTTATGGAACTAGGTATAAACCCCTTTATAACATGTGGGATAGGTAGCTGAATCATTGATAGGACTCAGGAAATTAGAGTTGGTGAGGCCACCTCCACAAAGAGGGCAATGAGCAGTGTGTCCCCCAGGACTCTGTGCTTGACCCACTCCTCTTTGCTATCCACTTCTTGGATATCAAACCCAATGTCAGAGGTCTCTGGTGAACCAAGTATGCAGATGATAGCAAATTTGGAGCAGTAAATGAATCCTCCCAAGATGAGAACACCATTTAGCAGGCTTTAACACAGACAAATGCTTGCTGCCAAAGCTATGGCTTATAACTCAATACCAAGAAATGCATTATAGTACTTTTTGGAAAGTCTACCTCCCAGAGTAACTACATCATCAATAAAATACTTCTAAAAGTTGATTTACTAGTCAGGGATCTGGGAACTCATGCAGATAGTAACTGAGCCTTTGACCAACAAGTGCCCAAGGCAGTAAGAAAATCCTTCTACATTGCTCAACATATAAGCAAGTGTGTGGCATCTAAGTCCAGACAGGTCATCATGCTACTATACTCGCCCTCATCAGACCCATCATAAAGTATAATGCCCCCTTTAGTATGTACCTGACCAGACATATGCAGCAACTGGAACATCCATATAATTTCCTTACAAAATGAATACAGGGAGTAAATACAGTATCCTATGCTGTTCATCTCAAAGCCCTATCTCTTTACTCAGTATCATACAGACTTCTGAGGGCTGGAATACAAGGCATCCCTTGACCATGTGTACATATGCAAAACAAACAGCATCAGAACTACTAGATTAAAAGACCAAAATTTTGTTTGTAACATAAATTGGATATGCTGGAGAGACAGATATGTTTCTCAGAGAATTCTCCTTCTCTAGAACAGGATTCCCATCCATGTGAAGCAGAGTTTCTCCCTGTCCCTATTTAAGCACAACTTGAAACCAATGAATGGGTAATTGGAAATTCACCCTGAACTGGTACCTATGTCTCTGATAGACAGAGGCAATCTGTAAATCACCCCGGTATATAAATCACATTAGTGGATCACTTTTGGATTGCACAGCTAGGCTTATAAGGGCCCTAGTGGTCATTAGCCTAGTATATACCTGTGAATCTATGATCAGAGATGACCAATTTCAATCTCAACCTGGAAAGACAGAAAAAGAATACAAATGAAGTGATATTTATGTAGGTAAAATTAAGAAGGAGTTTAAGGGCAATATATTAGATTAGTGCAGGCAAAATTAAGAAGGAGTTTAAAGGCAATATATTAGTGTAGTGTACCATCGATCTCAACACAGCAACGAGATAAGTATATTAATATTGTATCTTCTTCTTCTTTCGGCTTTTCCCAGTTAGGGGTCACCACAGTGGATCACCTGTCCACTCATGATTGGTAGTGGAGTTTTACGGTGTCGAGTTGCCAGCCCGATGCCCAACCTTCCACAGAAGGCACACACATGCACACACTTGCACGTAGGGCCAATTTAGAGTGTCAATCCACCTACAGCATGTCTTTGTGATGTGGGAGGAAACCGGAGCGCCCGGAGGAAACCCACGCGACCACAGGGAGGACATGCGGACTCCGCACAGAAGGTACCCCAGCTGAGGATCGAACGGGAGAACCTCTTGCTGTGAGGTGACAATGCTAACAGCTGCACCACTGTGGCCGCCCAAGTATATTAATATTGTATAAATATTCATAATATAGGAAAATACCATATATGTCCATATATGCACGTGTCCCAGCAGCCAAATAACAGTAACTGCACTGACAGTACTGTTCATACCATTTGCTCAAGTTTGTTAACCCCAGTTTGGGTCTTTTCTTTTCCTTTCTTTTCTTTGTGATCTAGCCTACTGCTAGTTTCTCATACTTCTTCTCTGTCCCAGTTATACACATAACTAAAGTCAGAGCCTCACGTTTGTCATCTGTCATTCAGATCTTTGCTTTCCCTATCTAGTCACCTCATTATCTGTTCTATACGGCTGCCTTTTTAATATTATCTACTATCCCTTTTCTCACTGTCAGCTAGAGTTGTTCCCTTTACACTCATGTATATCATGGGTAATAACTGTTAGCATTACTGTTTCCATTACTATAACAGACACAAATTACACATGTATTGTTGTCAGGATCTAATGTTTTTTTAATTAATCTTTTTGATTATGGCCTGCAAAAATATATATATATTGTACATTATTATTATTGCAAAAATATGTATTGCATAATAACATTGTATTTATTTACTTATTTATTTATTGCTTGCTTTTGTTGATTGGGAAAATCTAACAGAGTGGAAAACCCATTTTCAACAGAGGCCAGTGGAAACTAGCTCCACAAGATAGTGAGAGAATGTAACTTACATACATGCATACAGAAAGACATGCACACCTAGTATGATGAATCATTTGAGCAGAGAATAATGAGAAACAATGATGTCTGAGCATACAATAGTGAGAAAACAAAAACATTAACGCAATAGTAGCATACAAGCACATTATAATCATGGTACAAGCAACACAATGATATGAAAATGTAACATACAAACGTATTATAATTATGGTACAAGCAACACAATGATATGAAAATGTAACATACAAACGTATTATAATCATGGTACAAGCAACACAATGATATGAAAATGTAACATACAAGCACATTATAATCATGGTACAAGCAACACAATGATATGAAAATGTAACATACAAACGTATTATAATTATGGTACAAGCAACACAATGATATGAAAATGTAACATACAAACGTATTATAATCATGGTACAAGCAACACAATGATATGAAAATGTAACATACAAGCACATTATAATCATGGTACAAGCAACACAATGATATGAAAATGTAACATACAAACGTATTATAATTATGGTACAAGCAGCACAATGATATGAAAATGTAACATACAAACGTATTATAATTATGGTACAAGCAACACAATGATATGAAAATGTAACATACAAACGTATTATAATCATGGTACAAGCAACACAATGATATGAAAATGTAACATACAAACGTATTATAATTATGGTACAAGCAACACAATGATATGAAAATGTAACATACAAACGTATTATAATCATGGTACAAGCAACACAATGATATGAAAATGTAACATACAAACGTATTATAATTATGGTACAAGCAACACAATGATATGAAAATGTAACATACAAACGTATTATAATTATTGTACAAGCAACACAATGATATGAAAATGTAACATACAAACGTATTATAATTATGGTACAAGCAGCACAATGATATGAAAATGTAACATACAAACGTATTATAATTATGGTACAATCAACACAATGATATGAAAATGTAACATACAAACGTATTATAATTATGGTACAAGCAACACAATGATATGAAAATGTAACATACAAACGTATTATAATTATGGTACAAGCAGCACAATGATATGAAAATGTAACATACAAACGTATTATAATTATGGTACAAGCAGCACAATGATATGAAAATGTAACATACAAGCACATTATAATCATGGTACAAGCAACACAATGATATGAAAATGTAACATACAAACGTATTATAATTATGGTACAATCAACACAATGATATGAAAATGTAACATACAAACGTATTATAATTATGGTACAAGCAGCACAATGATATGAAAATGTAACATACAAACGTATTATAATTATTGTACAAGCAACACAATGATATGAAAATGTAACATACAAATGTATTATAATTATGGTACAAGCAGCACAATGATATGAAAATGTAACATACAAACGTATTATAATTATGGTACAATCAACACAATGATATGAAAATGTAACATACAAACGTATTATAATTATGGTACAAGCAACACAATGATATGAAAATGTAACATACAAACGTATTATAATTATGGTACAAGCAACACAATGATATGAAAATGTAACATACAAACGTATTATAATTATGGTACAAGCAACACAATGATATGAAAATGTAACATACAAACGTATTATAATTATGGTACAAGCAACACAATGATATGAAAATGTAACATACAAACGTATTATAATTATGGTACAAGCAACACAATGATATGAAAATGTAACATACAAACGTATTATAATTATGGTACAAGCAACACAATGATATGAAAATGTAACATACAAACGTATTATAATTATGGTACAAGCAACACAATGATATGAAAATGTAACATACAAACGTATTATAATTATGGTACAAGCAACACAATGATATGAAAATGTAACATACAAACGTATTATAATTATGGTACAAGCAACACAATGATATGAAAATGTAACATACAAACGTATTATAATTATGGTACAATCAACACAATGATATGAAAATGTAACATACAAACGTATTATAATTATGGTACAAGCAACACAATGATATGAAAATGTAACATACAAACGTATTATAATTATGGTACAAGCAACACAATGATATGAAAATGTAACATACAAACGTATTATAATTATGGTACAAGCAACACAATGATATGAAAATGTAACATACAAACGTATTATAATTATGGTACAAGCAACACAATGATATGAAAATGTAACATACAAACGTATTATAATTATGGTACAAGCAACACAATGATATGAAAATGTAACATACAAGCGTATTATAATTATGGTACAAGCAACACAATGATATGAAAATGTAACATACAAACGTATTATAATTATGGTACAAGCAACACAATGATATGAAAATGTAACATACAAACGTATTATAATTATGGTACAAGCAACACAATGATATGAAAATGTAACATACAAACGTATTATAATTATGGTACAAGCAACACAATGATATGAAAATGTAACATACAAACGTATTATAATTATGGTACAAGCAACACAATGATATGAAAATGTAACATACAAGCGTATTATAATTATGGTACAAGCAACACAATGATATGAAAATGTAACATACAAACGTATTATAATTATGGTACAAGCAACACAATGATATGAAAATGTAACATACAAACGTATTATAATTATGGTACAAGCAACACAATGATATGAAAATGTAACATACAAACGTATTATAATTATGGTACAAGCAACACAATGATATGAAAATGTAACATACAAACGTATTATAATTATGGTACAAGCAACACAATGATATGAAAATGTAACATACAAGCGTATTATAATTATGGTACAAGCAACACAATGATATGAAAATGTAACATACAAACGTATTATAATTATGGTACAAGCAACACAATGATATGAAAATGTAACATACAAGCGTATTATAATTATGGTACAAGCAACACAATGATATGAAAATGTAACATACAAACGTATTATAATTATGGTACAAGCAACACAATGATATGAAAATGTAACATACAAACGTATTATAATTATGGTACAAGCAACACAATGATATGAAAATGTAACATACAAACGTATTATAATTATGGTACAAGCAACACAATGATATGAAAATGTAACATACAAACGTATTATAATTATGGTACAAGCAACACAATGATATGAAAATGTAACATACAAACGTATTATAATTATGGTACAAGCAACACAATGATATGAAAATGTAACATACAAACGTATTATAATTATGGTACAAGCAACACAATGATATGAAAATGTAACATACAAACGTATTATAATTATGGTACAAGCAACACAATGATATGAAAATGTAACATACAAACGTATTATAATTATGGTACAAGCAACACAATGATATGAAAATGTAACATACAAACGTATTATAATTATGGTACAAGCAACACAATGATATGAAAATGTAACATACAAACGTATTATAATTATGGTACAAGCAACACAATGATATGAAAATGTAACATACAAACGTATTATAATTATGGTACAAGCAACACAATGATATGAAAATGTAACATACAAACGTATTATAATTATGGTACAAGCAACACAATGATATGAAAATGTAACATACAAACGTATTATAATTATGGTACAAGCAACACAATGATATGAAAATGTAACATACAAACGTATTATAATTATGGTACAAGCAACACAATGATATGAAAATGTAACATACAAACGTATTATAATTATGGTACAAGCAACACAATGATATGAAAATGTAACATACAAACGTATTATAATTATGGTACAAGCAACACAATGATATGAAAATGTAACATACAAACGTATTATAATTATGGTACAAGCAACACAATGATATGAAAATGTAACATACAAACGTATTATAATTATGGTACAAGCAACACAATGATATGAAAATGTAACATACAAACGTATTATAATTATGGTACAAGCAACACAATGATATGAAAATGTAACATACAAACGTATTATAATTATGGTACAAGCAACACAATGATATGAAAATGTAACATACAAACGTATTATAATTATGGTACAAGCAACACAATGATATGAAAATGTAACATACAAACGTATTATAATTATGGTACAAGCAACACAATGATATGAAAATGTAACATACAAACGTATTATAATTATGGTACAAGCAACACAATGATATGAAAATGTAACATACAAACGTATTATAATTATGGTACAAGCAACACAATGATATGAAAATGTAACATACAAACGTATTATAATTATGGTACAAGCAACACAATGATATGAAAATGTAACATACAAACGTATTATAATTATGGTACAAGCAACACAATGATATGAAAATGTAACATACAAACGTATTATAATTATGGTACAAGCAACACAATGATATGAAAATGTAACATACAAACGTATTATAATTATGGTACAAGCAACACAATGATATGAAAATGTAACATACAAACGTATTATAATTATGGTACAAGCAACACAATGATATGAAAATGTAACATACAAACGTATTATAATTATGGTACAAGCAACACAATGATATGAAAATGTAACATACAAACGTATTATAATTATGGTACAAGCAACACAATGATATGAAAATGTAACATACAAACGTATTATAATTATGGTACAAGCAACACAATGATATGAAAATGTAACATACAAACGTATTATAATTATGGTACAAGCAACACAATGATATGAAAATGTAACATACAAACGTATTATAATTATGGTACAAGCAACACAATGATATGAAAATGTAACATACAAACGTATTATAATTATGGTACAAGCAACACAATGATATGAAAATGTAACATACAAACGTATTATAATTATGGTACAAGCAACACAATGATATGAAAATGTAACATACAAACGTATTATAATTATGGTACAAGCAACACAATGATATGAAAATGTAACATACAAACGTATTATAATTATGGTACAAGCAGCACAATGATATGAAAATGTAACATACAAGCACATTATAATCATGGTACAAGCAACACAATGATATGAAAATGTAACATACAAACGTATTATAATTATGGTACAAGCAACACAATGATATGAAAATGTAACATACAAGCATATTATAATTATGGTACAAGCAACACAATGATATGAAAATGTAACATACAAACGTATTATAATTATGGTACAAGCAACACAATGATATGAAAATGTAACATACAAACGTATTATAATTATGGTACAATCAACACAATGATATGAAAATGTAACATACAAACGTATTATAATTATGGTACAAGCAACACAATGATATGAAAATGTAACATACAAACGTATTATAATTATGGTACAAGCAACACAATGATATGAAAATGTAACATACAAACGTATTATAATTATGGTACAAGCAACACAATGATATGAAAATGTAACATACAAACGTATTATAATTATGGTACAAGCAACACAATGATATGAAAATGTAACATACAAACGTATTATAATTATGGTACAAGCAACACAATGATATGAAAATGTAACATACAAACGTATTATAATTATGGTACAAGCAACACAATGATATGAAAATGTAACATACAAACGTATTATAATTATGGTACAAGCAACACAATGATATGAAAATGTAACATACAAACGTATTATAATTATGGTACAAGCAACACAATGATATGAAAATGTAACATACAAACGTATTATAATTATGGTACAAGCAACACAATGATATGAAAATGTAACATACAAACGTATTATAATTATGGTACAAGCAACACAATGATATGAAAATGTAACATACAAACGTATTATAATTATGGTACAAGCAACACAATGATATGAAAATGTAACATACAAACATATTATAATTATGGTACAAGCAACACAATGATATGAAAATGTAACATACAAACGTATTATAATTATGGTACAAGCAACACAATGATATGAAAATGTAACATGCAAACATATAATTATGGTACAAGCAGCACAATGATATGAAAATGTAACATACAAACGTATTATAATTATGGTACAAGCAACACAATGATATGAAAATGTAACATACAAACGTATTATAATTATGGTACAAGCAACACAATGATATGAAAATGTAACATACAAACGTATTATAATTATGGTACAAGCAACACAATGATATGAAAATAATTCAAAGGTAGATCAGAATGAGTGTGCAGACTAAGTTACTGTGAACTTTCCACACTGGGTCTCAGATATAAAAAAGCTATACTCTATGAAATGTTGCAAATTAACAAGTCCAAGAAAAATAAATATGTCTGTGATTCCTCATCACAGCAGAATGTTTCCTCCATATATTCACCTGTAAACTGCAATGATTTGGGCTTGAATTACCTATGTTTACATACACTTGGTCTGCACACTCCTGCTACACGTAATGGTAACATGTTAAAATAGTATAAAGCACAGCAGTAAGCTTAAATGATTTTTTAAAATCTAAATAGCATTCAAACCATTTTGAAAAACAGTATTAAAAGTATTTTAACGAGATGATGAATGCAGCAACATGACTAAACTTTTGACTCTGTTCTTGATACACATGGATTCTGTTAGGTTCATTAGCAGATCCCAGGCAAGTGTTCCAGGAGTATAACACAATTTTCCAACTGCCTTGGAGCACTCTTTCGTTTTCAGTGTCACACATTAGGCAAGTGGTAGTTGGTTAAATCAAACCCTAGCCTAAAGGAAGCAGCTTATTAGCAGCTCATACCTCTAATCGTATGTGCTTCCTGTCAGACAGCTTATAATCATACTATCATGTTACTATCTTTAAATGTAGTTTTCATTTATATCTGCTTATATAAAGCATTTTGGGTGTGATGCATTTTATTAGTAAAGCCGTCTTTTTAAAATAATGAAATCAAATGTTACAGCTATCCTCTACTTTAATATAAACAACAGTTATGACTGTGTACCACACTTAAGGTCAACGAGCACTTTACATTTCATAAATATATCCTACAAACCTTTGTTTGCATGCAAAATGGCAGATCATTTACAGCCTTCACTTAAAAATGTTACTAAATAATGTAATAATAATGATAATAATCATGAAATAATAATGTAATAAACTGAATATAATCACGTGTGCTCAGCTCTGCTGTATTGTATACATTTCCAGCACTTTTAATTTTTTATTCTAAGTTATAATAGTTTTGTCTTCAGATTCCATTAAACAGATGTACAAATCTGTAGACAAGATAACGCCAGACTTTTTATAAAATATGCATTCCACTGACAGCACTGTAATCTTCACTTTACATTTGAACTGTTCCACTTCTAAAGATCTTTCTACATCATTCATTCAGTATCTACTTCTGAAAATACTGATCTACTGCATTGCACCAATGATCTCATATAATGGTTCATTTTCATGTATGCACAATGATAAAGTTTAAAAACTTCATTCTGTTATATCTTTCTTGGACAGTGCATTTTGTTAATCAGAATCCTTCTGGGTTAATTTGACCACATTTATTTTGCAATACTTAACATGTTTTAACAATAGTCGCCACTTGCTCTGCACAGCTTTGTTCACTGAACATAATCACCCTAATTTACACTACTCAGTATAAGCTCTGAATTTGTATTCCCTCAGTGAACATTATGACGCACATACTGCAAATGGGCTTTTCTAAATGCTGGCATAGCTTACAGTATATGCCTAATAACAACACTTTATTTTATTTCTTAATAGCTCCACTGTAAAGTTCTTCAGACTTAACATTGGTTGAGAATAATATTTTCTATGTAGCTGTTCTAGGAAAAGTTTTGCAGAATATATGCATTTTTGCATTCTTATGAACTTCTAATACATTTTCATGTTTTATGTGACTCCATATGTGCAGTAAACTTCTTCAGAAATATAAGGTGCAATTTAGGATCAAGCTAAAATTTAGAGTAGAGTTATTTTCCCATCGCTAAGTATAAGTATGTGGGAACTTGCATTAATCTTAGTATTAGCTGCATTATTTACTAATATAGAGTTTTCAGTACTGCATATATTTAGGACTTGTAAATATCAGATATATAATGATATCAAAAATACCTGCTTTAGTATAAGAAAAGTTCAAATGGAAAAAGAAAAACAGAAGTTATGTACTTACCATAATGCTAAATCTTTGTTACTCTGCATGTCCACCTTCATTGGTGTGTTATCTGCCCTCATAGCAGATCCAAGAAGGCAACTGCTCAAGCTACTTTAGCTTACTCCAGCCTTCAAGCTCTTCCCTTCTCCTACAGTGTGCACCTGTACCTTCTCAACTTGCACAGATTGAGTTTGCCTCTTGAAATGTGATCTGCTGATGGGAAAGCAAGATAAATAAGTGGGGTACAGGCTTTGGACTTGAGTCTACTAGGTTTGTCCAGAAGCATGGAAGTGTCAATTTGAAAGGGAAGGGTGGGCAGGACTTTGAGGTGATCAGAGCGGGACAAGAAAGTCCCAGAACTATGATAAGTGCATAATTTCTGTATCGTACATTATCCCTCTGTCCACCTCAGATGTTGAGGCAGAATTTCTAGCTATTTATACTCCTGAGTGGCACAATGTCATGTTACCCTTAAGTATAGTGGATCCAAAGGAAATTCTGGATGCAGATATCATATTTAACTTGTAGTCCTTGATACTGGTGTGCATTGTTGACCAAGTTGCTCCAGAATAAAAGCTGTGAACTGAGAAATTTTTAAAGAAGGCTATGGAAGTTGCCATGGACCTTATAGAATGCACTATATGTTTTAACAATAGAGGTTTGTTGCTGGTGGAATAAATGTGTGTAATGCCATCTGATAATCATCTAGACAGAGTAATCTGTGACAGGCACTTGGTGTTTATAGAAACTAAAAATAATGGTACATTTGAATGATCACTTCAGCAGTATCCATAGTTAAAGGGGTCATGTCTCGCACAGGATACAACAACCAGACAGCTTTCATGGGTGCCTCCCACATGCCAAATTAATCAGCTGAAGTAGAGCTGACCAGAAAGAGTGGTATAGGCACCAATGTCCTTCAGAGCTTTTATGCTAAGTCAATCCTGGGAAACATGTATAAATATATATATATGGGTTCCCTTCACATGGTCGACATTTCAAAATGTCGACATTCATATGGCCGAGACCATATGGTCGACATTTGAATGTCAACCATGTGGAACTGGCATCTCCGTACAGTGCGGAATGGAAACATTTCCAGCTTCCATACTGTAGTGCAATCTCGGAGTTGGTATATTTAAGTTCCATGGGGTGTGGGGGGGTGGAGCCCCCCTGCTAGCAGTGTGAAGGTAAGTTTTTTGTGTGTTTTTTATATTTTTATTCTATGGTCGACATTTCAAATGTCAATCATATGGACTCGGCCATATGAATGTCGACATTCTGAAATGTCGACCATATGAAGTAGATCCATACATATATATATATATATATATATATATATATATATATATATATATATATAATACATGTGTGTGTGTGTGTGTGTGTGTGTGTATATACATATATATATATATATATATATATATATATATATATATATACACATACACACACATGGATCTACTTCTATTTTCTGAATCCTACATAATCCTAATCAAACTACAAAATGATGAGATGATGTTGCCGAAAATTTGGTTTATTGTACACCTGGATCACAGTAGTTTAACTCTGGGAAACTAACCAGTTGGCCACCATGGTGAACTTTGCCCTTTTCTCTACTATAGTGTGATCTTGGAGTTGGTATATTTAGTTGGGGAGGTGGATTTGATTTGCTTGTGTTTCTTTATAAAGAGTTGGCAGTCATGTGGTTAGTTTCCCAGATTAAATTATGCTGATTCAAGTGTTTGTTAAAGTAAATTTTTGACAATGTTGTTTCGTCTTTTCGTCATTCAACTAAGTGGGATTTCAGTAAATAGAAGTAGATATATATATATATATATATATATATATATATATATATATATATATATATTTGTTGTTGTTGTTGTTTGTCTTTCGGCTTTTCCCGGTAAGGGGTCACCACAGCGGAACTCTGGTCCGCTAATGATTGGCAGTAGATTTTTACAAAATGCCGAGATGCCAGCTCGATGCCCAAGCTTCAATGAAGGCATGCCCATTTATGCACGCATGTCTATCGAAACACTACTCAACAACGGGGAGGACATGCAGACTCCACACAGAAGGCACTCCCAAGCCAAGCCGAGAATCGAATGGGAGAACCTCTTGCTGTGAGGTAACAACGCTACCGCCGTACCACCGCAGCTCCTATGTATATATATATATATATATATATACGAATTTATATGTGGAGGCAAGGGACTGACAGGAGCTGCATTGTCCTCGGCATCTGATTCAGAAACCTGAGGAGACAAAATATAACCTGTTCCTTCATAATCATGTTGTGGTTCAAAAGTGTGAACCCTTCTGAAAATTAATCCCTTTTCTTTTCCTTGAAAATAGCTAAACTGGAAAGTTCAACACCCTGAATTAAACCCCAAGCTAAAACAATAAATCTCTCCTATCTGAAGTGATTGAGACAAGAGAAGAAATATATCTAAGCTAAGAAATAAAACTCTCAAGGAATAGGCATAGCAGTCTGGGCAGAGGAATATTCTCTACCCCTTCTCTCAGGACTGACAGAAATGATTCTCCTTTGCCTACCAATGGCACTCCAACAGCTGCCGAGGACGTGTCTAACCCCCAGTCCATCGTGGCTATAGGGACTACATCAGTGGGAGCTAAGGAAAAAGATGAATAATCTGAGGAATTAGAAATGGCCACAGTAGAGTCACCCAATTGTCGCTGTGGTACTTTACCAGCCTGCCCTGGTGGCAAAAACTGTTTATTAATGTTTTTCTTTTTTCTTGCTAGATGAAGGAAGAATCTAGAAACTAGTAGTCTGTTCCATGTTTAAACAGAATCAGATGCTTAATCACAAAGTAACCTAGTAGCCGTAATCAGTATAGCAGATAAATAGTAAAAAAGTAACTTTCTTTCATGAAAAACACAGTAAAAAGCTCTTTAAGCACTTACACACAGCCCCAAAAGTATAATAACACAACTTTTACCTCAGAAAAATTAGTTTTAACTTTTTTCCACAAAATTATAAAGTAATGCTCCTTTTAAAAGTTACTAAAAGTTACTTGACAGTCCAAAACACATTTTCCTAATTTAAAATGTAAATTTTTACAGAAAAAGTTCAATTTATGTCATAAAAAGTAAAGGTGGAAGTTTTTTTTTCCAATAAGGGAACTTACCTGCCTAATAAATGCAAAGCATTAGCCAACCATTGCTCGTCAAAGGCCTATGAGAGGATTGCTCTTCCACAGCAGGCTTAAAAACCTGAGCTTTGGCCGGCTAAGAACTTGCTATATTCAACTGGACGTATAAGAGAATTTAAGTACCTTTATCCGCTCTTTTTTTTTCAAAAAAATACAGTATTTAAATTGATTTTAACTGTGTGGAAGGAATATTAGCTGAACTGGAAGTTAGTCAGTGTTTGCTGAATTTTGTTATTTGCTAGTAATTACAGGTGTGGGGGCAGTCACATTCTTTGATTTCCTGTCCTTGCCTATTTAAGTGGTACAGTGTGAAATATTTTCTGCTTAAAAACCTCAGCTTTGGCCGGCTAAGAACTTGCCATATTCAACTGGACGTATAAGAGAATTTAAGTACCTTTATCTGCTCTTTTTTTTTAAAAAATACAGTATTTAAATTGATTTTAACTGTGTGGAAGGAATATTAGCTGAACTGGAAGTTAGTCAGTGTTTGCTGAATTTTGTTATTTGCTAGTAATTACAGGTGTGGGGTAGTCACATTCTTTGATTTCCTGTCCTTGCCTATTTAAGTGGTACAGTGTGAAATATTTTCTGCTTAAAAACCTCAGCATTGGCCGGCTAAGAACTTGCTATATTCAACTGGACGTATAAGAGAACTTAAGTACCTTTATCTGCTCTTTTTTTTTCAAAAAAATACAGTATTTAAATTGATTTTAACTGTGTGGAAGGAATATTAGCTGAACTGGAAGTTAGTCAGTGTTTGCGGAATTTTGTTATTTGCTAGTAATTACAGGTGTGGGGGTAGTCACATTCTTTGATTTCCTGTCCTTGCCTATTTAAGTGGTACAGTGTGAAATATTTTCTGCTTAAAAACCTCAGCTTTGGCGGCTAAGAACTTGCTATATTCAACTGGACGTACAAGAGAATTTAAGTACCTTTATCTGCTCTTTTTTTTCAAAAATACAGTATTTAAATTGATTTTAACTGTGTGGAAGGAATATTAGCTGTACTGGAAGTTAGTCAGTGTTTGCTGAATTTTGTTATTTGCTAGTAATTACAGGTGTGGGGGTAGTCACATTCTTTGATTTCCTGTCCTTGCCTATTTAAGTGGTACAGTGTGAAATATTTTCTGCTTAAAAACCTCAGCTTTGGCCGGCTAAGAACTTGCTATATTCAACTGGACGTATAAGAGAATTTAAGTACCTTTATCTGCTCTTTTTCCCCAAAAATTACAGTATTTAAATTGATTTTAACTGTGTGGAAGGAATATTAGCTGAACTGGAAGTTAGTCAGTGTTTGCTGAATTTTGTTATTTGCTAGTAATTACAGGTATGGGGTAGTCACATTCTTTGATTTCCTGTCCTTGCCTATTTAAGTGGTACAGTGTGAAATATTTTCTGCTTAAAACCTCAGCTTTGGCCGGCTAAGAACTTGCTATATTCAACTGGACGTATAAGAGAATTTAAGTACCTTTATCTGCTCTTTTTTTCAAATAAATACAGTATTTAAATTGATTTTAACTGTGTGGAAGGAATATTAGCTGAACTGGAAGTTAGTCAGTGTTTGCTGAATTTTGTTATTTGCTAGTAATTACAGGTGTGTGGGGTAGTCACATTCTTTGATTTCCTGTCCTTGCCTATTTAAGTGGTACAGTGTGAAATATTTTCTGCTTAAAAACCTCAGCTTTGGCCGGCTAAGAACTTGTTATATTCAACTGGACGTATAAGAGAATTTAAGTACCTTTATCTGCTCTTTTCTTTTCAAAAAAATACAGTATTTAAATTGATTTTAACTGTGTGGAAGGAATATTAGCTGAACTGGAAGTTAGTCAGTGTTTGCTGAATTTTGTTATTTGCTAGTAATTACAGGTGTGGGGGTAGTCACATTCTTTGAGTTCCTGTCCTTGCCTATTTAAGTGGTACAGTGTGAAATATTTTCTGCTTAAAAACCTCAGCTTTGGCCGGCTAAGAACTTGCTATATTCAACTGGACGTATAAGAGAATTTAAGTACCTTTATCTGCTCTTTTTTTTCAAAAAAATACAGTATTTAAATTGATTTTAACTGTGTGGAAGGAATATTAGCTGAACTGGAAGTTTTCACTCTGCTCTTCAGTTAGTACCACCCACCCTCCCTGTTTTTGTTTTGGTGTTAATCTTAGTGGCCTTGCAACTGACCGCCCCTCTTGTAAATTTGTGTTTGGATACTCCTTCTGGGCCCATCTCATTTGGTCACTCAACTGAGTGCAGTGAGATCATATTCTGATTTCAGGCACTCCTACTGTGTACAAAGAAAGCATCTGGGAAAAAGAAAAAAAAAAAAAAAAAAATTAAGCTTGTTTCCTGCCTTTCCTGTTAAGTGGTATAGACTATTTGTTGGCTTCTGAGCCCCCAAGCCCTTCTGTGTTGGAGGGAAGCCTTCTAGCTTAGTTCTTTTTTCTTATAACTAGCCAGTTTTCTAGTTTCAGCACTCAAATCTGTTTCTTTGATCTCAGCACTTGTTCAGAAAAAAAAAAAATTCATCTGCTTTTACTGCACTTGTGTTTCTACCTACTTTTTTTACTTTTGCATCATCTTAAAAGTACTCAATTGTATTTATTACTGCTTGGTGTAACTCATTCTAAGCCTTTTGGTTTAAACACTTGGGCTTCGGACCAGTTGTTTTGCACTGAGAGGGTTTGTGGTCTGCACTGTAGTGGCAGAACAGGTAGCTTACATCCTTCTAGGTTGGGAACTGCTGATTGAGGGCTCAGTGTCTGTTATTCTAAAAGTGTATTAATTCTGGTTTAAGCACTTGGGCTTTCAGGCCAGTTATTTTACATTAAGAGGGTTCGTGGTCTGCACTCTTGTGGGAGGAGAGGCTGGACTCTGCCCTTCTGAGCTGGGAATGTCTGATTGAAGGCTTATAGTGCATGCATATCTGAACTGCTTCTTACTGAAGTTGGTGCACCTTGTTTGCTGTGGCATAGACTGGATTCGGGCCTGCTGGATCTAGCTTTGTTTGTGTAACTTGAGCACTAATCCAGGCATTCTCTAAAGTAGTCAATTGTATTTATTACTGCTTGGTAGTAACTTGATTAAAGTGTAGCTATCATTCTAAGTCTTTTGGATTAAGCACTTGGGCTTCAGACCAGTTGTTTTACATTCGGAAGGTTTGTGGCATGCACTGTGGTGGCAGGACAGGTAGCTTTCATCCTTCTAAGTTGGGAACTGCTGATTGAGAGCCCAGTGTCTGTTATTCTTAAAGTGTATTAGTTCTGGTTTAAGCACTTGGGCTTCAGGCCAGTTATTTTACATTAAGAAGGTTTGTGGTCTGCACTCTTGTGGGAGAAGAGGCTGGACTCTGCCCTTCTGAGCTGGGAATTTCTGGTTAAAGGTTTATAGTGCCTGAATATTTGAACTGTATCTTACTGAAATTGGTACACCTTGTTTGCTGTAGCATAGACTAGATCCAGGCCTGCTGAATCTAGCTTTGTTTATATGCTTGTTGTTTGCTTGCTTGTTATTTCCCTGGAATGCTAATTCCACCTAATACGCGACTTCTCAGCGCTTCTGTGGATCACTAGGGATATCTGCATTGCTTACTGTACTTATTTCCTTGTTTCACTTGAAAGAAAGTTACTGTTTGTCGTTTTTGCATTTAAGTTACCTGTAACACATTGCACTTAAGTTACCTGGCACTTGCTCACTAAAGCAATTATATAAGTCAGCACTAAAAATTAAAAGCACTACACCCTCACTCCCCACTGGCCCTGGTTTTCAATTATTAAGGAATTCCCAATATTATTCTAGCATGTCCAAAGGTCAGTTGTCAATCTCCTCTCTGGTCCAGCTGGTGAATCTGGGAATCTTGAGGCAATGTTACAACTGCCTCATGTACACAGACAACCCTCTCCTCCTCCCAACAAATTCCAACACATGTGAGAGATGCAACCATATAGCCAAACTGGAGGCTAAGCTCTCTCAACTCAGTACTGGCATAACCAGTCAGGAGGAGAAGGAAACCACACTCACTACAATTCCAGTCTCACATAGACCTACCACGACAGCAAACCAAACACATAATCACACAAAAACATACTCGGAGGCTCTAAATAAAGATCTGCCGAAGCAGCAGAGACCTCCAAAGCAGACACCCAAGCAGCCGCTACCCCAAAACAAAACACGTGCAACACATATCTCACAAAGCCAGTGTGCCAAACAGTCACAGCCCTTAAGACTAAACAACACACCTGATACACTTGTAATAGGTGACTCTATCGTCAGGCACACTGACGTCCCGCTCACCAGGCTGAACAAGGAGAGGGTCACGGTGAGCAGTCTGTCGGGCGCTAGGATCCGCCACATAACACAAGCACTCAGGTCACTCCAAGGCAAGTACAAATATGACTCAGTCATTGTCCATGCTGATGTGAATGACCTGAGACGTACCTCCCTGGACTACATGAAAAGAGACATAAAGAAGCTCTCTGAGCATGTAGCCCAGGCCGGTATGACCCTGACCTTGAGTAGCATCTTACCCTCACCAAGAATGATGCCACAATATGAAGACAAGATGATCAATTTCAACAATTGGCTTAAGTACTGGTGTCATTCAAAGGGGATCCAATGCCTGTCAGCTTGGGATGATATGCTCGACAAGCCACGATGCTTCACTCGGGACGGCTTGCACCTGTCACCCCTGGGCTTTCGGATATTGGCAAAGGCTCTTGCTACCCCCATAGTGCCTTTTTTAGGCAAGGCTCAAAAGACAAACCCACCTCCATAGGTATCACAAGGGATAAGAAACTAAGAGTAATGCTACTCAATGCCAGAAGTCTAAACCTCAAGATGCACGCACTCAAAACTCTCCTTAGCATGGAGAACATCGATATCTGTGCAGTAACAGAAACCTGGTTCAGGGCTCCCGAGAGCACCCCAGCACTACCAGGTTATACCTCATACCATGCTTTTCGCCCCAAAACTTGGACCGAACCACAAAGGAGGGGAGTATCGATATTCATCAAAGATACCCACACCTCCAGGTTGGTGGCAAAGCACGAAGCATCAGAGACTATCCATGTGCAACTAACAGTGGGTAAAACTGCCTTCCAGTTTATAGCCTGCTACAGACCACCCTCCCAAACCCAGGAACCCCACTCGGCCTTCCTGAGAACACTGGAAAATATGAAGGTCTCTCCAAACACCATTATATTGGGCGACTTCAACTACCCAAACATAGACTGGGAGCATTACTCTAGCTCCAACACCCTAGCCCAAAGGTTCCTAGAATTTATAAACTCAAATGCTATGGAACAACTTGTTACCACTCCCTCAAGAGGGAAAACATACTGGACCTGATCATCACCAACATGGGGACTCTATGCTCCAGACCAGAAGTGTATCCCTCACTGGTAAGATCAGACCATAAACTAATCTCACTGGATATTCACATCCCGACCCCACCCCTGCCCAGAAAACCACAGTGAAAAACTTCTCTAAAGCAAATTTCACACTCCTCAAAACTGAGGTGGAATCCTTCAAAGCCCCTGGGCCTGTGGAAAATACGGCCCAGACCGCAGAATCCTTTATAAACGCATTCTATGAACACCTTCACGAATGCATGGATCATCTGATCCCAAATAAAACCAAGACCCAATCCTCCAAAGGCAGGCGTCCTGTCTGGTGGACCCCAGCCATAAACAAACTATACAATAGAAGGAGGAAGCTACTAAATGATAGAGCAAAATCCCAAAAAGGGAAGGCATCACTGATCAGTATTAGCAAAAACTACGGGCACACATAAAATTGTCTAAGGCCAGCTTCGAGAGAAAAATTGCACAGGACACTAAGGATAATCACAAGGCTTTCTTTAGTTATGTTAGGAACCTGGGTGGTAATTCCCAGATATGCTCAGAATTAGTCCAAAATGACAAAAAATACACCGAACCCACAGACATTGCCAACATCCTAGCTGACAGGTTCAGCGCAAACTTCTCCCCCCCCTCCCCACCAAAAGGGCAAATATCTATCCCAGAAGAGTGCTGCCCCCCTGACATCTCAGATGCTCAGGTAAGAGCTGCCCTCTCCAAAAAACACAGCATCAATGGGACCAGATGGTGTCCCGGGCTGCGTCCTACATGAACTCCAAGAAGAGCTAAACCCAAACATAAAACTACTGTTCAATCTCAGCCTTACTACAGGATATGTGCCCAAAGAGTGGCGTACAGCAACAGTGGTCCCTCTCCATAAAGGTGGTGCCTCAACGGATCCTGGAAACTATCGCCCCATAAGCCTGACTAGCTTGGTCTGCAAAGCTATGGAAAGGATCATCATGGACCTCATAAATAAAGATATTGGGGACCTACAAACACTGGATCCTACCCTGTTCGGCTTTGTTAAGGGAAGATCCTGCCTCTTAAACCTGGTTGATTTCTTTGAAACAGTCACCAAGGCCATTGGCGAGGGGAAGGTGGTCCACACAGCCTACCTGGACCTTGCAAAAGCCTTCGATACAATACCCCACTCGGGCATTATAGATAAGCTCACCAGCTTAAATATAAACCCCTATGTCACTAGATGGATTGCAAACTGGCTCAAGGACAGAACCCACATGGTTAGAATTGCTGGAGCCAAGTCAGACTCCAAACCAGTTACAAGTGGTGTCCCACAAGGCTCAGTCCTGGGACCTCTCTTGTTAGGTATATATTTCTCGGAGGTACAGGCCAACACGGAAGGACTGTGGCTGACCAAGTTCGCAGATGACTGCAAACTGGGTGCCATAATCGACTCTCCAGCTGACACAAGCATCCTCCAAAAGGGCCTCATAGAAACAGACAACTGGTGCCAGAGCCATGGCCTCAAGCTAAATGCCAAAATGTGTATAGTCATCCCCTTTGGCAAAAGCAAAGTGCCCACAAATTACCACATAGGTGGTAATCAATTAAGTACAGAAGAAGTAATTAGGGACCTGGGGACCCAAGTTGATAGCAATCTCTCATTTGACAACCACGTGGCCAAAGTGGTTAGAAAAACATTTTATATAGCCCACCTAATCATGAAGGGATTCACATCTAGATCAGGAGAGGTCATCATGCCTCTTTACTCATCCCTCATCAGGCCCATAATTGAGTACAATGCCCCTTTTGGGATGTACCTTACCAGACACCTGCAGCAACTGGAAAGACCCCAAAAGTACCTCACCAAGAGGATCAAAGGGCTCAAACAGATGCCATATGCTGCCCGGTTAAAGAAACTCCAGCTCTACTCAGTGGCATACTGCCTGTTCAGAGGCGATCTGTGCCTGACGTATAAAGCCACGTCCAACCCGGAATTAATGGACATGCTGCACCTCAGAAAATCCAAATCCCATCAAGCTACGCGCTCGAGAGACTTGAACCTCAGCACTGAAATAAATAGGACATGCTGGAGGGACAGATTCATAACCCAGAGGCTCCCTTCACTCTGGAATAAAATCCCAGTCCAGGTTAGGCAGAGTCCCTCATTGACTCTCTTCAAGATGAATCTTGATGAGTGGATGTGAGATCGTAGGTTTACCCCGGGTATCACTTCTGTGTCACTGTTAGATAGAGGCACAGTATACTAACCTCGAAAAAGGGCATAGCAAAATAAATTTAAAATGGGTGGCGAAAGCCAAAGACATTCTAGCTAGGCTTATAAATGCCCTAGGGCAGATAGCCTAGTATGAACCTATAGACCTATATAGAGCCTATAGTAAACGTCCAGGAGAGGGTTACCCTAACCACTCTTTTTAGTCAGTTCAGGTTGAGCTAACTAATGGTTTGAAGGTATGGAAGGTGCCTTTTAAACTTTTTAAGCTGTCAGGTTGTTGTACCTTGTGCAAGATACAATCCGTAGACTTAAGACTACAACAGCAGTGATCATGATGATGAACACATGCGGTTTCATTTTTTAATCAGTCATGCAGTCACTAAACACACACAGCTGTGTGTTGCCTAGTATTCTTATGACTCTAACAGCCATACTACGGAAATGAAGCAAAATATATGGACCTCAAAGTTAAAATGGAAATAAATTACTGTTTTTTTTCTAAATACTCAAGTGATGTAAGTGATAATACACTAGCATTTTGGGTATATGTATTGTTTCCTGCTCAGGAAACAGCAACCAGCCAGCTTTACAAAACTCTAGCTACCTCTCACACATTTTATTATGACAACTGAATGGACAGCTCTTTGAAGGAAAATCACCTATCAAAGTAAAGAAATCTTCAGGACTTTACTGCCCATACAGAGAGAAGAGTGTAGCCATCCAGAATCTCTAAAAGATATAATAGTAACAAATAACTTTATATCCCAACAACTAACTAGGATGATGCAATTTTGCCAACAGAAAACAACTGATTTTAACAATTGGCTTAGCTTCTAGTGTCAATCCGGGGGACTATAATATTTGACAGCCTTGGAGGACATGGTTGACAAACCACGCTTCTTTGCCTGGGATGGTCTGCATTTATCCCTGTAGGCTTTCAGATATAGGAAAAGGCGATTTCTAACACCCATAGTGCTTTTTAGGCAATGCCAAACTGATAAACCTTCTGACTTAACTGAAACTATGAAGGAATATCTGAAGGTGGTACTGCTCAGTGCTAGAAATCCTAATAATCAACGCCACTCTCTGCAAGCTATCCTTTCCTTGGAGAGTGTAGACATCTGTGTAGTAACAGAGATATGGTTTGAAGCTGCTGAGAGTACCCCAGCAATGCAATGTTATAATGCCTTTCACACCTTTAGACCAGCTACTGCACAGCAGGGAACTAAAGGTGGAGGAGTGTCAGTCTATATTAAGACCAATCTCACATCCAGACTAGTTAAAGTGTAAGACTCACTGGAAGTCACACATGCTGCAACTCACCATAAACAGGGTGCCATTCCATATCCTTGCAAAATATAGGTCCCATTCCACGTCATAGGAAACCCATACTAGCTATCTCAATGTACTACAGCTCCTTACTGTTCCACCCAATACATTATTCATTCGGTATCTCAACTACCCCTTTATAGATTGGGAACCTACAGCAATGCATGAGCACAGTGATTGCTAATACCAACATGGGGGGGGGGGGCACTGTTCCTCACCCAATATAGTATTTTTACTCATCAGATCTGACCAAAAGGCAGTATTACTTGTAAACAAAATTAAATCCGGGGATCCAGCAAAACCAAAACCTTTACAAACAATTCCAAGGTTAACTTCTCTCTACTAAGCAACACCTTGGCTAAATTCCAAGCACCCCCAACCCCAGTAAAAACTATAGAATACTTTGAGCTATTTACAAAATCTCTGTAAAGCCATATTAATAGCTGTATGGACTGAACTGTGCCCACTCATATGAAGAATAAGGCAAACTCAAAAGACAAGCCACCCTGATGGAATCACACAATCAATTAGTTATGCAAAAAAAAGAAAAAAAATCTTGGCCAAGTATAGGAAGAACAAAGCCATAAATACTAAAAGACTCCTGGCCAATCTAAAAAATCAGCTAAGAGGGTTAATTAATACTTCAAAAGCTAAATTTGAAGAAAAAGATAGCTTCTCAGGCAAAGGACAACCACAAAGCTTTCTACAGCTATGTCCGCAACTGCAGAATACACAACAATGCACAGAACTTATTGTAAATGGCATCACTCACACTGAACCAGAGGCCATTGCCAACCTTTTGGCTGACAGTTTCATCTCAAATGTCTCATCCCACTCTCGACCCACAATAGTCCAAAGGAAATACCACATAACACAACCCTCCTAACTACTACTACTACAGAATAGGTCATGAAAGCACTTTCCAAGGTCAAAATCACTGCATTGATGGCCCCCAATAACATCCCAGGATGTTTAATAAATAGCATGAAACATGACCTCTCTGGTCCACTTGAATCACTTTTCAAATGGAGCCTTCAGTCAGGTTTTGTGCCCAAGGAAGATGGCTATAGTCATTCCCCTGCACAAAGGAGGTTCAACTACTGATCCTGGTAATTACAAGCCCATAAGTCTTACTAGCATCATATGTAAGGCCATGGATAGAATCATCAGAACACACAAAATTACTCAGTGTGGAAATAGACAACAAACTTAGATTTGACACCCACATATCTCTCACATTAAAAAAAGTTCACAAGAAACATGGTGCATTTTACTGAAGCCACCAATTCCTAACCAAGGCGGCTAGAATCTCCATAGCCAATTCCCAGCTAATCTTCACCCTACTCTATGCATCCCCTATACTTAACAACCTTAAACAGACAGACCTACACAAGCTGGGTGCTTGTTACAACAAAATTGCTAAATTTGCCACTGGAACCTCCTACCACAGCCATCATTGTATCTCCCTTAAAGAACTAAACTGGCTAGAACTCCCACAACTCCTTCACTTTAATCAACTCACCTTCACTCATAAGCTTATTAACCACCCCCTTAACATCCCTTCCCTTCAAACCCTTCTCCAACCCTATCACCCCACTAGGCCCCTAAGATCAAGAAACAAAAATCAACTCACTGTTATCAAACCCAAAAACTCAGCAGGAGAAGCCATATTTTCATGTACCATATCTAAACTTTGGAGCAATCTTCCGCCCTCTATAACTACTCTATCTTCCAGCTGCCTTTTCAAGAATGCGCTCAAATTCCACTTAAATTTGCACTGGCTTTGTCCTTGTTCTAATCCAGACTAACACCCCCACCTTTAACCCCCGCCCGACACACCTAGGCTCTTAACCCAGCTATACTACCGACACTACTAACCACAGTCAGAAATAGCTAGTTGTCTTTACATACTTTAACATCTTGTCTGACAACTTTGTTACTAATATTATAAACGACAAGAAACTATCTTAACTTGCAACATTTACTGTATTTACTGTTGATAATCAATATCTTGTTACTGTATTAAAGCTGACAACCTGTAATGTTGTTTACTATTGCTGCAACTTTGTATCTCTATTTATCATGCACATGATGTGGAGCTTTTCTCACCGGGCATCCGCTGAAAAAGGACCTGCGTCCAGTCGGAATTTCCCAGTAAACAAATGTAAATAACTAAATAAATAAATAAATGATAAATGAGGAGACAGGTGATCTGGAAATGCTGGACCCGTCACAGTTTGGCTTTTTTAAAGGAAGGCCATGCCTACTAATTCTGGTGGACTTCTTTGAGGGGGTCACTAAAGCACTGGATGAAGGTAAGACTGTGCACACAGTTTACTCGACCTGGCTAAGGCTTTTAACACAATACCTCATTCAGGTGTTATAGACAAGCTCACTAATTCAGGTATAAACCCTTTTATCTCCCACTGGATAGCTAACTGACTCACTAATAGGACCCAAGAGGTCAAAATAGGTGAGTCTACCTCCACCAAGAGGCCAGTCACTAGTGGAGTCCCTCAGGGTTTGGTATTGGGCACATTCCTTTTTGGCATCTATTTCTCTAAATGGAAGCAAATGCTGAGGGTTTATGTCTGACTAAGTTTGCAGATGATTGCAAACTGGGGTTATCATCAACTCCCCTGCACTAGGGTCTGTCTCTGACTCATAAATGGCACCTAAGACATGGTCTTAAACTCAATGCTAGGAGATGCATAATTGTACCTTTTGGGACATCAACTATCCCAGCTAATTACCATGATGATCATACACCCCTAAGAGTTGACCCAGTGGTCAGGGGGTTTGGGTATGCATGTAGACAGTAGCCTTACCTTTGACTACCATGTGGCCACATTGGTGAGGAAATCCTTTATGTTGGGCAACTTATAAGTAAGGTCATGTCATCTATTTTCAAAGACGTCATTATCCCACTGTACTCCATCCTTATCAGACCAATAATAGAGTACAATGCTCCCTTTGGTATTTACCTGACCAGGTTTATGCAGCAACTAAAGTGGCCTCAAAGGTTCCTTAGAAAAAGAATACAAGGCGTAACATACCTGCCTTATGCAGAGCACCTTAAAGCCCTTTCCCTCTATTCAGTCTCCTATTGATTGCTGAGGGGAGATCTATGGCTGGATTGCAAACCTATGAATCTACTATATATTTGTAAGTCAAAAAGTACCAGAAATACAAGTTCTACGGACCTGAATTTTGTCTGTGATTTTAAATAGAACATGCTGAAGACACTGCTATGTGTCCCAGAAACTGCCCCTCTTATGGAACAAGCTTCCTGTTCATGTGAAGCTGAGTTTGTCTAATACCCAGTTTAAGCACAACCTAGACATGTGGATGGTGAATAGGAAATTTACACCATGCCTGGCACCCATGTCCCTTATGGACAGAGGTAGCTTATAAATGCCTGGTCTTCAATGTCCTATTTGGATGCAGGACATCATTATTCTTTTGGGAAAACTTGGTTAGGCTTAGAAAGGCCCCTTGGGTCATTAGCGTAGTAACAGTCTATGAATCTATGAATCTATAAATCTATGAATCTATGAAATAGGGGGATGGTGGGTGGGTGTGACTACTGCAGCAGTGAGGAATTCGAACATCTGCTGTTATGGTAAGTTCAACTTACACAACTGTATTATGTTCATCATTCCCACTGCTGCAGAAACCTTTTGGCAACATGGGTTGATTACCAAAGCCTATTCAATGAAGAAGACAGGATAAGGAGCCAGAAGACCCTGAACAATGGTTCAATCCCAGACCTGGAAAAGGAATCCTGTATGTAATGCTTTGTAAACACATGTACAGAGGACCATGTGATTATCTCTAGAATGCTTCTAGTGTCAACTTCTTAACAATATGTCATCAAAGAAAACAAGGGTTTATTAGAAGGTGCCTTAATCCTGCCTGGAAATGTTTTACCATGGTGGGAATAACCAAAAAAGGATATAGTTAGGAACAACCAACCAAAATTGTCTGAATTGCCAAACGTTGTCTTTTTCCAGTCTTGTACAAGAAATTCCACTGATGTATAGCTTCCCTAAGGCATACTTCCCTAAGATAATGCCAGAGCTGCAAAAGCATGATGAGGCATCTATTCTCACTATCATTCAAATTCTGAAAGAAATGATGGATACAGATGGCTAGATTCAAGGCATACTCTGAAAGTAGTAAGGCCATATAAGAGGATTTTTTTTTACAGATAACTCTATATGCATTGAAAAGCAAAACAGTGAATCCATCCTGAATGGTCGCAACTCATATAATCTCTTGAAGATGTCAGAACAATAAAGCAAAAACAACCAGACTAGCTGGTTCAGACAGACAGAAACTAACTTTCCCAGCAAAAAGTAAAGTTGTCAATTAAATGTCAACTCAATAACATATTAATAACAAATCCTCTTTGTAGGTTCGCTTGAGCAAAGTCTGAAATGAAGACTATTCATGGGCAGTCAAGCTGAAATGGCTGATAAATTTTTGCCAAAGAATAGTAAACAAAAATTTTTGAGAACCAAGGTAATAACCCTGGATAGGTCTTTGGTTATAGGTGAGGCACCAACTGAACATTTTGTCCACTGGTTAACATAAGGTTTCCTAGTAGGATGATTTATTATCTTCTTTAGTACCTGCTCCATGTCCTCAAGAAAAATAGTGCCTAAACAGTATTAGAACTGAATCATTCAGTTATTCAAAGTTATTTGAGACTGGTATACTTGAAACTCCCCTTGTCTTGTGCGAGTATATCAAATCTAAGGAAGCTTGAGGCAATTGTCCATGGCCAATTCCATGAGAAGGGAGTACTAGTGATGTCTGGGATGGAAGAAAGTCACCACAATCATTTTTGGAGAGTCTTTCTGAATCTTCAGAATGGCCCTGGATATCAATGGAAAGGGTGGAAATGGGTATAGAGACATTGCTGACCATGGAAATGAAAAGGCATCAATTTTTCCAGGCTGATCTGCAAGAAATCCTAGTCCAGAATTTACTTGTCTGTTTTGAAGGAGGTGAACAGATCTTGCTGAGAAGGACTCATTCCTGAAACACACCCTCATTTAGTTTTCATTTGTGGGGGTCTGTCCTCATCCTGCTCAGCTTGTCTGCTACTAAATGTTGCACTGATGGTATATAAGATGCATGCATGGTTATATAGTGCTGTAGAGCTAACACCCAAGCTGTCACAGCAGCCTGCACAGTGAGTAGGACCTGGTGCCCCCTACTTATGTACTATGTCACTGTGGTATTGTCTGCAATCAACTATAATTGTCCAAGGGGGCCACAGGATCTGTAGCATGGATCACAGCTAACATGGTTTTGACATTTATGTGCTTTGGTCTGTCTGAACTGTCCCTTGTACATTTACCCCTGTAGAAACTACTCTCAAGCAAAAACAGAAGCATAGTATTGAATGCAGCAATGCAGTTCTTTTTTGATAAAGCCCACATTTTGAATCCGAAAATCCCAAAGGATGAGAATTTAGGTCCACTTTTTAAACATTACATTTTTTCATGTGTAACCCAGCAAGAGTAATTGTTAGAGTCATAGAAGCTATGAACTGTGGAATCCTGATAACTTAACATTATGGTCACCAGAGGCTTCATTGTGAGATAAACTGATGTCCCTCTCACCAGACTGAATAAGGAAAAATTCACAATCAGTTGCTTAAAAGGTTCCAGGATCCATCAGATTACACAAGCATTCAGATCATTGCATCACAAGTACCAGTATGACTGAATAATAGCCCCTGAGGTGTAAATGACTGTAGATGTACTTCCCTAGACTATATGAAGAGAGACATGATGGAGCTCTCGGAATGACTGACCGATGCTGGCAAGAACCTAGTATTGAACAGCATTCTATCTTTTTCAAGGATGATGCCACAACATGAGCAGAAGATGACTGACTTTAATAACTGGCTTAGTTTCTGTTGTCATGCTAAGGGGGTGCAATATTTCCTAGCATGTAGGAAACAGTCAACAGTCGATATTCAAATATTAGCTAAAACATTACCTTTAACATAGTGCCTTTTTTAAGCAATTCCAAACTGACAATTCTTCCAACATAGCAAATCAAAACCAAGAAAATCTAAAGGTGTTTCTGCAAAGTGCCAGGAGTCTAAACAAGAAATTCCACTACCTGCAAGCTCTCCTCACCCTAGAGAATGCTGACATCTGTGCAGTCATTGTGACATGGTTTATAGACTTGGAAAGCACCCCAGCATTACAAGACTTTAATGCCTTACCCAATTTTAGATGAGCTACTATACAGGCACAGACTAAAGGTGGAGGGAGGTGTCTTGATTTACATAAAAAATACATATACCTCCAGGCAGGTCAAACAAGATGATGCACTTGAGATTCTTCACATTCAGCCCACCACAGGCAAAATCACGTTCCACTTCTTTGCAGGCTATATCCATCTTGACCAATGGATGGGAGATCGCAGATATACCCCAGGGATTACCTCAGTGTCACTGCTCGACAGAGGCACAGCAAAATAATGGGTATAGTTCCCCATACTAAAGGGGTGGCGTAAGCCACAAAACTATGGGCTAGGCTTGTAAATGCCCTCGGGCAGATAGCCTAGTATGAACCTATGAACCTATAAGTACCCCTCTATGAACCAGTAAACCCCATAACATGAATTTAAGGTTAAGTGGGATCTCACCATTCAACCCAATACCCCACTATTAACAAGGAATCATATATGACACCTGATGTGCAGGCACAGAGATTCTTTGACTTTGTAAACAAAAACACTCTTGAAAAAAGTGCTAATACACCAGCCAGGGGGGAAAACACACTGGATCTGGTCCTCATTAATACAGAAAAGCACTGCACAGGCTCTAGTGTAATGTCTGCTCTGGTAAGGTCAGACCACAAAGCAGCCTCCTTTGAAGTAAAATGGAAACCTGGAACCTCAGGTAAGCCTGGAACATTTAAGTACTACTTTAAGGCTAACTTTCTACTACTAAGTGTTACCTTGCAAAATGTCAAGCCATTCTAAACTCTAAGAAGGCTACTGCCTATAAAGAGCTGTTCACAAAACCCCTAAACAAGCATGCTAATAACTGCATAGAGGCAGCTGTACCCACCAGAGATAAGCACAGAAATAACACAAAAAACAAGTCACCCTGGTAGAATCATAACATCAGTTGGCTGTATAATAGGAGGAAGAAATTCACGGCAAAAATTAGGACATGTAGCACTCAGCAGGATAAAAGTGCTCTCAACCTAAACAAACTACTTAGAGAACAAATAAAGTCTAAAAGTCACGCTTGATGTAAATCTGCCCTCACATGCGAAGCACAACCACAAGACATGTTTTAGTTATATCCACAACAAGGCAATACACAATTGTGTGCAGAGCTCATTGTTAATAAAGACAACTACATTAAGCCAAAAGATTTAGTAAACCTACTAATGTACAAATTCAGCTGAAACTTTACCCCCTCTCCCTGCCAGTCTTCCCTCAGGAAATACTATCAAATATAACTCCCTCCAACTATCACTAGGAAGAGGTCCTTGATGCTTGCTCTAAGGCCAAGAACAATGCATTTTTAGCTGCAACAATATCCCAAGCTGCTTTCAAAATGGCATGAAACATGACATATGAGGCCCTTTGGAATCACTATTTAAATGTAGCCTCCAGATAGGCTTCATTTCTCGTGAATGAAGAACAACAGCCGTCATCTCTCAAGACAAACTTGAGCCATCTACGGACCCTGGACATTACAGACCCATAAGTTTCATATGCAAAGCCATGAATAGAATAATCAAGGAAATGATTTACAATGACATAGTAAACCTCCAGATACTGGACCCAACCCAGTTTGTTTTGTCAAGAGCATGTTGTACTTACTTAGCCTTGTGGGCTTCATTGAGAAGAAGGTCACCAAAACAATGGACTCCCTGCCTTGACCTGGCCAAGGCATTTGACACAATACCCCACTCAGGCATCATTGACAAACTTAGGAGGTTAGGTATAAACCTTTATGTCATCAGGTAGATAGCCAATTGACTAATAGGATCCAGGAAGTTAGAATTGTGGAGTCCACTTTTACAAAGAGGTCAGTCACCACTGGAGTCCCTCAGGGGCTGGTCTTGGGACCACTCATTTTTGGCATCTACTTCCCTGAAGTCAAGGCCAATGTCAAAAGTCTATAGCCGACCAAATTTGCAGATGATTATGAATTAGGAACAGTCACAGTTTCCCCCATCGACACTAATGTTTTTCAGTAAGGGCTGACACAGACAAACAACTGGTATGTGAACCACTGACTAAAACTAAATGCCAAAAAATTCATAAAAATATCCTTCGGGAAGTTGACCACCCTTGGTAAATGCCATGTTGACAACACATACTTAAGAATCGATCCAGTAATCAGGGACTCAGGGACATACATAGACAGTAATTTAACCTTTGACCATTGCTAGTCTATAGTAGTGAGAAATCTTTCTATGTTGTACGATTTATAAGCAAAGGTATGGCATCTACAACCAAGGAGGTCATTGTTCCACTGTATTCATCATTCATCAGACCTATCACTGAATCACACTGATTACATTGACTTGTACACATTAGAATAGGGCAATTTGTGTATACCATAAATTCACAATGATGGATGGGATAAATGTTTATACATATAATAGTTCAAAGCAATCTTAAACAATACATACAGAAATAAGGTTTGTATGCACCATAAAATACACATTGATGGATAATGGTTATTTCATTGGATGATACTAACTTTTAAACACTGAACCCAGCTTACCTACTTGGATCTGAAGAAGGCTTGAAAAAGCTGAAAGTGCTTGTCCATTGTTTACACATCAGAAGGGTTCTTCACTTTTATGTTCGTTTTTCTGTTTTTATGACATCCACATGTTTTAAAGCTGTGGAATTACAACGCCACTTGACTTTTACAACAGCAAAGCTCTATATTTCATATATTGTGGATTCAACATGGTAAAAGCCTGTTATTGAAGCTGTTGTTTTGAAGCTGTCTTTTCACCATTTTGGTTGTTTAGCAAGTTTTGAATACTCAGATGAAATACTAATACTTGTGGTGCAACGCTCTTCCAATATTTACATTGTTTTTTGTTCTGCTAAGCGTTCTTTAGTGGAATTCACTTCTTTTTCTAGAATATTAAAGAGTAGAGAGCCAAGAATGGAGCCTTGAGAGACCCCAGTATGAATGTGCAAGAAAGGGGAGCAGGTGGACTGCCATCTTACTGACTGTTGTCTATTAATGAGATAGCTAGAGAACCATTTAATATTAGAGGAGGATAGGCTGATATTAGATGGGTTATTCAGGAGTTTAGAATGAGAGACGGTATCTAAAGCTTTTGAGCGATCAAGAAAGAGGCAAGAAACAAGCAGATTTTTGTCTCTAGCTTCAGCAACAGTCTGAGTAAATGACAGGAGGGCAGTGGGTATACTATGATGGGGTCTGAATCTGTGTTGTGTAAGGGCTAGGAGGTTATTGTCTATTAGGTAGTTAAGTAGCTGTTTGGGTATGCATTTTTCAAGGGGTTTAGATAGTGGAGAGAGGATTTCAATAGGTCGGTAGTTGGATGGTTCATAATTATTGCCACCTTTGTGTAATGGGGTGGTATAAAAAGCTCTCCATATGTCTGGAATGGTGTATTCCTGTATAGATATATTAATCAAAATGGAAACAGGGTAGGCTATTGAGTGAGCAGCTAATTTAAGAAAGTGGGGGGAGGGGTTGTCAGAGGAGGGAGAACTAGGTTTTAATTTAACCAGAAGAGATTGTATGTAAAAAGTTGGATGGGGTTGAGTGTAAAAGAGGGGTTATTGTTTGAAATGGAAGTGGTATGTGTGAGATTCGGGTTTTGACTATATATATAGATATATATATATATATATATATATATATATATATATATATATGTATATATATATATATATATATGTATATATACATATATATATATATATATATATATATATACATATATATATATATATATATATATATATATATATATATATATATATATATATATATATATATATATATATATATATATATATATATATATATATATATATATATATATATATATATATATATATATATATATATACATATATATATATATATATATATATATATATATATATATATATATATATATATATATATATATATATATATATATATATATATATATATATATATATATATATGTATATATATATATATATACATGTATTTATACATATATATATATATATATATATATATATATATATATATATATGTCTGTATAGGTATTTGTAGTAATACTGTAGTACTGTAGACAGCAGGATTTGGTAATGTACTTACAACTTGTGTTGCGTCATGGCTAGCTGGCCCTACTCCCCTTCCACACTCCTGATTTAACCCCCTTTAGCAAAAATACTCCACAGTGCTATCTAGCCCTGAGTGGCCACTTTTGGTCTCCCCAAAGTCTGATGCTAGGTTTTCATTAACTGTTATAGCCCTTTTATTCACAAGGAAGGGTACAGACTATTTTAATAACTCTCACTTTTCTCAGACCTCCAAAAGTGGAAGAATAAATAAAAAAAAATAACAAATGTAAAACTTGAAACTCAGGCAAGATTCAGTTGGCATAATGGTTAAGGTGTTTTCTCCCCATGTACAAGGTATGAGGTTCAAGACTGGCCACTGACCAGGCTTTATGTTCTCCCAGTGCTCTGTGGAGTTCTTGCCACCTCCAAAAATCAGCATGCTATGTGTTTTCACCTCAATCTCACCCAAAAATGGAGTTGTGAAGATCACAGACACTAGATGGTGCTTATCAGGGGAACAGTTACATTGAACAACCACTTTGGGCATTGACTGTGGTGCACAGTATCCTCTAGATAAGAGAGCACATTTCACAGACTTAACACTTTGTCAGGGTTAGACACTTGCTGGTATAAAAATTGGTTCAAGTTGATTTGGATTTGGTTATGTTGACTAATTTCATCAAAAATGGGCATATGTATTTCACAATGATAAGCAGGTTGAGTATCTGACCTACACTAGGGACCCGTGCTAACTATGGGAAGGACCTATATGCCCCTAGTAGCCAGTCTGTGCCCACTTTAAAGGCCAGCACACTGGATCAATAAGTTACTGCCTGGTGTTCCCAGATTAGATTGCTGAGCTTTGTTCTAATATGTCAGAGGCTGCTCACCTTGGAAATTACCTTCTGTTGCCTGAAATAGTTTGTTGATTGCAAGCTGGACATAAAACCAGTCGAACCTGTAGAATTGCTGCAACCAAAATAGGTTCAATGACAGGGCGCAGCATGGAAGTGGCTGACATGATGGTAAGAAAAAGGCTGGACATCCTCTCTCTCCAAGAGATAAGATAGAAGAGCAGTGTAGGAAAAACACTTGGTTTGAGAGCCAGAGTTTCCTACTCTGGGGGAGATAGACTAGAAATGGTGTGAGAGTGTTGTTGAGGGAGAGAATTCAGAAAACAATGAGGGATGTCATCAGAATTAGTGACAGATTCATGACAATCAGACTGCAGTGTAAGGACAGGACACTATTCATAATCACAGCCTTTGCCCCATAGTAAGAAAAAGAGTACATTTAGGCAGCAGTTGCAGGAACTACTAGATAAAGCAAGATATGAGTGTTGATAATTGGGGACCTGAATGCATATATCAGAACAAAAAGTACAAAATATGAGGAATGCCTGGATCCATATGTATGGGGCAACAGGAATAAAGGAAGTGAGACCATTCTAGGCTATTGTTTACCAAATGGCTTAATAGTGGCCAACATGTGATTCAGCAAGACAGTCAGTCATACAATCACATACAACAGCAGCCAACATGCAACTCAGATCAGCTTCCTGCTAGTAAGGAAAGGCATTGTGGTAGAATCTCTGATTCAAAAGTTATACTCATGAAGTAGTGATACCACAGCATAAATCACTGGTTGCACAATCAGCTACAAGAAGTGGTCAGAGAAGACCTTAAGGTCAAGTGAGACTACTCAGAAGACCTGGAAGTTGACTGGAGAAAAAGCACAAGGGATCAAGCAAATACTCTGGCCTTTAGCAACAATGGAAGAAAAGGAGGAAATAAGTGAAGATTAAAATGGCAGCACATGAAAACAGCACATGTGAGGACTATAAAAGAGATAAGCAAATGCCAATAAATAAATGTCATAGCCAATATGGAAACAAGGTACATAAGGAAAGCTGGGGGTGGAATGTAAAAGTCCAGAAATCCACCAAAACAAAGATGGAGTGTAGGAAACAGTGGGAAATAGAAATGATAGACGAGGCTAAGCGGGAACATTGGTTGGCTAACAAAAAAAAATAGAAAATGAAGCTGATACAGATTTCTGCTCACACTTCATTAAGACAGCCACCTCACTATTAAATACCCCCTTCCTGCCTTAGCCATCTCTGTCTCACTTCACTCTAACAATAAACAAGAAGCTTTTCAGCTTCATGCTGTACTCACAACCACCATAACAATCCTACTACAGCTTAAAACTACGACACTATCTACAGATAAACTCTCAGCTGAATATATATCAAATAGCTTCAGAATCTATCACTTACCCAGTCTCCATACTAATCAATGGTCCAGCAATGAATCATATGTTTCTGTCCTCTGTAAACAGAGTTATGTTATCCCACTACGCAAGGATGGTTCATCAACAGAACTGAACCAGTATAGACTAATTGCTATTCTTTCCTCTCTCTTAACTTTTAGAAAGATACATACATAAACAAGTTCTAAGTTATCTTCTAAACTACTTTTCATCATCCAGCATAGATTTTACCCAGGCCACAGTACAATTACAGCTCTCCTTTCCTTCCTAAATACTACTAATACTCATTGGAACAGTAATCCACTAGTATCATCAACCTTTCTTGATCTATCAAAAGCCTTCAATATCATCTTCCACCTTAAACTACAACACATCTGAAAGACTTGAACATGTCCTACTAAACTCTCCTGTGGTTCCAAAATAACAAAGTAATAGAGCCCAAGTGGTCAAATGGAAATCCACACACTCATCATTTTTCCCTGTAGATACTGGTGTCTCACATGAACCAATGCTAGGACCATTTCTCTTCAACATATTTATCAACAAGCTCCATACAGTGGTGGGTCCATCCAAAATAATTCAATGTGCTGACAATGCCACTCTGGTATGTGTAGCGCCTTCATTAATGAGCTGTAAAATCATATGAAAATTGCATACAGTTCAGTCAAAAACTGGCTTCAAGTCCACAATCTAATATTAATCCCTCCAAGAAATATGGTCTTCCATTCCAAGAACATAACTGCTCTTACACTCAATATAATTTCACCCCAAAATATAAAAATAGATACCATCTTACTTACAAAACTGCCAGGGTGCCACAACTGGTAATCAATTCAGATTTGACCTACATTTCCTACACACTATCAGAAAGACTCGTCTGAAACTTGACCACTCATACAGGGTATGCCGAATGGAGAGATGATAAGTCAGCAAGCAAAAGAGAGTAGCATTGCTGAAACTGAATTCCTCCATAAGTCTAGGTGGGTACCTTCACGAGGTGGACCCTGTTTTTTACAAAATCTGAACAAGATGACATTGATATATAGACTGTATTTATATAGCATATATCATGGACAGAAGCAGGTTAAAAAAATAAAAAAGATAGCGGGGTGCACATGACCCAGGATACAAAGTGCCCAATCCTGGTAGGTGCACTGGTGCCAGGACTGGAAAAAATGACAGTGTCGAATCCTCAAGACACAGAAACATTCCTATAGTGGGGCTAGGCCAGGCCCAGGGGGTGGATGGCCCCCCTGTTGTAGAATGAAGTAACAGTCCACAAAAATCACAAAAACTGATAGGCCAGAGAAAAGCCATAAAGATGATAGAGTGGACTATTGAGGATAAGAAAAAAAATATGTATTGTTACTATTATGCAAGAAGCCCAGAATTTCCAGACAAAATATATACAAAAAGATTAAGAGAGAAATTAGAGGAAACAAACATACTTCACAAGAAAAATTGTCAGACGCTTTAAAAAAATGTGTGTTCATTAATACATCAGATTTATGAAAACCATTATACAGACCAAGAAACTTTAGTCCACTTGGAAAAAGAAGCAACTGAGGAAATGTAAAAATATAACAAACAAAATCTAGAGACTTTTGAAAGCTATAAAAAAGAAATATGGGCATTGGAAAGAAAGAGAGTTCTGATGTGGTGCAACATTTATGCAAAGGAGAAAGTGAAACTATTTAACACAAAAAAGGCAGCCCCAAGGATATTCAAAGAGAAATACAGGCAAAGACATCTAGACATGGAAAATTTCACAATTAAAAAAATAAGATCACAAAAAGGGAATGCAGAACAGAAGATTAGTAAAGTAGCAGTTAAAAACATAGAAATTACAGTTATGGAACACTTGTGAAGTGAAGGATTTAGTGTAGAAAGTTTAAGACAGGTTGCATCACAGCATAATGGAACAAGGAGTCCTCAATGTAAGGAGGAAAAGGAGGATCAGGAGACATCTGAAGAAGAAATATGGACATGGGAAAGAGAAAGTGATTTAATATGATGCAATATTTATGCAAAGGAGAAAGCAAAACTAATCAAAAACAAAAAGAGCAGCACCAAAGCTATTTGAAGAGAAATATAGGCAAAGGCATCCAGACACAGAAAATTTTACAATACAAAAAATAAGAAAAAAAACAGGAAAAGGAGAAAGAAGATTGGTAATGGAGAAGTTAAAGAATCAGAAACTGAGGTTATGGATTACATGTGTAGTGAAGGATTTAGTGCAGAAAATCTAACTCAGAAAACATCACAGCAGGATAGAGCAATGGATCCCCAAATTAAGGCAAAACCAGTGGAGCAGGAAGCATCTGATCAGTTGCCAGATGAAGATACTTTGGAACCTTTCATAGGAAACCAGTACAAATGTCTAGTTGCAGTTGCATAGCAAGGGGAGGGACAGGAAACTGTAACAACTCTGATGCAGCCAATGTTGTAGGGTGATATTCCAGTGAGTTCCCATATGAAAGAGCAATGGAAGACACAGGATGAAAGTGAAGAGAATGTGGCACAGGAAGATGCTGTGGAACTACCTATAGAGTGCCCACAGGAACTGGAGAACAAAGAATATACCCTCAGCTTAGAGGAAAATGACCTAAGAAAAGACTTGCTTGATTTAATAGAGATGGGCAGACATATTAAGATCAGTGAAAGAAACAGATTACAGAAAGTCGATAAAACCCAAACAGTTAGAAGTCTGATAAAACAAATGAACACAGTAATTAGGACTGTCCACAGAAATTCATACAGTATAACAGAAGTACTGTAAATAGGACATGTTACTGTGCAGCTAAATTAATAACAGATAAAGTCTTGCCACAAAAACACAAGGTAGTAAAGGAAAGGAAGGGGACAAACCAAATGCCATCATGGAAGTATCGAATAAACAGAACTATAAAGCAACTAAGACAAGAAGTGTCACTGTTAGAAAAGTATAGAAGAGGGAATAGATGAACAAAAATACTCAGAAAGCTAGATGGGATAAAAGCAACACACATTATCACAACAGATCAGGATGTATTGTGCACTGTCACTAATAATAAACTAAAAATATTAGCACATACAGAAAAACATAGAAGATATGCAGATAAATATAAAGGAAAAGTACAAAAATAAGCAATTTATTGATGACTCAAATGTGTTTTATAGAGAATTGGGAAACAAGGCAAAAGGAATCAAAACACCACCAAAAAAAAAAAAGAAAAATAGAAACATTTTGGAGAAATATTTATGAAGACTGTAGAACATAAAAAAGATGCTAAATAGATAGAAGAAGTAAAAGAAAGATTAAGAAGCTAAAATGTACAGGATATGCAATGGGATGAAGTAACGGCCAGAGAGATTGAAATAAAGTTAAGAAAAGCTCCTAATTGGAAAACCCAAGGCCTGGATGTAGTACCTAACTTCTGGTTGAAAGTGTTAACATCTTTACATGAAGATTTAGCCATAAGTAAGAAGTACTTATATGCGCACCTTGAACAGACACCAACCTGGCTAACTACAGGAAAAACAGTACTCCTACTTAAGAGCAAATCTGCAAGCCATCCTAAAAAATATCGACCAATAACTTGCCTTTAGACGATTTATAAATTGTACATTGGAAGTGATGCTGACAGAGATACTCATTTAGAAGAACACTCAATCATGGCAATAGAACAAAAGGGTAATAAAAGAAAGTTGTATGGAATAAAGGATCATTTGATGTTAAATTAAGTCATAATGGAGAACTGTAAAAAGGGGAAGACTCTAAGTATGGCATGGGTAGACTACAAAAAAAGCATTTGACAGTATCCCACATTAATGGATAAAAGAGTGCTTAAAGATATATAAGATAAACCCTACACTGATCAATTACATTACTGTGACCATGAAACAGTGGCAAACCACTCTGCAATTAAGCCATGATAAAGAACAAATTGTTATTCCAGGGATAAAAATTCAAAGGGGTATATTCCAAGGTGACTCTCTTTCATCACTGCTATTTTGTCTTGCCATTAACCTGTTAAGCTATTAAACTTAACAGATTAGGTCATGGCTATAATATGGCTCCCAGTAACAGTAAAGTGTAAAGTGGTCAAAACTTTCAGATAATATAAGAATGTCATTTGGTCTTGATAAATGTGCAAACACAACCTTTAATGCAGGAAAGCTGTAGCACCAAGAAAGTATCAGTTTGGGACAGGAATGCAATATAAAAGAACTTGAGCAAGAGGGAGTGTATAAATATTTGGGAACTGATGAAGGATCAAAAATAAAACATGAGCAAATGTGAATTAAACTCTGTAAGGAATATTTTATAAGGCTTAAATTAATACTAAAGACAGCATTGACATCTAGGAACAGAGTTCAAGCTATAAACCAATTTGCTCTTCCTGTTCTAATTTACAGTTTGGAGTGATTGACTGGCCCCAAAATGTGTTGGATACTATGCTCAGGAAAACAAGAAGGATGCTTTGTGCTCATCAAATGATTTATAAAAATAAGTGCATACCAAGACTACATATTTGCCATTCTGAAGGAGGTATGGGCCTCCTCGAAATTGATTACATGTATAGATATGTGATAGTGGGACTGCATACATATCTGCTGAGCTCACAAGACCCAAATGTAGTAAAAGTTTTGAAACCTGAGGAGAACAAGTCTAAGATAACTTCCCTGCTTAGTTTAGCAGAAGCATATCAGTGTCAAGTGGGAATGGAAATCAAACCAGAAGTAGATAAAAATCAGGTAGCAACTGAATATATCAAAAAACAAAATAAAGAATATAAGGAGAAGGATCAGATGAGAAGGGAAGAAATGTGGAAAATACATAAATACAGTTCTTAGTACAGGAAGCTTTTGGAACAACCTCATATTGATCAGGATCAAACACAGGAATGGTAAAGGAGAGGTAAATTTAAACTAAAAGATAAAAGGTTAATATTGGTGGCCCAAGATAGTTAACTACATACATGTTGGTTTACAAAGTCCATTCAACATGTGGGAGAAAAAGGCAAATGTAGGTTTTGTAAAACAGACTTGGAAACAGTCACACACTTTGTAGCTGGTTGTGATATACTAATAGCAGAAGGACTATATACTGAAAGGCATAATAATGTGGCAAGACTGTTGCACTGGGGATTGTGCATCCATTGTAATACTGAAGTAGCTGAAAAGCACTGGAAACATGAACCACAAAGCATAATAGAAAATGGTGAAGTTTATATCACATGGGATCATCCATTACCAACAGTTCAAAAAACAGATGCAAGAAAACCAGATATAGAAGTCCATGAAAAGAAGACATAAGTTGCATTGATTATTGAAATCACTACACCCAGTGACAACAGTGTCTTACATACAGAGAGACACAATGTCATAAAATAGCAGGATTTGCAGGCAGAAATGAGGGCAATATGGAAGAAAGATACCTAGACAGTTCCAGTAGTAGTAGGAGCAATGGGTCTTATAAAAATAATTTACAATCATACCTAGATATATTACAGATACATGTAACTCCATACGAATTGCAGAAGGAGTCATGACTGAGCACATTGCGGGTACTGCGAAGAGCACTACTGGCTGACATCAAAGACTGAAACAATACTAATTTCATGAACTTTAATCACACTTTGACTTGGGAATGGGGTCCACTCCCATCATGCTATTAGAAATCCAACAGACTTGGAGAAATTAAAAAAAGGTCAAAAACCTTCCAATAGACTCTAGCCATAAAACCATTTCCACTGCTTAGCTGTTACCTACTCTAACATATGCATCTCCATATTTACTAATCACCAAACACTTCAACTAAACAAGGTCACCAAATTTGATAACAAAACAGGAAGACTTGCCACTGCTGTACCCTTATGAACTCACAGCTGTGTAGCCTTAGTCAAGCTACAGCGGTTATAACATCCTAAACTCATCCAGTAATCACAAATTAAAACTGTCTGATTCCCTGCTGTACCAATAGAATAAATGTCCATTGGTAGCTTCTTTAATGGAACAGTACTAAAAAAAGCACTAGCTTCTGTTGTTAAAACATAAACCTCACTTGGAAAGTCCCTGTACATCCCTGTAGTATAACTACCATGGAACAGTTTACCTGTAAGACTCAGACTAATGGAATCCAAACCAAACTTTTTAAGACCTTTCACCCTTAGTATCTCCATGACAGACTATGTAAGTGTCCTCCCACACGTGACTGAATCGCACAGTTTAAGCCTTCTTACTTTTCATATTTCCAATCTCAGATCTTGCACTCTGCCATATTCCAGTTCATGAATGTGTGCATTCTCATGAAGATTGCTTCCTGATTGTTCCACAAAAGGATTGTTTAAACTATCCTGCATATGTCTGTTAGTGAAAACTGTATCTGCATATTTCATAATCTAGGTTTGTGAAAACTGTACCTGCATATCTTGGTGTATGACACTCCACATTCCCTTGTACATGGCAACAATGTATTTTAAAGTGTTATCTATGTCTGTTTGTAAGTCTTAAGATAGTGATTTGTAAAACTACTAATCTTTAAATGAAATTGTTTGTATACTTACAAATGAAGCTTTTCTCCCCATGTTTATGCTGAAAAATGGTCTTAGCTGGCCGTTAGATCACACAAGTCAACAAATGTAAATAAATAAATAAACAGATAAATAAATAAATATGCGCATCTTGCTTGATCTACATGAAAAGGTCAAATCCCCACAATATCGAATCCAAAATGATCAAGATGACATCGCCGAAGTGGCAAAACACCGACACCACAGATTACTGAACTTTTTCACAGGGAAAATGGACAGTCGTCAAACATGCTACAAAAAACAAAATGCATCATGTTAAACCCACCCTGGTGGGGACTATGCTCCCCATGCCCACCCCCAACTAAATATACAAACTCTGAGATCGCACTACATTGGGAAAAAGGGCACATTTCCCAATTTGACAAACTGTTCGGTAATCCATAGTGTTGGTGTTTTGCCACTTCAGCGATGTCTTCTCGATCATTTTGGATTCAACCTTTTCAGGTAGACCCATTTTGCTATAGTATAAAAAAAATGACAGAAAATATTACTTACTTTTTCTTAAAAAAACATTATTTTTTGGTTTAAATTTCATAAGAATACACCAATAATATGATTCACATGCATACTGGTCCAGATTTCAAAAGACTTTCTCTCAGTGCAAGTAACTTACAGCCTATGTCTGCCTGATTCCAAAAGACTTGCACTCAGTCTAAGTGACTTACTCTAGAGTAAGGCCTATCTATAAAGTAGGCTTATACTGCAGTCATACGAAGAGTAACTCTTTTGAAACTGGGCCCAGGCTAAATGCTTGAAAAATACAAAACATATATTATTTTTTCTGAGATGAATGTTACACCCAAATGGTTATATATGATTACTGGTAGTACCTAGCAATAACAGATTATTTTATGTAACCCAAAGAAATATTATACATTTCTCAGAGTACTATATTATGACTCTCAGCTATAAAATGTGTTAGGTTTTAGTTCTAGCTGTAAATACATATGTACAACTTTATATTCTTGCAATGAGGTTTGTTGCACATTAGTGTTTAGATTGGAGGGGTCACAAATCCAGTGATAAAGAAAGAGGAAAAAAAAAGTGTACGTGCGCTGGAGAAATATATATGATTTTTACTTCTTATGTAGTTACAATCCTAGAAAGAAATAATTTAGACCATTGTTGTACTCAATGTTTTGATCAGGAGTTCACCACCATATCCAAAATTATTGAAAAGTGGCAGTAAAGTCACATAAACTAAAGCCGCTGACGCATGCCTTTCATAGATTATATTTCTGTTACCCTTTGAAATTTTATTATGAAACTTTCAGGTAGTGATAATAGGCTGTTCAGACACATAGCACACCTAAAACTGCAGATTTACCTTCAAGGATTCCACTACAGCACATCTCTGAATTTGACTCCACAGATTCAGTCCCTTATGGTATTTTATCCAAGGTATATCAAAACTGGAAAGTATTTTTTCCTGATAAAATATAGACAATTATTTATTTCTAATTTACTGATAACTCAAGAAAAGAAACATTTCTGACATTATTTTACTCAACATACTGAGCACAAGTTGACCACAGCACCCAAAATGGAAACCAAATATGATAAAAAATGCCAGAGTGCATGAGGATGTGACTTTGACATCGCCATCTCCATTGAGATTTCATTATAAAACATTCAGGTAACAAAGGAAAAAAAGTATTTGGCTGCCACAGATTTCACTGTAGCAAACTTCTGAATCTGATCCACAACTTCAGCCACTTGAAGGCATGGCACTGAAGCCACAGTATGTTACAACTGAAAAAAAAAGATATATATGTATATATATATATATATATATATATATATATATATATATATATATATATGTATATTTATCAGATGAAGCATATAGGATCTTTACTTCTAACATAATGCTAACTTAGTACACATATTCTAGATATTAGTTTTGCCCATCATGTTGTACAATGGGCAAACTGCCAAGTAGAAAACAAGCATGATTCCAAACTGTGACAACAAAAGCCCTCTGGAATCATGTATTTACTAGCTCTATAGAAGAGACCACGTGTCAATTTCCAGAGGGAGATCACAAAAGGAAAAGCAATCAGAGACTTCTAGTAAGACACTTAGGGTATAAATCATATGCATATACAATTGATAGAAACTGCTCCTTCAGAGAGTACACCACATTTTATTGAGAAGGAATCACATAAATATAATGATCGGTTGTTCATTAACAGATGTTCCCCAACAAACTCTATCAATAATTATTCAGAAGTGATCATGTACTTGACTTTTTCTTTTCTACCCAGTCTGACTCTCACACACAAATAACCAAACTTCTTGGCAGTCAACTTTCATTTATAAAAGCTAAAACTGGTGAAATAACACCCACAGTAATGCATTTCCACTTGCTGCTTTAAGGCACCCCACTCACATGTTGATCACCATAAAAATTAAATAAAACATACAAGTGTATGTTGCTGTGAGCAGAGTGTACTCTAACCAATGACAATAGATCTAACTGGTTCCCTGCCAGAAAAGGTTAAAAAATAAATGGTCACAGCAAATATATTTCATATTGGGACTTTTAGACACAATGTCACTTACCCCAATCTCCCACCAAGTCTTGTCAGTGATATCTTTACTGTAGTCAGCCTAACTACCCCTTTGCTTTCATCCACCTACTGCCCCACAAACAGATAAACCCTTCTGGCAATCACCTGTTATCACTAAAAGTGGTAAAAAATAGCCCCAATAATGTATTTCAATTTGCTTATATAGAGACATGTCATGGTGATCACAGTTAAAGCAGAAAAAAATTATTCTGCTTTGAGCAGTATCCATTATTATCACTTTCTCTGATTTCTTGTGATAAAATAAAATAAAAAAGATGCCTGCAAGAAAAAAATGTCCCTAAAGATCCTCACATCTATACTTCCTGGTAATCTCTTGTCATGTGACTAGAGATTGCTGGTTTCAGTACAAGTGATAGACTGCTCAAGTACCTAGTAAAAGAACACATGTTTGTGCAACTGTTATGTTTGTGAAGTAGAAGTGAGAAATCACGCTACTAAATGACATGAATTCTCAATTCTGGGTTAAAGTTCCCATTAATTTTAATGGCAATCTGCAGGATAATTATTTGGCTAGTAAGATCACTGTGCACATATTACCCAAATAAATACTGCACCTATGTGTTGCAAAAGAGATTTTTTTTCTCATTTTCAAACTGCCTTCATGATGAGTAATTTGAAAAGAAAAGGGGAAAAATGTATGTATTTTACACGTGTCCTTTATTACAAACATCAGATCACAATAAAGTGTTAAAAATAAAGAAATATACAGACAGAGTGATGATAGACAGATAGATAGATAGATAGATAGATAGATAGATAGATAGATAGATAGATAGATAGATAGATAGAAAAACAAACCCATCAAAACTGCAAAAAATCAGATAAGTGGAATATGTGGGTTTCAATTATGTATGTATGAATGTATGCATTTATGGATTTATTAGCATTTTCAACCAGGATGTCCAGCTGGGAGGTATGAATTATGGTGGTGTCCCAGGAAGAAAATCAGAAAGACAGCATATGAATAAAAAGGCAATACAAATAAAAAGGCAATAATAATCATCTATATTACTGCAGGGAATACAAACTGTATAACTGTAAGCAGAAAAAGTGCAACAGCATACAAAACATGTAACTAAGCCTAAGTGTGAGAGAAGAAATGAAAAGCTTGTATAATTAAAGACACACAGGTTTTAAGTTTCAGATACTGGATCACATAGACATGGGTAATCTTGAAGAAGACAGCCCAAATATGCTGGAGAAACGTGAACTCATGTGGCAATTAAAGCTGAACTCTTTTAAGAAGCCTGGACTAAACTACTACTGTTCACTTTAAAGTGTACTGGAACTTAGAAAATTGCCACATTGTTTACATGACTAATGTTATTTTATTTTATTCTATTCTTCCAGTTGGTTTCAAATACCATGTTAAATCAGTTTTAAGTGTATATTTTGTTTCCATCATCATACAATTTTGCATTTTTTCTTTTTCTTGTTCTTTTTTCCACTTTATTCAAAATACAATAATATTTTTGTAGATAGTTTTTCGGGTTCTTGTACACAGACCTGAAGAAGTCTAGAAGGACCAAAGCGATCATTGTCAACAATAGGTTAGAGAAATAGATTATGATTTTTACAACTGATTTTTTTGTATGTAAAGTGTATATGTATATATTTATATATATTTTTAGATTGACAAATGGTGTAAGGTTTATATACTTCCAGCCATGTAGTATATTATCGTGGATAAAATCACAGACTTAATAATCTGGTTAAATAAGGGGTACCGCATCATTATTAATTTTATTTAAACTACATAAGGGTTATATTATTATGATAGCTACTAAGTAGGGCAGGACCAGCTTGAATGTCACACTGATGGGGGAAGGGATGCGAATTTAACAGGTATACCAATAACGGTCTGTTTTGCAACGCAATAAATCACTCCCTTGCCTGATAAAAAGTATATATATAGTTAGAATGCTTGTGAGAAAACTATTACTCTGTTATTTTTGTTTTACTTGGATCGCTTGTCTATGTACTTAATAAAGGATTTTTGACTAGAAACAGACTGCCTGCCCTGCTTGGATTACTTTCGAATTCTTAGTAATTCAGTACAATATTTCAAATTTTATATTTTTTATTATTTTTTTTTTTTACTTAAGATGAGTTATTTGGAAACACAAGAAAATCTCGATGTACTGAAATACCAAATTTCAGTACATTGAGATGGAATACATGAAAGTGCAGTTACGAGAAATTGCAGTATGTCGACTACGGAAATGCCAAATCTGCTATTGTGGTGTCGCATTTGTGATGTGCGGTGCAGTTTGTGGATGTATCTGGGGTTTTAGGTAAGTGGTCTTTGTTTAAGGATATTGGATAGGGATGTTAGTGTGTGTGGTGGTGTTTTTTGTGTATTTGCATGTTTAATGTGACCTTGGAGTTAGTATCTATAAGTAGGGGGGCTTGCCCCCTGCTTATAGGTAGGGTAGGTGTGTGTGTGTTATGTTGTGTTTTTGTGTGTTGTTTTGTTTGTTTTAATGTAGTTAGGTAGGTGTGTGTGTGTGTGTGTGTGTGTGTGTGTGTGTGTGTGTGTGTGTGTGTGTGTATGGTCGCGATTGTGATATTCGCGGTTTTGTCTGTTCGGGTATGTGGGTGCTCGACTATTTAGTCTCGAAATACTGAAATTCGATATTTCAGTATTTGGAGATTGTATAGTGAATAGTTAGTTCACTACTTCTATACCAATATCTGATATGATTAATATACAGTGATTAACTAGATATATCTTCCAGACAGAAAATTTTATTGCACTTTTTGTTTTGTTTTATAATTAAAGTTTACATAATTAATGCAAATGACAGATCCAGCATGACATTTCACCTTTGTTACCTAGGTGACTAAGACCTTCAGGGCTTTGCCAAGCAATGAAAACTTTGCCAGTCCACCTGGCACCTCTTCTTTACCTATAATTCTGCATTCATAGGGACCCCTCCCCATATCTTTGAAGTCTACACAAGGTGGAAGCTAAAGAAAAAAAAACTTTGTGTAAATAATAGGTAAAGATTTCATTAAAAACCCATATGCCAGGCTAAAAAAGACTGGTTGCGAGGGACAGGTGGGTGGGAATGGTATTCAGATATATCATTGGAGTTAAGTATCTGGGCCTGGAGTTCCATCTTCATTACCTAGAGGGCTGAGTCCCAAGTTAAACCTCTTAGGTGGATCTTCAGGAAAGAATACTCAGTATTATGGTGGCACCAAAGAAAGATCTGCATTTGGAAATCATATCCTGCTTACAGTATCGTGCAAAAATTGTTAATGATGCCAACATAGTCACTGTACAAACATCATACAGTGCTGCATTTTAAAAGAATACCTTTAAAGTGGCCTTAGCCCTAAACGAAGGCACAATGGACTTCACTGTCTAAGTAATACTGTGCTTCTGATAACAAATCAAATGAAATTTTACTACCATTTAGTAAAGTTAATTTCACAAAAAAAAAGTTGAGAATCTTTCCTTATAGACATGGGGCAGGATTCATGAAGGCTTGCACGGAGTGTAAGAGACATGTAACACTCCATGCAAGCCTCGCGATCCAGGAACAGCCTGAAACTCCATGTAAGAGACCAGCTAAAACGTCTCTTACACGGACTGGGCGTGGATATGCTAAATACCTCACTTGCAGCTGAAAGGCATGCAAATGAGGTAGATTAGCGATCCACAAAACAGAAAGCAGCCCGTGTAAGAGCCGTTTTAGCTGCAGAAATGTACTCAGTTGACAACTGAGTTAGTTTCTGCAAAAACCACAATGGAGCCATGTCAGCTCCAAATAAAGGGTGCATATGTGTCAGGCAGCATGCCAATGGCCAAATATGTGGCCATTGGCAAGGTACCCCGATGCAAATATTTAAAAAATATAATTTTTTTTTTTCGGCGATCACCGATGAAGGTTATAATACCACAAATGTGGGTTTTATGCAATACATGGAATGACAATGGAGGGACCAGCAGACCAAAAACAACATGGCCACCGTGTAGTGGTTGCTAAGGAGGGAAGCTGAGTCTAAGACATGTAACTAAGCATTAGTAGGCAATCTGATGTAAATGAGGGTTAGGATACTGAATCCCACAGTCACATAGCAAATGAGCACATTCTGAGTAGTGTAAGAGATACATAAGGGGGAAGAATAGAGTAGGAGATAGGTGACATCACAGGGGGGAATGGTAGAAGAAATGCAGTTCATTGGAGGTCAGTGTTACATGACAGATGACAGACACAGATCATGGAAAGAGGAGTGCCACAAGATAAGCATGGGAAAGTCAAGGAATGGAAGGTGTACACTGTTACTTACACCAAAGTTTCTTGCTGGGCGTGCATGTGCACGTCTGCGCGCCATGAAGCGCGAGTAGGGCAGTGTGCACGCGTGTAAGGCAAACTGAACATGTGGGAGCATCTTGGTAGATTTGTAACACTGTTTGCGCTGGTGTGCGCGTGTTTTAACCCGAATAGGCAGATCCTGAACCGTGTAAGCATGTGTGCGCACGTGTAAGCCACTGTGAGCGTGTTTCTGCTGGTATGCACGCTGCTCCCCCCTGAGGAAACAGAAAGGAAAAAGGAAGCAACAGAATTAGTAGGAAGCTAGCAGGGAATACTGCTAGAGCTAGAAGGTGAAAACAATTAGAAGCAGGCAATTACACAGGCAGAATAGTAGCCCAGCCCAGCACTTAAAACTCTGCAAACAGTAGTGCAGGATGCTTCTCTCAAGAGACACTGCAAGACAGGAGTAAGCTATTAGAAGTGAAAACTGAAAAAGCTGAACTCAGAGCAGAAATGCTAGGGGCTGCCATAGCTGTCATAATGAGACATAGGCGATTTGCTGAGGGTGGTGACAATGCAGATGGTGCCAGACAACCCACAGTGAGGAGACAGAGAAGAGTGTACAGGCCCAGGGTCACCTACCATGGGTTACATGAGCTGGAGATAGTAGAGCGCTATAGAGTGGACAGAGAACTCCTGCAGCAAATAGTCGAGCTGTGCAGGCCACGCCTCACACACAGAAGCAACAGAGGGGAACCCATCCTAGTGGAAATCAAGGTGTGTGTTGGCCTAAGAATACTAGCAACAGGTACCTTCCAGAGACCAACTGGTGATATGATGGGGATATCACAGGCATCAGCCTCCAGGGTACTGCACCAGTTCCTGGATGCCATGTCAGCACATGTCGGTGATCATGTATATTTCCCCAATGCCCGTGAGGTATTGGCCAGCAATATGCGTCTCTTCCAGCAAATAGCGGAGTACCCTTAATTAGTGGGTGCAATAGACTGCATGCACATATGCATCAAAGCACCAGCCGGTGAGTGGGGTAGGGCCTACATTAACCGCAAGGGCTTCCCCTCCATCAACTGCCAGGTCGTGTGTGATGCCCAGGGCATAATAATGAATGTGTGTGCTGGCTGCCCTGGGAGCTACCATGATTCCCACATCTGGCATTTGACGCAGCTGTACCAGACACTTGCCAATGGAGACATCCCACATGGACACCTAGTGGGGGATGCAGGTTATGCACTGGAGCCGTGGCTGATGACACCCATCAGAAATGCACACACACCTGAACAGGAACGCCATAATGAGGCACACGCACAAACACGTAATGTAATAGAGCGTGTGTTTGGGCTGCTCAAGTCACAGTTCCAGTGTCTGGACACATCTGGTGGAGCCTTGCAGTACTCACCAACTACATGCACCCAAATTGTCATGGTATGTGATATGCTACATAATATGATCTTGCAAAAACAGCTGCAGCAGGACCAGCATAGGGCTGGGCCAAACAGCCCCCCACCATTGCCAAGGCCATCACAGGCAGAGCGTGACTCGGAGGAGGAACAACCTGAGCCTGCCCCAGTAGGCAGAAGGAGGCATGCCCAGTATGCCCTGGCCTTGGCAAAGAGGCAACACATAGCACATACACTGGCTCAGTAGGAACCCTGGGAATGATACCCCCTCTGACTCACTCAAATAATAACAGGGATGCCTAAAATGACATGACCTGCTCACAAACATGTACAGGGAGTGTAATATGTGCATCCGACAGAGGCAGCCCTGCAGCATCACCTGAGGCATGAATGCCATGTGTTAAGTAATGTAACACCATGTACTATATGCACACTTGAGGACCCTGACTAACATCCACCCTCACCAAGCATGAAGCCACAAAATGACGATGGGATGATCAATTGCAATAACTGGCTGAAGTAATGCAGTTAGTCAAAGGGGAGCCAATGTGTTTCAGCCTGGGAAGACATGCTGAGCATGACATGATGCACCACCTGCTAGGGGTGGCGTGCACCTATCAGTCCAGGCCCCATGGATACTGGCAAAGGCTGTCAGTACCCACAGCATGCCCTAAATAGGTAAGTCTCAAAACACAAACCCACCTTCATAGGTACCACGAGGGATAGGAACCTAGATGTAATGCTACCCAATGCCAGAAGTCTAAACAGCAAGATGCGTGCAGTGTAAATGCACACAGTATGGAGAATGTTGATATCTGTCCTGTAATAGAAAACTGGGTCAAGGCTCACATCAGCACCCTAACACTACCAGGTTACACCTCATACTGTGCTGTACAGCCTCAAAACATAGAACAAGCTACAAAAGGAGGGTGACTAGCAATAATTGTCAAGGATAACCACACCCCCATGTTGGTACCACAACAAGAAGCAGCATGGATTAGGCATGGTCAAGTACCAGTGGCTAAAACCGCCTCCCAGTATATAGCCTGCTGCAGACTACTGTCCTAACACCAGGAACTGCACCTGGCCTATGTTGGAATACATGAATATATCAAGCCCCCCAAACCACATTATATTGGTTGACTGAAAATACCCAGGCATACACTGGGAGCATTATACTAGCACCAACACAGTAGGAGAAAAGTACCCAGAATCCATAAACCAAAATGCCCAGGAACAATGTACCACTCCCACAAGAGGGGTAAGCATACTGGATGTGATAATCAGCAACATGCATACTGGATGGCAAGATGAGAAGTGTATCCCTCACTGGTAAGACCAGACCATAGAGTAATCACACCGGATATACACATCGTGACCACAGTCCCTGGCCAGAAAACCACAGTGAAAAACATGTGTAAAGCATAAGTTGCACCCCTCCAAACTGATGTGGAATCCCTGAAGGCCCTGTGCAGGTGCAGAATATGGGACACACCGCAGAACCTGTTATACAGGCATTCCATGAACACAGCCAGGAATGCTTGGATTATGCATTCACAAATAACAACAAGACACAATGCCATACATGCAGGCATCTGGCATGCTGGACTCCAGCCATTACCCAACCATGCAAGAGAATGAGGAAGCTACTACATGATAGAGCAAACATAAAAAGGGAAGTAATCACTGATCAGTAGTATGGCAATAAAATATGTCCACACATACAATCCACTAAGGCCAGCTACAACAAGTAGAATCTGTGAATCCTGAAGCAATGTTACACCTGCCCCAAGTACACAGACAACCCCCAACTCCCCCCAGTAAATACAAATATATGTGAGAGATGCAACCAGTTATCCAAACCGGAGGCTGAGCTCCCCCAACTCAGTACTGTCAAAATTAGTCAGGAGGAGAAGGTAACCACATACACCACAAACCCAGTCCCACATAGACCTATCACAACTGTAAACCAAACACATAAACACAGAAAAACATTCCCGGAGGCCCTAATTACAAACACACCACACCAACAGAGGCCTCCAAAGCAGACCCCAAGCAACCACAACCTCCAAACATAGCACATGCAACACATAGTACACAAAGCTGGTGTGCCAAACAGTCACAGGCCAGAAGGAGAAACAACACGCCTGATACAGTTGTAATAGGTGTCTGTGTAGGCAGACACACTGCTGTCCCACTCACCAGACCGAACAAGGGAAAGGGTACAGTAAGCTGCCTGTAGGCTGCTACAATACGCCACATAACACAAGTACGCAGGTCACCCCAAAGCAAGCAGAAATATGATGCACTCATTGTCCATGCTGGTGTGAATGACCCGAGATGTACTTCCCTGGACTACATGAAAAGAGACATGGATGAGCTCTCTGAGTATGTACTCCAGGCCGGTATGACACTGGCCGTTTGCAGCATCCAACCCTCACCAAGAATGATGCCACAGTACAAACACAGAATGATCAGCTTTAACAGGTGGCACAATTACAGCTGTCAGTCCAAGAGGATCTAATGTCTGTCTGCTTGAGATGTCATGCATGACAAGCCATGCTGCTGTTCCAGGGATGGCTTGCACCTGTTACCCCTAGGCGTCTGGATACTGGATAAGGCCTTTGCCACCTCCATAGAGCCGTACGTAGGCAAGGCCGAAAAGACTAACCCACCACCCTAGAAAACATAAGTGGCAAGAAACATAAGGGTAATGCTGACCAATGCCAGATGTGTAAACTGCAATATGCATGCTCCTGAGGCACTTCCCAGTATGGAGAACATCGATGTCTGTGCAGTGACAGAAACCTGCTACAAGTCTACTGACAGCACACCAGCACTACCAGGTTATACCTCATATCATGCATTATGGCCCCAACACCTGGACCAAAACATCAAAGGAGGGGGAGTTTCCATATGCAGCACAGACACCCATACGGCCAGGTAACTGACAATGCACGAAGCAGCGAAGACCACCCATGTGCACCTAACTGTAGTCAAAACTGCTGTACAGTCTGTAGCATGCGACAGACCACACTCTCACACACAGGAACCCCACCCAGACATCCTGAAGACACTGGACAGTATGAATGTCCCACCAAATAGCAAACAAGGTACTCACAAATTACCACATAGGTGGTAAACCATTATGTATGCAAGGAGTAATCAGGGACCTAGGGACACAAGTCGGCAGTAACCTGTCATGTGACACTCACAATGCCAATGTGGCTAGGAAGACTGTCTATATTGGACACCGTATCATGAAAGGATTCACATCTACATCAACAGAGGTCACTGTACCCCTGTACTGTTCTCTTATCAGACCCATAATCTAGTACGATGACTCATATGGGATGTACCGTATCTGACACCTGCAGCGGTTAGGAAGACCTCAAAGGTACCTCACCAAGAGGATAAAGGGTGTCAAATATATGTCATATGCTGCCTGGCTGTAGACACCCCAACTGAATGCAGTCACAGACTGCCTACACAGAGGCATTGTATGTCTGTTGTACAAGGCCATGTCCAACACAGGAGTAATGGACATGCTCCACCCCAGGAAATCAAAGCCATTGGAGCTGTGAGAGTGACAGATGTCAACCTCAACACACAATGAAATAGGATGTGCTGGAGGGACAGATACATAACCCAGAGGCTCCCCACACCCTGGAACAGGATCCCACTCCATGTTAGGCAGAGCCCCTCACTGACTCCCCTCAACAGGAATATTGCCAAGTGGATGGATGATCGTAGATGTACACTGGGGGTCGTCACTGTGTCACGTCCAGACAGAGGCACAGTAAAGAAAATCATAAATGGCCATAATATTCACATAGCAAGGGGTGGCGAAAGACACACACACTCTGGCTAGGCTTACTAATGCCCTAGGGTGGATAGCCTAGTATGAACCTATGAACGTATGAAGATACAAATTGTACAGGACACTAAGGATAATCACAAGGCTTACTCAACTGATGGTAGGAACCATGTTGGGAATTCACAGATATATTCCGAATCACACAGATATTACAAACAACATACCAAACACACACACATATTGCCAACATACAACCTGACAGGTGCAGTGCAAACCCCCCCCCCCCAGAATGCAAAATACCTATCCCAGCAGACTGCTGCCCCCCTGACATTACAGATGCTGAGGTAACAGCCATCATCTACAAAGCAAAACACACAGCAGCAAAGGTATGAGATGGTGTCCTGGGCTGAGGCCAACATGGACTCCAAGAAGAATGGAATGCCAAATCACACTACTGCTCAATGTCAGCCTTAGCACAGGGTATGTACCCAAAGAGCAGTGTACAACAACAGTGGTCCTTCACAACAAAGGTGTTGCCTGAATGGATACTGCAAGCTACCACCCCAGGATCCTGACAAGCTTGGTCTGCACAGCTATGGAAAGGATCAGCATGTACCACAGACATAAAGCCATTGGGGACCGATTGGCACTGGACCCTACCCAGTGTGGCTGTTGTAAGTGCAGATCCTGCCCCTAAACATGTTTGACCCATTTGAAACAGTCATTAAGGTCATCGATGAGGGCAATGTGGTCCACACAGCGTAGCTGGACCATGCAAATGCTTCCAGACAATACCCTACATGTTCAGTATGGATATGTTCTCCAGCTTAAATATAAACCCCTATGTCAGTAGAGGGGTTGCAAACCAGACCAAGGACAGAACTGACATGGTCAGACATGCTGCATCCATGTCAGACTACAAACCAGATATAAGTGGCATCCCACAAGGCTTGGTCCTGGGACCACCCCCATTCCGTATATATGTCCCATAGGTACAGGCCAACATGGAAGGACTGTGACTGAACATGTATGCAGAGGAGTACAAACTGCCCACCATATCTGACCCCCAGCTGACACAAGCAACCCACAAAAGGGCCACATAGAAACAGACAACTGGTGCCATAGCCATGTCAGCAAGCTAATTTCAGAAATGTGTATGGACAACCACCGTGGATAGTGCCCACCAATTACCACACAGGTGTTAACCCATTACGTACCTAACATGTAATGAGAGACCTGGGGACACAAGGTGATAGATATCCTGCATTGGACAAACATGTGGCTGTAGTGTTCACAGAAACATACCATATACCCACCCAATCATGAAGGTTGTCAGATCTAGATAAGGGGAGGTCACTGTGGCTCTGCAGTCATCCTTCATCAGCGTCACAATTTACTATAATAGCCCCTGTGGGATGTACCTCAGCAGACACCTCCATCAACTGTAAAGTCCACAACAGTACCTCACCTGGAGTAGCAAAGAGCATGAACAGATGCTATGTGTTGCCTGATTAAACAAACTGCAGCTCCACACACTGCCATACTGCCCACCCAGAGGCAAGCTGTGCCTGATGTATGAAGCCATGTCCAAGCTTGAATCAATGAACATGCTGCACCTTGTACAATCTGAATGGCAGTGAGCTATGCACATGAGAGACCTGAACCCCAGCACTGACATACATAGGACAAGCTGTACTGAATGATCCATAACACAGAAGCCACCCCCACTCTTGAGTAAATTCCCAGTACAGGTTAGCCAGAGAGTCACCCATCGACACCCCTCAAGAGGAATCTTGATGAGTGGATGGGAGATGGTAGGTTTACCCTGGGTATCACTGTTATGTCACAGGTAGACGGAGGCACAGTATACTAACCATGACATATGTCATGGCAAACTCCAGTTACAATGTGTGTCGAAGGACAAACACACCCTCTGACTAGCATCAGAAATGGCCTAGGGCACATCGCTAGTGTTTGCCAATATCCACCTATGTTGTGGAATACACTACCAATGTTGGACAAGCCTGGTGTAGGTAGTCCATATCTGAACATAATGCAACATGGTCATATGTGCACAACTGGCCCCTACACAGTCTGTTGTGCTCACTATGAAGATGTCAAGCAGTGATAGGACTAAAGCCCAGGATACTGTCCACCACAGTGAAAGTACTGAACCAGTACACTATACGGTACTACAGTGTCAGGTCATTATGAAAGGATGTTCACAACTGTATGCAAAGTATCCCATGCAATCCCTGCAGGCACAGTATAATCCCTGTTGTGGTCAGACACGAAGCAGTTGGCCAGTAAGTACACAACATGACACCCAACACACAACCATAAACATGAGATATTGTTGAAGTTCACACTCACCCAAATATGTGGTGGACTGCAGAGTTCAACATATGGAAAGCTCACACTGGGCATGCTCGCACACTTTGATAAATGAGGCATATGTCAGACAACATGCCATGGAAAGGCTGAACTGGGCATGCTCACACACTTAGGCCATATCTCCGTTTAGCAGTTGGCCACACATATCTGGTATTTGTATATGTCATTCCAGGAACCAACCACAACACAGCAATCTGCCCAGTGCACACAGTAAATGACTACAGAGACATAAGTGTTATAGTGGATCGCCCTCATATTCAAACATCTTCCACAGATACACAAGTTGTTCATAGGAACAGGGAATGCTATGGCAATAAAGACCTGCAAACAGTCTAACAGCAACAAATATTGTGCATCTGACAATTAAACATATGGGTGTAGAGGTCAATACTAGGCTGTTTGCCCTAGGGAATGACAGCTTAGCCAGAGTGTGCTTGGCATCTGCATCCCCAGTACAGTAGGCTACTGTGCCACTGTAAAGTAGGTCACATAAGGCAACGTGTGAGGCTGGTGTGCTGTGCCTCTGTCAAGCAGGGACACAGTGGAGATCCCAGGGTTTGAATGTGCTAAGCCACATCCATGTTGTTGGTGTGTGCTGGAAGAGGGTTGCTGAGGACCTCTAACAGTAAGTGGGCGTCGGTAACAGACTGAGGGGAGCCCCATCTGCATTGTCTGGACAATTCCACTGTCAACACTGTGTTGTGATGATTATGTGGGATTGACGTGTCATGCCGGTACTGTTCAGAGATGTCCTCCCTCTGTGGGCTACAGCTCTGCAATGTATTAGCTCACTCTGTCTGTTGGACGGCTCATATATGGCTGTTGTACACCTGACAGGTGTCCTGTTGTGGAGCAGTCATGGGTATATGTGGGATAGCATGATCAATGCAAACCTTACACATGCTCATAGAATGCAATTGTCAAGGATTATGCAGAGTGGCCAGTATAGTCCCCCAGCATGGGTCCTTTGAGGTCGTCCACCCCAGTCTTCACAAGTGTAGAGTCTGCTTGTGCTAAATACAGTTTGTTTGCAGTGACAACCTTGCCTGGGGGTGGGGATGGGATATGGATGTCCAGGGAAAGGTGGGTATGGTCAGATATCAACAATGGTGGTCTACCTCTGGTGTGGAACAGTGAGTACCCATGTTGCAGATGGACAGGTGTAATATGTATTCCCCCATGTGGCTGTGGTGAGTGGTTCTGCCATAGCACATGGACCCACAAATTGTAGTGGCTGTAGGGTAATGTTGTAGAGGCCTGAGTAGTTCCCACACACAATATGCCTGTACCTGATGTTAACAACTGGAATGGTGTATGTGAACACCTGCATATCCCGGCACTGTTCCCAGGGAAGCAACGTGTGTGTCCTGGATGTGGGAGTGGTGTTCTGGACTGGTTGTGTTGTGTGTTACAGGTCCTGTGGTCACGAAGCATGGTATAGAACATAACCTGCCAGTGCGATGTGCATATCTGACCCTGACGTAGGTGGCTGCAAATGCATATATATGCTATCCCCCACCTGACAGGTAGTACTAGATGTATATACCTCTGTAGAAATAAAGATGTCAGCACCCTATAAATACTGCAGGTGCAGAACAAATGCCCACTAATTCGGATAGCGCGCTCTGCTAATGCGTCTCCCTCAAGTGCCATAATATAGTTAGGTAGGAGTCTGAACCATGCAAATGCTCAGTGTGTGTGTGGGTGAGCAGGGTTGTTGTGTGTGCAAGTCTGTGTGAGGGAAGTGTCCCTTTTGGCAACTGGGAAAACACTCTACAGGATGCACATTCCCCTTTCTAAGCACTGATGATGTCAGCACCCTATAAGTACAGCAGGAGAAGGGAAATCTACCAGTAATGCGAATAGCGCACTCTGCTAATGTGTCTGTCATGAGTGTCATAACATAGTTAGGTAAGGGTTTGAATTCTGCAAACGCCCAGTGTGTGTGTGGAGGGGGGCTAGTGTGTGTGCAAGTCTGTGTGAGGGATATGTTCCTTTTGGCAACTGGGAAAACACTCTACAGGATTCACATTCCCCTATCTAAGCACTGATGATGTCAGCACCCTATAAGTGCAGCAGGAGAAGGGGAACCTCCCTGTAATGCAAATAGCATGCTCTGCTAATGCATCTGTCATAACATAATTAAGTAGGGGTTTGAATCCTGCAACTGCCCAGTGTGTGTGGAGGGGGGTTAGTGTGTGTGCAAGTTTGTGTGAGAGAAATGTCCTTTTGGCAACTGGGAAAACACTCTACAGGATGCACATTCCCCTTTCTAAGCACTGATGATGTCAGCACCCTATAAGTAAAGCAGGAGAGAAGAAACCTCCCAGTAATGCAAGTAGCGCGCTCTGCTAATGCGTCTGTCACGAGTGTCATAACATAATTAAATAGGGGTTTAAAACCTGTAAATGGCAAGTGTGTGTGTTTGGATGAGGGGAGTTTGTGTGTGTGCAATTCTGTATGAAAGACATGTGCTTTTTGGCAATCAGGAGATCACACTACATGATGCACATTACCCTTTCCAAACACTGATGATGTCAGCACCCTATTAAGTACAGCCGGAGAAGAGGAACTTCCTAGTAATCCGAATAGTGCGCTTTGCTAATGTGTCTCTCACACGTGCCATGACATAGTTAGGTAGGGGTATGAATCCAGCAAGTGTGTGTGTGTGTGTGTGGGTGTGTGTAATTGCAAGTGTGAGAAAACAGATCCTTTTGGCAAATACTACAATACACCAGATGCTGCATATTCCCCCTGTAAACACAGGGGATGTCACCACACTATCAGTACAGCCAAACATGGCTACTTGCCCAGTAAAGCCAATAGTGTGCTCCGCTACTGGGTCTATTACCACTGTCAGAGCACAGATAGGTATGTTTTGGAAACCCACAACTGCCACGTGTGGTTGTGTCACACAATATGACCATGTGTGGATTGTTGTTCATAACAATGCATGCCATTGCCTAAACCAGCAATGGCAATGCACACATGATGTATGTGTGTGACACATACACATATATACCTCTGACCTTCAGTAGTTACCATGTCTGACACGTGCCTCAAGTGGATAAATGGTATTCGTAATGCATAACATTATGACTGTGTCTTACTGTGCAGGGGCCACACGCGGTATGTGTCTATACAGTGTGGGTTGTATATGGTATAATACCAACAGCAGGGGATACACATCTGGTCTGGGCCATATAGTCTACATGTAGTCGATGAACAGGTGCTGCATGTTCCCACCTTTTGTGGGAGTGGTAACATGTTGTTCCACTGCAATTCAGTGACTACATGCTGGGAACCTTTCAGCTAGTGTGTTGTAGCTACAGTAATGCTCACGAACAATGTTTGGCTGGATGCAGTCCAGCCATATAAAGACATTTCTAGAGACTGTCATATTGCCAGTGTTGTTAGGGAGGACAGGTGGGTTTCCTGTGTATGGGAGGGTTGTGTGTGCCAGGCTATGAACCAGAAGGCAGTCCAACACACTGTTAGCTGCTCATGGATAGGCCCTGATGCTTTGTGCTGTGCCAACAACCTGGAGGTGTGTGTATCTGTAGTGCCTTGAGATACCACCCCCCCTGTCCATGTGTGTTACATGTGTAGGGGACAATAGGCATGGTATGAGGTATAACCTGGCAGTGATGGGTTGCACCTGTGAGCCGTGAATCAGGAATCTGGTACTGCACAGATATTGCAGTTCACCATGCTGAGGACAGTGTCCAGTGCATGCATCTTGCGGTGTACACTGCTGGTGTTGTGTAGCATCACTGTTAGTGTCCTATCCTGTGTGATACCCGCGGAGGTGGCTATGTAATCCATGTCCTGCAGCAAAAGGCACTATGTGTGTATCAAGGGGCTTCGCCAATATACAATGGCCCATGGGTGTCACGTGCAAGCTGCCCCTCGCAAATCATTGTGGCTTCCCTAGCATGTAAGCACACGCTGACAGCCATTGGATACCCTATGAATGACATTGGATATTGAGCAGAATGTAGACATAGAACACCCTTCCTACATATTGTGGTAGCATACCTGGTGAGGGTATGATGGCAACCAAGATCAGGCTCATACTGGCCCGTGCAACATGCTGAGAGATCCCTTCTATGTTCCCTATCATGTAGTCCAGGGAGGTATGTCTCAGGTCATCCATAGTGGCATGGACAATGACTGAGTCATATGTGTCCATGCCTCTGACTGACCTGTATGCATGTGTTTTGTGGTGGACCATAGTGCCCCATGGGCATATCACTGTGACCTTCACCATGTACAGCCTGTTGAGCAGGACCCCACTGCAGCTGCCAAGAGAGGTACCTGGCACATCTGTAACAGGTGTGTTGTGTAGCCCTACAGGTTGTGAGTGTGTGTGGCACACGGGATGTGTGTGCCATGTGTGGCATGTGCTCTGTTCCGACGTAACGTATGCCTGTGTGCCAGCTGCGGAGGTGTGTGATGCTCAGGCAGGATGCTATTCTGAGTGTCCAGGTATGCCCCAGTGTGTTCGGATTGCTGTCAGTGCGGGTCTATGTCAGACTGGTATTGTAGTCACTGTAGTATGTCATGCCACCTGACAGGGTATGGCAGTACTGGGTTCAGAGTGCTCAGTCCCCAGATTGGCTATGTGGTGGCATCCCACACATGTGTTGTACATTCCTGGCCAGGGGAGAGGGTTGACTGCATACATGTGGCAGCTGTGACATTGCTACATGACTCACATAAACCACAACTGGACCATAGAGATGATTCTCAGGTTACCTTTGCACATGCTACCATAGTAGTGTGATTGCCATGGTGATTACCAACACATAGGGCCAATGGGGAACAACATACTGAAGGTGAGTATGTGTGGGTGTACTGCTACTGATTTCATAGTACTGGCATATATGACTGCACACGTGGGTAAATGCCAGGTAAGTCATGTGCAATGTGTCACAGGCAACGTACATGCGAACCGGACAGACAGTGACATTCTGTCATGTGGAAACCTGACATACGTATAGTACGCTATGCAGATGTCACTAGGAGTCCACAGAAGCTCTGTAACTCTGCATTGCAGGTGGAAGCAGTGTTCCAGGGAACCCCAAGCAAACATGCATGCAAACAAAGCTACAGTAAGCAGGGCTGGAAGTAGTCCATTGTACAACAAAGAAGGGGTAACAGTGCAAATATGTAGGCACTATCAACATGTACCCAGGAATGCACAGCTCAGATGTCCATGGTAGAACTGATATTATGTCATAGTTAATTGTGATTTGTATTACACTGGTACTGCACACATATCAACATGCACAAACATCCACATTGCATAGTCGTTGTGAGCAATATGCCACCATTACTGTACATGTCCATCATTGCGTATCACTACTTGCATTAGATTTTCCCCTGTGCTACCTATGTATGTGGCTATCTGTTGACATCCTTACCACCGGTATGCAATAATGTGCAGCTGTTACACTATGGTACTTACTATGGGTGTAGATAACAATTCAGGACAGTCATACAGTTACTGCATCAGGCATGCTGGGATATACACCCAGTCATATCAGCACACTGTACTGTTACCAACATGATACTAGTAATACACTTCTATGTAGTCACCCTGTGCATCAGCAACGTGTTTACCTGTTCCTGCACTGATATTGGAGATTGCAGTAGGTGGCACAGTTTCATCATATGCACAGGGTGTGAATTAGGTATGCCTGAGTCTGCCACTGATACCAGCAATTGACATGTGTGTGTATGTGTGTTGGTGAGGGACAGCAGTACAGGGTGGGGCACTGTTGGTGCAGTGTGTGCATGTATGTGGTAGCCCTAGGTGTTAACATTTCGCATGTGTGTATGCATGCACACAGTTCCACCTCATGGCTGCCATATACTGGAGTTTGTGGACAGCCACAGACTGCACCTGGCAGGTCATACAGATCAGTGTCTGTGGGCACGGACATGGTACCTGTGCCTGGCAGGGGTGCTACGGACCATATCCGGTACTAAGCCAGACTGGGTACTGTCATCAGAAGCGGGAGTGTGTTGACTGGACACAGGACCCTGTTGGGACTGTGCAGAGCCATGTGCACGTGGTCTCCTGGGGCGTTCCGATGACAGCACAGACCCAGCATTGCTGGGGCTGCTGCTGGCACTATGGGGGAGTCCATGGGCCTGTTGTCGTCCGCGCCGACTGCCAGCTGCTGCTGTTGCTGGCATACGGCCACGTCGACGCCGCAACCGTTCACCATTGCCCTGGCTCATGGACATGTGATTGTGGAACTGCTGTAATATGTCCCCACAACATCTGTCTATGACATCGGTGAAATTACGGATAGCATCCGCGATGTCACGCATACTGTCAGTCAAGGCTGTGCGACATGCTCTCAGCTCCCTCAGACCCTGTCTGGTGTACTTTCCATACGCGACTGTGCCTGCATGACAGCCCGAAACATAGCTGAGGTTGACAGACCTCGTTGGGCATGTCTGCCAGAGGCAGTATGCCCACGGATGCTCCCACGAGAACCCATGGGCAACTGTCTGTGTGGTACCATCGCAGGACCCTGCCCATGGCTGCTGTGTGGGGAAGCATGTGCCACAGATACCACATTACCCTGGTCAATGCCCACTGTATCCTGTCCATCACCTAGGGACAATGGTGACATAGGATGTACTGGCAGGATGACTGTGCACAATGCTGGGGTTGACAGCTGTGTACTGTCAATTGGCTGACCAATGACGGACCCTGACACACCTTCCTGTACCATTACACAGATATCATCATTATCAGTACCTGTGGCACCAGATTCAGGTTCCCTGCTACAGGACACCAGAGCAGCACCTGAACCTGTGGGAGGAAGACAGGAAACACAGTTTACAATGTCTACACAATGTTACCAGTGATGCACTAATGCCCACATGCACACGTGGACACATGCACACATGCACACGTGGACACAGGCACACATGCACACATGCACACATGCACACGTGGACACAGGCACACATGCACACATGCACACATGCACACGTGGACACAGGTACACATGCACACATGCACACGTGGACACGTGTACACATGGACACATGCATACATGCACACATGCACACGTGGACACAGGCACACATGCACACATGCACACATGCACACGTGGACACAGGCACACATGCACACATGCACACATGCACACGTGGACACAGGCACACATGCACACATGCACACGTGGACACAGGCACACATGCACACATGCACATGTGGATACAGGCACACATGCACACATGCACACCCTGCAGAATACACACAGAGCACTACTGAGTTACACTAGTATTACTAGCACTATCAGGACTATTATAGGTATTGTTAAAACACACTCACCAGCATGGATGGGCTGCCTTGCTGTAACACCGGAGGGACCTGCAGAAATGAGGGGATTTATGTCAGTGGGCGCAACTGTGCCATTGATACTGCGTATGATACAGTGCAGTAGTACACCAGTTGCCTTTCACATGCCGGCTGCTGATACTGGCAATATCACACCTGCACAATTACATACTATGTTGACAGCTACATACCACGGACACACCTTACACATGTATAAACTAACAGTGTACATAACAGTCAAGTGTACATATGGCATATTACCTGCACGCTCCATGTCGTGTTGCTGTGTGGATCCAGCCTCCATCATAATGCAGGTGTGTTGCTGTGGATGTTCCTGGGCTGGAGCCACAACACTTAGGAGTAGCCCCTCCAGTCTGGTGAGGGGGGTTGTGTGGCCACCCCACCTCCTGTGGCGACCTGTTGCCTGTGGATATCCGACACACGCTGACGGACATTTCTGATTAAATCACTGCAGTGATGTCGTACCTGCTCATATGTCCTATTATGCGTGCCAATGTCATTTACCCTACGGACAAGGTCTTGCCACAGTGCAGCCCTCTCCTGCTGATTCTGGCTGGTGCGGGAAACAGCATGTCATAATCCCGCACCAAGCTCTGGTGTATATCTTCATCTTCTGCATCAGAGTAGGCAGGATTTCGCTGACGCACCATGTCCCTGGAAGAGAACACAAACAGGATATCAGCAGACTATGTCAGCAATATATGGCACACATACTATACATGATACTCAACTGTAGTGATATACTACTACTCCAATATGTAGCATGTGTGTGTCTCTTGGTGGGTACACATGTACATGACCAGATATCAGTGCTCAGCCAACACCTGTGCAACAATACCTGCCACATTCCATACAACATAGTAGCATGCCCCATCGGTCAGCACACTGAGACAGGTCCAATGCACAACTTCACTCTGGGGGTTCATACCAAGGTACTGTATGTGGAACGCCATCCACTAGTGTGATCTGGACACAAATTACTCGGCCTGGATATACATATCCCACCACCACCACCACCAGCACAGTAGACTACTTTGATATATATGTGATTAGACAGATATTCACTTGTTAGGACTGACATGGTATCCATGCAGCCCACTGGGCCAGTGGAAGCCAAAACCCACACTGCTGACCCCTTTGCGAATGCTTCCCACGGACATCCCAAAGAATGCATGGAACATGCACACACATTTCTAACCCGGACCCTATGCACAAAGGTTAGGCATCCTGTCTGGTGGACCCCAGCCAAAGGCAGATTGCATAACGATAGAAGGAGGCTACTGCAGGACAGAGCAGATTCACATAAAGGGAAGGCATCTGTGGTCAGTACTGGTAATAAGCTTCGGTCTCTCATAACAACATCCACGGCCTACTCTGGGAGGGAAATGGCCACGAACACTATAGATAACCACAGGGCCTCCTTCAGTTATGTTAGACATATGGACCAAATGCCTCAGATATGCTCTGAGTTACTACACACCTATTTAACATTCACTGAACACACAGATATTGGCAACATTCTGGCAGACAGGTTCAGTGCACGTTACCCCCCTCCTTCTCCCCCACACTTAGAAATACTTATCACAGCTGAATGTAACCTCCCTATCATCTCAGATGTCCAGGTGAGGGCCGCCCTCAGCAAAGCAGAACACACAGCATCAATGTGACCTGATGGTATCCCTGGATGTGTGTTACGTGAACTCCAAGAGGAGATACAACCGCATATAAGACTGATATTTAACCTTAGCTGTACTACTGGATATGTACCTGAACACTGGCATACAGCAACAGTGGTCCCACTCCACTAAGGAGGCACCTCTACTGACCCTGGGAACTACCGTCCCATAAGCTTAACCAGCCTGGTCTGCAAAGCTATGGAATGATTCATTATGGGACGCATATACAGTGATATTGGGTACCTGCAGACACTTGATCCCACCCAGTTTGCCTTTGTGATGGGCTGATCCTGCCTTTTGAACCTGGATGACCTTTCAAAACAGTCACTACAGCCATTGATGAGGGCAACGCAGTCCATACAGCCTACCTGGACTTGCCTAAGGCCTTCAACACAGTACTCCACTCAGGCATCATAGACAAGCTCATTAGCTTACATGTTACGACATATGTCACATGATGGGTTGCACACTGGTTGACATACAGAATCCATAATATCGATATTGCGGGAGCCATGTCAGACTCAATGCCAGTCACATGTGGTATCCCACAGGGCTCTGTCCTAGGACCCCTCTTGTTTGGCATTTACTTCTCAGATGTGAAAGCAAACATGTGCGGGTTGTGGATGACAAGGTTCCCAGATGACTACGAACTAAGCGCCATAGTCGTTACACCAGCTGACACACACATCTTGCAGACAGGCCTCACTGAAACAGACAACTGGTGCCAGGATCATGGCCTAACACTGAATGACATGTAATGTATAGTCATCCCCTTTGGGTGAAACTACGTGCACACAACTTATCACATGGGCATACCTATAGATACAGACCTATGACACATATGGAGGGTTCACAGTATGTAGACTATTAACTTGTTACTTTACATTACCTGTGTTTGTTGCAGCTGGTTGCGTTACCGTTACTACAGCTTCCTGCTGCTGCTAGCCCAGCTTGGTACTGACACTGCTGACAGCTTCAACTTAGTTTGTGTAACGTGTGTTTTTGTTTGTGTTCTTATTTTCTTTTTTTTTTTTTTTTTCTTTCTCTCTCTCTCTCTCTCTGTCTGCCTCCAGACAGTACAATGAAAGTATTGCATGTGTGGAGTGGGAGTACAGGATGCTTTTGTAGGTATCTGCATAAGTCCATGTGATGGCGTCTCCACCAATTGTAAGCCAGCATTTGCTAATTGCATGCAGCTAGTTGTGTACTGATTGCAGTTCTCACTGTGATTTCAGGACAGTGCTATAAAAGGGTATGTGAGATAGGCATTGCCCTTTCAGATTGTAAGGGCGGGGACCATGCTGGTATGGTGTGGACACTGTTCTGTGAGTGTAAAGGTTAGTATCTCTCTCATGATTCAGGCTGTGTTGTAGATTCACATTTCTCCATTCCTCTCTCCTGTTTCCTGTACTAAGTGTGTATTCACACTGACACCTACAACTATATATATATATATATATATATATATATATATATATATATATGTAAATATACATACATTTATATATGTACATTAACTGACAGTATTACCTACTAGCTACCAACTAGCATGGCTGTTTCTGTTCACACACTACTATTATAGAAATCCACTAGATTTGACAGTAAGTATACATGACATGCTTTGTGTACCACACATCCTATATTCCCTTTACATTCATTCCTACTATTACATGATATATTTATTTTAGCACAATGTTCTTGTATAACAGTCATGGCTTAGTGGTAGGTCATGCAGACTACTGTTTCTAAGGTCCTGGGTTCGGGACTGACAGTGGGATTTTATTTTGCTTTTGAACTGACTAAAGGACCTGTCAATCAGAGTGACTAAGGCACTTTTAAGCAGTTGTAACCGGGTTAGCGCTGGTTTGCGCGGAGCTCCCGCATGTGCACTGGCGTTCAGCTCTGCGCATTCCCGCTTACAACCGCTTAACAGTGCTTACTCTGGCGCACACCCGCACTATTTTCTTTGAAAGAAATGAAAATGGGGAGACAGGAAAGTGGTGAAAAAGGGGTCACAAAGAGGTTAAGACAGTAGGGAAATAAGCTTGGGTTTTGCAGGAAGGATGTAGGTAAGGCCCATAGCTGCCCATTTCTTCATCAGCAACAGCTGTGCATATGTTTGTAATTTGGTGTGACATTTGAAACCTTCCACCCCTGAGAGAGGTGTCAGGACAACAATAATACTTGTACAGCCAATTGTAATTGATAGTTTCCATGTCCAGCAGACATGTGTGCGGAATGGGCAGCTATGTATGGGGCGTAATTTTTTTGTGGGTACAGAGTGCCCTTTTTTATTTATTTATTTTTTTCAGGTGAGAGTGGTATGTCAGGTAAAGGAAGTCGGTATAGCTGGGGAGGTAGGTTGGGTAGGTCAACAAACAAGACAAACAAGACGCATACAGGGGCGGTGTATGACACGTGTGGGGGGGTTACACAATTGATGGGGACGGATGTTTGGATATCCAGAGCCCATGAGCCCACAGATGGCAACAGTGGAACTGATATCCCCACCCATGGGCAGTTGCCACTGTTCCTTCACTGCCCAGGATGGGGCTGTGCTAGGGGCTGTGTAGGCCAGGCAACAGGCATGCCCGTAAGTTGTGCCACCTGTGCCTCAAGCTGGCATAGGGGCCCAAGAACAGAGTCCCAGATCTCCCTACGCACCACAGTCCGGACGCTACGGAGGGTGAGTGGTGGTTCTCCTCCGGCCACACTTGCAGAGGGGGGACGGGCCCCATCCCCTGCAGCGCTTCCACCCGCAGGTGGCACAGGGCCACCGGAGGAGGGTCCAGACTGAGCACTAGTGCCAGGTGCACTCGCCAGCTGAGGTGGGAGAGGTGGGTCCGCTGGAACCCGCCTTCCCTGTTGTCCTATGTTTTGCATTATGTCATGACAGTTTGGGTTAGTAACATACAATACCATTCGCAATTAGTTGTAACAACATGCATTAGTATTCCCATTAACCAAACACCCAGATATTCACACCATTGAACAGCGAGCATAACACATGCATAATTTGAACAGCAATACACAGTCCAACAACATGCAGGGTTGATTGATGGCAACAGGCCATCAGGTTTGGATGTATGAACAGGGCAGATGCATCAACGTACATGCAAATATTTATGACCCAACTGGACAAATGTCCAGGGGTGTTAATTGTGATTGCACATACCAATTTCACGTGGAATGGATTATATGTGGTTATAGGGTGGGGTGAAGAAAATATTATTAACACCTTCGAATACCAATACATATGCTGTACATTTCTAATAGTTGCAGATATATACACACTACTGTTCTAACTACAGTTTCTTATATGATAACTACTTCAATTTGGTGATAGGACTGTTACTGCTACATCAATATACATTTTATTGTTATTCATACACGTTCATATCTGGCTTTGCTCAGCTACATCATCCTGCTACATTTGCTTTATATAGCTATAGACAACTGTGGATGTTTGGTATTTCAGACAATCATACTATCTGCATATTGCAGACTGAGAGCAACATATCCAGATTTTGGGATACACATTCCAACTGCAGCAACACTTTGAACACATTTCACAGTTTGGTTATGCTTGTCACATTCATTTCATTCTGTACTGACTGCAGTATACTTTATTCATGGGTTATTACTACTTTATTGGTGGATTCATAACTCTTTCTTACACTCTCTCACTTGTTTTCATTTTACTATTCAGGATGGCACTTACTTCTAGGCTTTATTGACATGTTTTACCTGTAGTTATTACAATCCTTTCCAGCAGTCTCACTTCTGTCATGTTTCAGTATTTTAACAGGGATATATTTCACACATGTGATTTGCTCATCTTCTGCAGCTGTACTTTTCAGCCTGCTGCAGGTTGTGTACTATTATATTACAGGTGGGCATCTTTATTTCAGACTTTATTTCAAACATTTTCATTTTTCTGTTTGGATTACAGACTGCAACACACTTTTGAAATCAAGCAATACTTGCAAACACTCTTACACTGTTATTTGCACATTTTATTACTTAGTGACTACGCTGCACTCTTTTGCTAACTTTCATACTTTTATATTTCTTTACAGTTACTGGGAGAGGATTACTGACCTGCCTGGTGGCGCAACCGCACCAGCCTATCGCCATAGGCTCTGCGGTTCGCAGAACGGACACCTGCAGCTGTAATATAAATGAAGTAATATTGGATATTGGAATACACATCTCCATAATATCAGCTAGTTTAATTTCTTACATACATAATTAAATGTAACTTACTCAGTAGTGGGGCGTTGGGCATTTGCCGGGCCTCCTGGATCCAAAGGTTCAATTGGTCCTGCTTACGTCTCTTCAAGTCCGCATGGTGGTGACGGACCTGCTCACCAGTCCTTGGAATCCCTGCGGCACTGGTGAGATCATGAGCCAACCGGTCCCATGCCTCAGCCCTATATGCTCCCCACAGGACCTGGCCCTGCATGAGTTGGGCCTCATGATTGTGGACTAGGAGCCAGACCATATATCTGGACTCCTCAATGCCCCACCTCTGTGCTCGAAAGCAACTACCCTCACCTACTCCTGACATTCTGGCTGCAAGTTAGTTCTACAATCGTTTATGCTGTGTATTCCCACCTATGGGGCTTATATATGCCGTTTTTCCTGCACTTATCTGTGATTGGCCATTTTGGAATTGTATCAACTTCACAAAACCTGCTTTGTCATGCTCCACTTTCTATTCATTCCTATATATTTGCTATTACTGCATTTTTAAGTACAGCTGTTATGGCTTAGTGGTTCAGTACCTTGACTATGGTGCATGGTATCCTGGGTTCAAACCTGGCCACTGCTTTTTATATTTTATGACTGTCTAGACAGGCTAGGGGGTGTGTCTGTGTAAAGGCAGTTTTGTTACAGCTTGCTCAACGTTGCCCGGCGGTTAGCTTGTTGGTGCTTCATTTGGCTGTCAGCACGCATATTACGCTCAGCTCAGCTAGGGGCACACAGTTTCAGCGTGTTAAACCACTGCTCACCTACAGGCACTCATTTTACAACTGTTAAACCACTGCTCACCTACGGGCAGATGCACTCACCTTGTTAAACTATAGCTCAGCTATAGGCACATCTGGCATTTTTTATTATTTTGTTATCTCACATTTCTTCAAAATAAATGGCCTATTTCATTACATTTTACATAAAATATAATTTTATATGTGTACATATATGTCAGGGACTTGTTTCGTGCTTATTTTACTAAAAATAAAAATTGATGTTGTGGGGGCTCAAACCATGACTGCTTACTCTTCAGCCAACGTCTCTACCACTACACTATTGCTTTTTGGTTTACTTTGCATAGTTAGTTCTTATATGCTTTTCCACTTACTGCTAACTGTGGCTGAGGTATGGGCACGCCTGTACAAACGAGCGCACTCACGGGCAAACATCTTTACAATTTAAAAAAATATATAACATGTTCATTTATATATTTTATGTTCATAGCCTGTGGGGGCATGTGTTGTGTTGTGTTTATTCACATTTCCATGGACTCTGTCGTGGGTGTTTACTTTGGGCACTTTTACTCTTCTGGGGGCGTGTCCGCTTGCAGGGCTCGGCCTACGGACACGTCCCCTACTGTCTTCCATGGACCATGTTAGCCTTAGGTGTGATTCAGCATGCCCTCATGCATATGCATGACATGCTGACGTCACACCGTTTAACTGCAGCCTCCGTGTAAGCCTTGTATCTCTTACACGGAGGCTTCGTAAATCCTGCCCATGGTCCTTTCAGTGTGTAAAAACGGTGGTGTCTATGAACATCCATCAAGTGCTATAAAAATTCCAATTTGAGTAGTGGGGAAAATACAGGTAAATTAATGAAGTATTTCATGTTTACCTTTAGGCATAAAGGAAGGATGAGATCTCATTAATGTACTGTCTTTGAGGAATATGAGATGAGGAGAATTAACAGATATGGCCTGTAATTCAGAAATTCTTCTAGCTGCTACCAGTAAGAAACTACAGTGATACAAGCTTCAGTAAAGTTGTGGCAGCAATTTCAAATGGAGGGTGAGTTAAGGTTTCTAGTGTAAAATAGGGTCCCAAGGAAAAACAGGATTTCTGATGTGTGGATATAAAATAAAGGAACCCAATAAAAATGTCTTGCACACTTTCAAGGAACCGAATAACACAAAACTGGCATTTTGGTGAAATTGTAGATTACAGATAACTGAACCTTGATTGAAGAATAACAGAGATTAAAATAAATGAGTGGGATAAATAATTATGACAAAACAGTATTGGGGCTGTAAAATATTTGGGTCCAGTGTCTTAGCTCAAATGGAAAACAAATTAACTAAGTAGTAGTACTAGTAGTTAGTCTCATATTTACTCTCTTAGGGGAGGTTAGAATTAAAACCCTTGGAGAGAAGGGTCCCTGGCCATCACTGGAATTAGAAGAAACATGTAGTTAGGCAGAGGACCTTAAAGCAGGTGAAATAAATGCCTAATGTCTGGCCTCAAATGTAAAAGTCTGTTCAGAAGAGTAGACTGCAGCAAGGAAAAACTGATGAGATTGGCTTTGTGCATCTTGGATTTTTCCAGACATCTGGACAGGGATGGAGGAAACACACAGAGGAGACCTGGGGGCCACTTCTGAATTTGCAAGGAATAAGGACAATGAAACTGCTGCATTTGGAGTTGGTTAGGTTGCACAAAGATTGCAACAAGGCTTCCCTCCTGTGACAGAACCGTATATCTGCTCCAGACATGTTGACAGACCACTTGTGTGACATATTCAGACAATGGCTGAGCCAATCTACTAAGGAAGTTTCTTCTCCCAGGACATAGCCAACAATAAGGAAGTAGTCAACTGTGAAAGCCAATTCGCAATTTCTCATGACCTCCCTACAGAGGCGATACAAATAGGTTCCTACCTATTTGATTATGTACCATACCTCAGCCATATTGTAGAAGTGGATGGGCACAGTATCTTGTGAAAGGAAGTCTTGAAATTTCAGAAGGGGAAAAAGAACTGCAGTGATTTCCAAAACATTTAGATGCAGACAGGCCTTTATCTGAGACCATGCTGTTTGAACTCTCTGCTCCTGAAAATACGCTCTATCCACCCTAGAGCAGAGGCATCTGTAGGGGCTGTTACAGTTGGGCTGGGGGCTTGAGAAAGTCTCCCTAGAAATGGTTGAACTTGTAAATCCACCATCTGACATGATCCTTGCATTTCTGGGATTTTCTGATTGAGAAGTCATAAAGAACAAGTAACATGTTCCACTGGATTCCAAGGGACCACTGCAATACTCTCAAGTGATATCAGGTGTTTGATACCATGTATATCAAAGTTGGTATAAACCAGCTCAGGTATCTGAAGACAAATTTTGGCTGAAATGATCTGACTTTGAATAATTTGAGACATTATAAGCCAAAGAGAAGATATTATTTCTAGAGGAAGAAAGGCTTGACAAGACAGAGTCCAATGTTTATTGATGAATGTGACTGACTATTGTGATACCAGAACTTTGAAATGTATATTGTAATCCCCAAGGACCAGAGCTATGGCAGAAGATAAAGTATCAAAGGAATAAGACTCTCCATTGTGGCCATAAGCAGCCAGTTGTCCAGATATGGAAAGACCTTGGCACCCAGCAGTCTGAGATGTGTTACCACTTCCAACATACATTTGGTGAATTCCCTGGATTCCTAGGTGAGATTAATGGAAGAATCCCAAACTGAAATTGACTAGCTCTAAAAAAGTGAATAAATCTCCTGGACTCCTTTGCCATGTTTATATGCAGGCTGTTATCATGGAGGCACAAAGAGCACATCTAGTTTCTTAAACAGGGAATGGCTCACTGCACCATGATTCTGCAAAGGGGCTGTTTTGGAACAAATTGATTTAGGCCCCTTAAGTCAAAGATGGGATTGTATATCTTTTGGATATGACTGTCCTGACCGACTTGTTCTATGTGATGGCCATTCATGCAGATGAGTAGAGGAAAAGGGGTGTCTCTGGCTGCCTCCATAGGGGAACTAAAAATACGAAAAAATCCAAAATCCACTGTGTCATTCTTTCAGACCAACACTTTATTACACTCAGAGTGAGCACCTTCATCAGTTTGCATTCATTCTTCAGACTCTAGCTACAAGACAAAATTCAGCTCATAAAATAATAAAAATTATGACATCATCTGAAACATATCCAATTAAAATCCTTCTTTAAAATCAATTCCTTCACCTGATATTACATCCATTCATGTCCTTTCTTTAAAATCATTTGCTATAAGTTTACTTAAACACATTTACAATTAATATTGTCATCATATTTCTCAATCATACTGAATTCCTTGGTAAATACCGATTTTCAGGGCAAAATATTGGGGTGCCACGAATTCCCAAGTGGCCCCTTTAATTTCCAAATTTCGTGCGCGCGTGTGTGTAAAATGCTCCAGTTATGTATAACTGGTGGGGGGGGGTGTGTAAAATGCCCCAGTTAGGTATAACTGGCATTTAGGGTTATTCAGACTCAAACCCTGTACCTTAGGTACAAGGAGCAAGAACCTAAATTCTCTACCCATACCACCACCACTTGTGGTTTAAGGAGTTAAGTCCATAGTTCTCAACTGTCCAAAGTTTTACAGAATGTCTGGAATGTTTGACTTATACTTTTGGTCTTTTCCTCTTAAAATGTGTAGTTTTCTGGCAAATCAGTGAGAACTGAATTCACTAAATAATGACAACCATTTAACTTTCAGTCTTCCTATCTTTCAGGAAATGCATGGTAACACAAAACATTTTATTCTAGCAACTTTTCTAAGATTATATAAGCAATGTTAAAATGTGTCCCTGGTTTGAGGCCCTTTGCCCCCCCCCCACCAATAAATTTTGTCTTTTTCCAGATTTTTTTGTGCTGCGTAGTTCTTCAGGGGGAGAGAAGTTTAGTGCTGCTTATGCCAGACATGTGTCTGTTGTTAGTAGCACAACAGGTAGAATACTTGCTTTTGATGCAGAAGGCTGTGGGTTCTACTCCCACAGTATGTAGATGGATTGCTGATACTGTACTGTGTTGTACTTTTAAAGGGGTGGATGCTGCAGGCCTGAGAATGTCCTCTTTGGTGGCGATACCTAGTAACTATGAACCTGTTATCAGTTTGCCATCTATTCCCTATTGCAATATTACCAGCTTATCATTTTTAATGTAATATAGGCAATTTATTCCTCAAGGGCAACAGGCATTTTATTTGTAGATAAAACAATGAAATATAAAGTTGTTTGCTAGCAGCAACCTCTTCATTATTTACAGATCTCTTTAATGTGGAATTATTTAGATTACTTTTACTTATGCAGAGATTGTGCATATTTACTGATACTGATGGATTGTAGAAGTTTGAGTAGACTTTTATTATGCAAATGTTCTGAACTGGGCAGTTTTGTCATTATTGCTTCATGCATTTTGTTTTATTGCTTACTAGAAAAATGTTCAAAACAATACATTTAAAACAAGCTCTAACAAGTATGCTGTACTATACAAGGAATATAATTTACTACAATCAGGAAGGTGCATCAAAGAACACATGTATGGTTCACGTGCAAGGGGCCTATGATTTGAAAACAATCCAAAGATAACCTTTATCCGCCACTGGCCAGATGCATTTTCTTTGAATGTAGGTTTCAATGCTGTTTCAATGAATGTGAGTTTCAAGGGTAAAGAAGTTTTAATGCTAAGTCTATTTTCATTGTGAGACTGTATTGCTTTGTTTAGCAGATGTCTATTAGCATTTGTGCTACAAAATGTAAAATAAAAGTTTTAAATGAAATCCAAATAATCATTGTAGAAGTAAAGCATATATTCATATTATGGTGTTTATGGTAAATAGGGTGAAATAGCCAAGTAATGGGACATTGGAATGGCTGCAGGGGGGAAGGGCTCTGTATGGGGGGGCCATTTGACCATGGTTTTGTGAGGGGGGAAGGGCAGCAAACTCAAAGACAACACCGGGTGGCACAAACTCTAGCTATGTCACTGATCAGTAGGCCATGGAGAATTACTTTTGGAGGTACTAGAAAACTATAATATTCTTTTGCTAAGATTAGAATATTGCCTATCATTAAATGCCCTACTTTTACCACAAAACCCCCATACTGCAAGTCACCAAAAACAAAATCTTAAGGTTCATTGTCTTCTCCCTTGCCAGTGAACATTATTGCTACACATTTAAAAAAATGGTTACCATTTACTACAGGGTCTGGGGACATATTTTGGTTGTCTGCTCTTCAGTTTGCATATGAAAGTTGGTATCCCACAATTCCATTGGAGTGAATGAGGTTACATTATTATGTATGCACATTTTATGTTAATCAGCACACAGATTTGTACCTATTTTCATGGGCCTTTGTCCAGATTTTTATTTGCCACTCATATTTCTTTGTGTCTAACATGTTCTTAGCATCCCCATTCCTAAAATTGGGCTCTATAGCACCTAACACATAACAAATAAACTTTTTAAAATTTGTGCAGTTTAAAGTATGTTTATAAAAAGCATGTTTTCCATTCTTCAGTTTTATTGCATGCAGTGTTCACATATTCTTCAACTCAGTTTCCTAATAGTCCTGCCCACATAAATTTCTGGCATGGCAAACACTCAGCAACATAAATTACATTAAAGGTAGTTGATTTGCTATACTTTGATGCAATATAACTCATTTTTGCGCTTAACTGAAAAAAATAAGTTTGCTACAAATCTGCATTGATTGTACTTATCACATGAATATGTTCCTTTTATCCTTAAATCAATTCCTTCTGTTTCTCCTTTCTGTCTTTCAGGAATATTCTTAATGCTGTAACGTTTTTACTTATAATAATGGGTGCTGCCCCCGCCACTTTATTCACTGCAGGATCTCCAGCCAAAATCTATCAGTTACTTGTCACTATATCACGAACTGTTGGAGTGTCAAGTGTATAAGTTAACACTAAACCTAATGGGTACTTGTTTATCCATCACAGAGGGATTAGCATCTTCTTCTTCATCTTTGTCAGTCAATGGTTTGTACTGAAGTTTTCTTAATTTTTCTGTGTCACTGGCCATCTCATCAATGACTGTTACAGGATATCCCCTTTCTTTAAACATTCTTTTAAGACTGACCTTTTCTCTTTCAAAATCAGAATCATTTTTAGGTAGTCTACTAATCCTCAACATCTGACCTCTTACTATATTATGCTTTTGATGGGTGTGGTAAATACTACCATAATGTTAGTAGCTATTACTGGCAACAACTTTCCATGCAACTGTGGAAAATAATTTGTTTAACAGATATTTCTCAAGCTTAATATCCATGAATATTATACAATAACTATTTATAGTGAAAGTAAAATTCAGAAATGTGGTTGTTTTATTCATATATTCATGAAAACTTACTAGCAAATTATTGTCACTAGTCTAAATAAAAAGTATGTCATCAATGAAATGCACACACTTTTTCAAAAAGATAGGAAAACACTAACTTAAACATCCAAGTCTTACAATATTAGCAAAACTGGGGCCATTGCAGCTCCCGTGGCCTTCCCTTGAATTTGCTGGTAAAAATTAATGTTGAAAATGAAGTAGTTGTGTTTCAAAACTACCTTTAAACATGAAGTGATAAACTTAAATTCTCTATTACTAAATGTCCAGTTTTTAAGCAAATATTCCTTAAACAAACAAGACCAATGTCAATGGGAATGACAATATATAGACTGTGAAAATCAGCTGTTACTAAGTAATCTTGACTTGTTAGCGTAATGTTCTTAAACTTGCTAATGCAGTCAGCAAAATCTAATAAGAAAGATTTTATGTCTGTTACATTGGGTTTCAAGTTATACTCAACAAATACAGCAAAATGTTGTGTTTTAGAACCTGCAGCCAACACTATCAGTTTCCAGGGCAGATTGCTGTAGTCCTTATCAGGTCTTGGTATGTCAAATATCACTCTTCTTCTGGGGAAGGTTACAGTCAAAAAGTCTATCAGCTTTTCATCTGCATACCACCTCGTGTAAACCCCAGCATAAAAATTCATCAATTTCTTTGTTCCTAGCACAAATTGCTGCTTTATGCAATTGTTTGTAAAGGTAACCATCACTTAAGAGTATGCACATCTTTGCATTATAATTACATTTATCCATGACTACTACAACCCAACCTTTATTGGTTTTCATGACCCCTATCACAGCATCATTAGATAATTTTCTACAGAAAGATTATAGAACTTTCTCTTACAAGGTTTTAATGGGGGTGGCCTGATTTATTTTTCACAAAACTTTTCAAAGCATCCCACAACATTATTAGTGGTGGTATAAAAGCACTGGGTTTGCTTAAACCTTTATCACTGTTGTTCCTTTCTTTGTCCTTATTATGAAAAAACACAGCTAGGCTTAATTTTCTAGCAAATAACCTACTAGATAGATTGTAGACTTTAAAACATTCGGTACTTATTCTTTTAAACCATCATTTTCAGTTCCAGAAATCACTCCAGTGTGTGCTGATTCTTGTTGTAAAATACCCTCGATCTCTGGATCCACCTGTTGTACTTGGTAGAATGTGGGTGTTCTGGTATGTTCCACACTCATTCAGTGTGTTTTTTTTTTTCGGATGCTCCATCCTCTGGAACACATCCATCTCCATGTAGTTTCTTTCTGCACTAATTCCTTCTAACTTGATAATTCATGGTTCGCTCTCTGTTCCTCTTGCTGTATTCCCTTCCTTTTGCTGTTCTGTTGGTATCTTGGGAGAGCACTCTCTAAAACCTTCCTCCTGAGGATGAGCTGAGTTTCAACATGTAGTCAGCATCTGAAAAAGTCTGAATGTAAACAAATGAAAGTGCTCACTCTGTGTATAATAAAGTGTTTCTTTTTTGGAACGGCACTGTGGATTTTGGATTTTTTCTTGGTATTTATTTTGTTTTTAAAGTCTGATGCTGGGGGTTGTTTATTCTGTTTTTATTTTCTATAAGGGAATGGTCAAATAAGATTTCAAGGAGCACATTGTCAGTCCTCAGAAGGGAGACTGTGGTACCCAACCCCCAACCCCTGAGAGTTCTGCTGATTCTGACCACCTCTGGGTTGCAATAAAGCCTGAAAGTTGCAAATACCCTTGCAACCCCTTTCAGAGCCTCTAATATTATAATGTTGCTGGATGTGCTGGAACTAGAACTAACAAGGGCTTTGCTTATCTCCTGAGAATACACTCTGGTAAGCCAAAAATCTGACACCAACAGAGGTTAAGGTCTTGTCCTCTCATTCCTGTTTCTGAAGTTTTGTTACTACCACTTGTCCAAACAACAACGTTCTGTCAAATTGGGTGTTGATGAAAATCACAACACAATGTCAGTGCTTACTGCCCTTATTGAAACATCCACTGCACTATATAACAGATGCATGGTTAGGTCAGAGACAGCAAATTTCAGGTTTATTTTGGGGTCTCTGTCTGGCAACCTATTCAGAGATTACTAAGTTTCCTTAGCCAGGTCCATCTGGAAGTGAGACAACACATAGGTCTTCTGGTTTGGTGGATGGACAGCTGAACTCTAGAAACTGGCAGCTGTTTTTTAAGGCAGAGTCTACCTTTGGGGTATATGCCAAATACTCCTAGTCATTAGGTGGACAGAGATCCTGTCCAACATCATCACAAAAGCCATGACATCACATTCTTCATTATTGACTGAGCCACCATGTGAATCATGTTGTCTGCTGTTGGGAACCACTCAAGGCAAGGACTTGGGAGACTGGAAATCTTTCTCCAATATGCACTAGTGTGAAGATAGGATTTGTGGGGATCACACCACCTTAATTTTTACCCCCAGGATGTTCCCAGACTTGTAGCCCTCTGGTAGAGATTAGATAAAATAAGTTTGTCATGAAGAACTCAATGTGGTGGTGGTGGTGGTGGGGGGGGGGGGGTTATGAGCTTCTTCTTTCACTTAATCCTCCATCCATGTTTTAGAGCTGAGGACTCCAAAATCTGAACAACTCAGTTGGTCCAAATAAAGTCTGAAACATGAAGAAAGCCCTCTGTTTCTTTGAGCTTTAAATACATGGAATGGATAGCCTCAATGTAAGCACTTGATCTTCTAAATTATGAGACCACAGTAAAAATTCATGCCAATGGGAGTGCATGCAGGGAAGACTGAGTAGACAGAACCAGGATCAGCATTAGACCCATCCATCAAGACACTGAGCACAATTTCAAGGCATCCAGACTGACCCAGCTTCAACCCTGGTGGCCCATTCTCCAACAGAAACCATAGCTGATGGTAAGGGCACAACATCAGGGACTGAAATGCTGACTTTGGAGATGGAAATTTTAGTTGGAATACTCAGTCTGAACTCCACCAGTCTAATTTCCAGCCCTGATGTCAAAAAGTCTCCAAACACTGATAGTCCCAAAGTTATAAAGCCAGGCCCCAACAGTACTGCTACCATGGGAAAGGGCTGTGTTTTCATGGCCAAAGCTGCAGTCAGCCCCAAAGGATCTGCCAACATCAACATCAATCAGTTGTCTGTTGGAGGAGAGGGACAGATATATGAGCAGGAGCCATTCAAGAAAATCTCAGGCAGACAGCAAAAATCTATGAAGAGGAAATGCTCAACTCACCCTGTGTGTTAGTGAAGGAGGAGGCCTGACACAATACACTCCATTATCAGGAAGGCCTGTTACATCTTACTGTAGTCCATTTTGACAGAAACTGTCCTCCAAGACCTAATGGTCTGGCACAGTGTGGTCTAGGAAAACTGAGCAAGGGCTCAGAAGCCACTGATGAGAACCAGCTGGGTCAGTGAGGAGGATTAAGATGGTCCTTGGATATGTTCAGTCCAGCAGGAAGTGTAGAAATCCCTAAGCTGGAGTTTTCTGTAGGTAAATTTGCATTTGATTAAATGAAGACAGAACTGGTGGAGAAAATACTAAATGAATTTTAGCTTTGGGATGGAGGAAGATGTAGTAGCTATTGAAGGAGCCCTGGAAACATCCTGTACTGGAGCTTTTCCAACTCTGTCCTACCCCTCCTATTAATAAGAGAAGGTCTGAAGGAAGCAAATATGTCACGATGCTCAGAGAACAGTCTCCCCTATGCACTTGGACATTTTTTTTTTCCTGAGAGGGTGATTTTTACCCCACACCTGTACTTTCAAACTCTTTTTTTCTCCTCCTTTTGCATACTTAAGGGAAGCAGGACACAAATTTTGCAATCAATTATTTTAATTAAGCTGTCACTGTACTCAAACAAAGCATCCAAAATCCCCTTTAGACTGAAAAACAGCTAGTATAAGTAGCAGTAGTAGTTTAAATGCAAAACAGGAAGAAGAAATACCCTATTCAGTGACTTATCTTTGGAGATTAATACACTTGAAGCACAGGAGCCAGATTAATGCTTGCTCAGTGTGAAAGGAAGAAAGATTGCATGGGGGAAACATAGGTGCTGCAATGATATTCCAGTCATTCTCACCAATGAAATGATATTATATTAGTTTATATATGTTAACTGGGTATGCTGGGGTTTGCCTGCTACTGAGGATATCACTTCAGCATTTTGTTGCTGCATAATATATACTGATATATTTGAAACTTTAATGGAACCAAACACAAAGCATAGATTCTCGTAGCTGTCTTCTTAAACACTGCCACTTAAACACTTCAGTAAATATTCAATGATAATTTAACCAAGTGCTCCAATTCCACAAACTCATGCTGTCAACATGTATTTAAGAAAAGGAAACTACATAAAGGTACATACCTAATCTGATGTTTCAGAGAGTACTTGTATAGATCTTTGTTTTGCAATATGAATTAAAGTAGGAAACTTCAAACGTTTTACATGGCCCCAAAATGATGCACAGAACATATATTTTCATGATGAAGTTTAACCTTTATGGGCTATAAATACAAGTGGAAGTTAATAATGACATTTTAAAGAAAATAAATATTAAGGGGAGAAGGAAAGAGAAAATCATTTAAATCCAATGAGATGAACTTAAAACATGTGTGTACATGTGTGGATAAGCATGCTGATGAGGAACAAAGCCAAGGATTTAAAAAATTCTCGCCACTCTCACTAATTACATGTAGCGCACCTGCAGGTGTAGCTGAAGTAGATATGGGTTCCTTCCTACCTGACTCTGGTGATACCCCTATTTTAGGTCCAACACCACAAGGTGGCAAGTGATAACAGATTTTCTTCTAGGCAACACTTTTGTTTTAAAGGGCAATAGTACAACAACAAACAAATTATTTCAACAGTGTACCAGTTAGCAGTAAGGCAGAGTGAGATATGCATTAGTGGAACCATACATTTACCCCCTTCCCCAGAACTAAACGGAAAAGATCTTGACATTCAAACATGCACACAAAGGCAATATCAATGAGCAGTAAAGCTTTTATAATGCAGCAATACAAACACGGGAAAAAATGCAATGTCATTGAGGGAAAATAAAAAGGTTATAATACAACAGTACAAATATGAAAAAAGATGAAATGTCATTGAGCAGTAAAGATTCTTGAAGGCAGCAGTACTAAAACGAGCAAAATGCAATGTCACTGAACAATAAAGATTTATAATGCAACAGTACAAATATGAGAAAATGCAATGTCATTTGGCAATAAAGAGTATTTAAGGCAACTCCCTAGATAAATCTAAACAGACCAACTATGAGACACTCTATTGCACCCTGTTCACTGGCCAGTGATTACTTACAGTCTTACTGCCGGCATGATGGGGCCCAAGGGTGGAGCTCATATGGATCCCAGCTATTTGTAATCCACAAAGCATTTAAGGGGGGATCCACAATCTTATAAAAGTATAAAAATGATGGCCAAAAGCCTCTCACCACTCTGTTGAGAATATCCCAACGACCAGGCACCGCAGTTCCTCCGACGATAAAAATGGAAAATCACCCACTAGAACTCTGGTAGTCATCTATGGCATCACTGCACTAGGCCCAAGGGAACATCTTTTCTTGCTGAATCATATGCAGGCATGGAATTAATGGTTTCAGACTTCTCTACTGAATCCACAAATTACCATCATCCAGGATTTCAGCAAGAGACAGACACAAACTGCTACCTCAGTTCTCTGTCCCAAAACACTAGAAGAAAAAAAAATCAGTCATGCTGCAAGGCTCTTTTCCCTTCAGCTAGTCTTTCAGTCTTCCCTCTTTCAGCTAGTGTTCCAGTCTTCTCTCTTTCCGAAGAAGGAGATTTTATAACCTTACACCAGCAGAAGCCCGTTCCTTGAGTGAACTGAAACAAAATTCACAAATAGTTATAAAACCGGCTGACAAGGGAGGGGGTGTAGTAGTTTTAGATAGTCAGGAATACATTACTAGCATGCTTAATATGCTGTCAGAAGTTGACACATATACCCCAGTAACATCAAGAGAAGTGGTTTATATCGTGAAAACAGTCAAAGACGTCCTTTATGACCTCCTCATGTGTCGCCAAATAAGCCAGGAGATTTTTGAATTTCTGAACATAGAATATCCCACTGTACCTATAATCAAAGGGATACCCAAAGTCCATAAAGAAGTGTATCCCGTCCCTTTTAGGCCTATTGTATCAGGGGAGAATTGGATCACAGCACATGTCTCTATATTCATAGAAGACACCTTGAGACCAGTGGTGAACCAATTCCCTACCATACTCAAGGATACATATGACCTTCTTAATAGTATAGAAGAATTAGAATTAGACAGTAGGCAACAGTACATGCTTATAACAATGGATGTAAAGAATTTATTTACATCAATACCGAATGGCATTGGTATGGAATACATAAGAGAACTTTTAACTAAAGAGACTACTTTTTCTAATGACAGAATCATTCTAGTATGCCAACTTCTAGAATTAGTACTAGTAAACAATGCATTTATATTTGGCGATACTTATTATTTGCAGAAATGCGGGGTAGCCATGGGCACCCCCTGTGCAAATACCTACGCCAATTTGGTAGTCCTTTGGTGGGAAAAGTTATACCTCTTTAATAATGAGAAATTCAAGTTTGTTAAATTTTATAGGCGTTTTGTGGACGACATTATAATTGTTTGGGAGGGTACTTAGGAACTGTTTGAAACATTCTTACAATATTTAGAAACAACTACTACATTTTTACGCTTCACCAAAGAAACGTCCGCCAAAGAAATAAGAAATAAGTTTCCTTGATGTTACACTCAGTTTAACACCAGAGGGCAATATTGTCTCAACACTGTACAGGAAACCGACATGGAAAAATGCAATACTGACTTTTGATAGCATGCATCCAAGACATACTTTTTATGGCATAGTGAAAAGTCAGTTCATAAGGATACTTAGACTATGCAGCAGAACTGAAGATCTATGCAAAGAGGCCTATTCCTTAGAAAAACTATTTATTAATAGAGGTTATGACCCTAAAATGGTCAAGAACATTAAACAAGAGGTCCTAGGAGACAGAATATCTGCAGAGAAGGAAAACACAGATGCAGGCTATGTAAAGTGTTACTTCAATAATTATAAAAGAGATGATATAATTGGTAGTCACATTAAATACACCATCACATATACCAGTGATATAAAAAATATACAGCAGATTGTTCAGGATAATTGGCATATCTTAACTATTGACCCTCAGACCAAAGATATTGTTGGTAGATATCCCAGATTTCTTTATAAGAACAGTAGAAATCTTAAAATAATTTTATGTGGTGATCATCACATCATGATGAACAAGGAAGATAATGCAATGAGTAGTATTCAATCTAAGAACAAAGGCACATTTCCATGCCATAATTGTAACAGGTGCAAATATATAACCAAAGTACAATTTTTTAAGCATCCATGCATTGATTATGTTTTCAGGCCATATTTTTATGCCAACTGTAATACACGTAACTTAGTTTATCTTGCCACCTGTACAATATGCCAGGCATTTTATGTAGGATTAACTAAGAGAAGGCTACAAGAACACATATATAATCACCTGTATGACATACGCAAGGCTGTGGAAACCAACGCCCTAGCAAAACACATTATGGAGTTTCCAACTCATTCTTTTTGCTTTAGAGTTTTGCAAGAGCTACCACATAATGTCAGAGGTGGTGACTCAGAAAATGATCTAGCACTTATAGAGTTAAACTGGATACTGAGACTAGGTGCACACATACCTCCGGGAATAAATAATTATTTATCCATTAAGCCAGTATTAATATCCAGGAAGTGATTGCTCCATAAGCATTTTATATACATGTGTAGTATAGAGTATTTTTAACATAAATGCAAGGTTTATCATTATTCTTATTTATATTGTATATTATATATATATATATTAGTTCTAATACATACCACAGTGTCAATATAAAATATATACATATTTAAGTCTGTTTTCTATATAGTTCTAGACTTAATATAATAACATAACATTTTACGAAATATGTATCTCAATGTGAGTTATTACAGACCAATATTTAATTAATTACAAATATATTCTCACACAAAGCTGATGATTTTGAGAAATGCAGTTATCTGAATATCAAGTTTGTTTTTGATTGATATGCAACAATTTCATTTAATGCTTATGGTATTGTTTTATTTTGACACATTCTTTCACAGATAGCATTTATGATCTATCTATGTTCCCATTACAACCATCACATTCCTTATTTTATTCTTCATATAGTTCATGTATATGGATTTGCATGATGGTTTAGTTAATGACATCAACAGACATAATCATCATCTTTCCGTATAACTAAAGCCATGCGAGATTATAATGAAATAAATAGACACGTATATCTTTAAAATAATATGATTTTTTCATAACATCTGTTATATATATCTTTTATTCAGTGAATGTTTTAATAAGAAAGAGTGTTTTTTATTTCACTTCTGACTCGTAATAATGTCTGTGAAATAAGCGCGATTTCAAATGAAGGTTTTAAAAAAGATTTATTTTATTTTAATTAATTAGAAATTTTCCCACGCTTAGCGGATGTATATAAACATAACAGCTGTTCATTAAATGTTATCTGATGAAGCGTGGATGGACCACGCGAAAGCGCTCATCTTTTGTACTTTTAATAAAAGTTTTGGACATTTTCTGAGTCGCCAGAGTCTCTTTGACTAGCTACCAGTGATTCACCTTGAATATCCTACTTCTACTCCCTTGTGGTTGGTATCTCACTACGATTTTCTACTGTTTCGGAGTTTTTTGGTGAGAAAACCATTCAGCAGGGACACCGACTATTCCTTGTGCATTTGTTGTCTTCTTTTTGGTTGGTAGTCCAAGCACACGATGGAGTCTGTTGCCTGCCATGATCCGGAGCCGAGGGATACATCCTCGTTATGGGATGGACTTACACATTTAAACAAGAACCCTTTATTGTCTCTGGACCTAACAAGCGAAACAGGACGAACCTGTCCTAGTGAAAATGGTGAGAACCTTTCTGATTTTTATCCTCTATTGAAATCCTTAGAAGACAATTTATACCAGCTTCAAAGATACGCCTGGCAAAGGCTACATCTAGAGGCGTGCATTCATTTTAAAGTAGTCCCCAGAGGCATGCGGGTTTTCTGCATGCCTACCTATGGGGACTCGCATCCTGAGCTTCTTAAACAGTGGCAAGACTTGAATATAGAATTGGGATTTAGTTATGCCAAACTGATGCTTAACTATTTTTTACCGTTGGAGACAGAACTAAGAAACAAAACGGACTTGATACATAAACAGCTACTAGAACGTTTTGCCTCAGAATATTGTATAGATAAAATTAATCATATATTTTCACAAGTAAATGCATTCAGTGACAGATTAAGAGTCACTAAACAAAAGAAACTACTACGTGACTACAATGATTTTCAAAAGGGCCAAGTGTTTATTTGGCCCAGATATCAAGCATCTCAACCTCCGACTTCATTGCCACAGTCGGAAACATTCACCACTGTCAAATCCAAACAGACAGCAGATACTCATGTTGTTGTTCAACCTTTACCTCAGATGCCTGCATCCATGTTTCATAGAGAAGCACCTATATCAGCTTCTTCGGGAACTAACCACACCGAAGCAGTAATTGTTGACACACCTCCTCCTAATCAGGAAGCATTTTTTACTCATTCATTAGCCCCAGCTGCTGGAGCTATTCCCAAAAACACTTCTAGTGCATTACCTTCTTCGGTAACTTTTTTACCGTATCAAAAACGGCAGATTATACATCAAGCAAGAGGGCGGTCTCACAGCAGGGACTCCCGCAAGAGGAAATATTCAGCGGAACAGTTCGTACAAAACAGAAGAAAAAAGAACTGACTCCCAGCTTGCTCTTTAATCTTTCTTGCTTTGTATTGGATGAATCTAGTGTTAGTGTCTTAAACAGAGGTCTCAGTTTCATTCCAGCGACTCCTGCAATATTAATAGATACGTTAATTGATCTCAGACTTTTTTGCAGGAAATTGTGTTTAAAATTACTATTCAACACTGACACTAATAATGAACAGGAAATTGCACGCTATAGAATTAGAAGTGTTTGTACTCCAACTATGCCATCACATATTGAATGTTTTTAAGGGCTTGTGAAAATCAATATTATCACTTGTTTAACAACACAACCAAGAAAGGGAGATTTTATAACCTTACACCAGCAGAAGCCCGTTCCTTGAGTGAACTGAAACAAAATTCACAAATAGTTATAAAACCGGCTGACAAGGGAGGGGGTGTAGTAGTTTTAGATAGTCAGGAATACATTACTAGTATGCTTAATATGCTGTCAGAAGTTGACACATATACCCCAGTAACATCAAGAGAAGTGGTTTATATCGTGAAAACAGTCAAAGACGTCCTTTATGACCTCCTCATGTGTCGCCAAATAAGCCAGGAGATTTTTGAATTAATGAACATAGAATATCCCACTGTACCTATAATCAAAGGGATACCCAAAGTCCATAAAGAAGTGTATCCCGTCCCTTTTAGGCCTATTGTATCAGTGGAGAATTGGATCACAGCACATGTCTCTATATTCATAGAAGACACCTTGAGACCATTGGTGAACCAATTCCCTACCATACTCAAGGATACATATGACCTTCTTAATAGTATAGAAGAATTAGAATTAGACAGTAGGCAACAGTACATGCTTATAACAATGGATGTAAAGAATCTATTTACATCAATACCGAATGACATTGGTATGGAATACATAAGAGAACTTTTAACTAAAGAGACTACTTTTTCTAATGACAGAATCATTCTAGTATGCCAACTTCTAGAATTAGTACTAGTAAACAATGCATTTATATTTGGCGATACTTATTATTTGCAGAAATGGGGGGTAGCCATGGGCACCCCCTGTGCAAATACCTATGCCAATTTGGTAGTCCTTTGGTGGGAAAAGTTATACCTCTTTAATAATGAGAAATTCAAGTTTGTTAAATTTTATAGGCGTTTTGTGGACGACATTATAATTGTTTGGGAGGGTACTTTGGAACTGTTTGAAACATTCTTACAATATTTAGAAACAACTACTACATTTTTACGCTTCACCAAAGAAACGTCCGCCAAAGAAATAAGTTTCCTTGATGTTACACTCAGTTTAACACCAGAGGGCAATATTGTCTCAACACTGTACAGGAAACCGACATGGAAAAATGCAATACTGACTTTTGATAGCATGCATCCAAGACATACTTTTTATGGCATAGTGAAAAGTCAGTTCATAAGGATACTTAGACTATGCAGCAGAACTGAAGATCTATGCAAAGAGGCCTATTCCTTAGAAAAACTATTTATTAATAGAGGTTATGACCCTAAAATGGTCGAGAACATTAAACAAGAGGTCCTAGGAGACAGAATATCTGCAGAGAAGGAAAACACAGATGCAGGCTATGTAAAGTGTTACTTCAATAATTATAAAAGAGATGATATAATTGGTAGTCACATTAAATACACCATCACATATACCAGTGATATAAAAAATATACAGCAGATTGTTCAGGATAATTGGCATATCTTAACTATTGACCCTCAGACCAAATATATTGTTGGTAGATATCCCAGATTTCTTTATAAGAACAGTAGAAATCTTAAAAGAATTTTATGTGGTGATCATCACATCATGATGAACAAGGAAGATAATGCAATGAGTAGTATTCAATCTAAGAACAAAGGCACATTTCCATGCCATAATTGTAACAGATGCAAATATATAACCAAAGTACAATTTTTTAAGCATCCATGCATTGATTATGTTTTCAGGCCATATTTTTATGCCAACTGTAATACACGTAACTTAGTTTATCTTGCCACCTGTACATTATGCCAGGCATTTTATGTAGGATTAACTAAGAGAAGGCTACAAGAACGCATATATAATCACCTGTATGACATACGCAAGGCTGTGGAAACCAACGCCCTAGCAAAACACATTATGGAGTTTCCAACTCATTCTTTTTGCTTTAGAGTTTTGCAAGAGCTACCACATAATGTCAGAGGTGGTGACTCAGAAAATGATCTAGCACTTATAGAGTTAAACTGGATACTGAGACTAGGTGCACACATACCTCCGGGAATAAATAATTATTTATCCATTAAGCCAGTATTAATATCCAGGAAATGATTGCTCCATAAGCATTTTATATACATGTGTAGTATAGAGTATTTTTAACATAAATGCAAGGTTTATCATTATTCTTATTTATATTGTATATTATATATATATTAGTTCTAATACATACCACAGTGTCAATATAAAATATATACATATTTAAGTCTGTTTTCTATATAGTTCTAGACTTAATATAATAACATAACATTTTACGAAATATGTATCTCAATGTGAGTTATTACAGACCAATATTTAATTAATTACAAATATATTCTCACACAAAGCTGATGATTTTGAGAAATGCAGTTATCTGAATATCAAGTTTGTTTTTGATTGATATGCAACAATTTCATTTAATGCTTATGGTATTGTTTTATTTTGACACATTCTTTCACAGATAGCATTTATGATCTATCTATGTTCCCATTACAACCATCACATTCCTTATTTTATTCTTCATATAGTTCATGTATATGGATTTGCATGATGGTTTAGTTAATGACATCAACAGACATAATCATCATCTTTCCGTATAACTAAAGCCATGCGAGATTATAATGAAATAAATAGACACGTATATCTTTAAAATAATATGATTTTTTCATAACATCTGTTATATATATCTTTTATTCAGTGAATGTTTTAATAAGAAAGAGTGTTTTTTATTTCACTTCTGACTCGTAATAATGTCTGTGAAATAAGCGCGATTTCAAATGAAGGTTTTAAAAAAGATTTATTTTATTTTAATTAATTAGAAATTTTCCCGCGCTTAGCGGATGTATATAAACATAACAGCTGTTCATTAAATGTTATCTGATGAAGAGTGGATGGACCACACGAAAGCGCTCATCTTTTGTACTTTTAATAAAAGTTTTGGACATTTTCTGAGTCGCCAGAGTCTCTTTGACTAGCTACCAGTGATTCACCTTGAATATCCTACTTCTACTCCCTTGTGGTTGGTATCTCACTACGATTTTCTACTGCAACAGTACAAATATGAGAAAATGCAATGTCATTTGGCAATAAAGAGTATTTAAGGCAACTCCCTAGATAAATCTAAACAGACCAACTATGAGACACTCTATTGCACCCTGTTCACTGGCCAGTGATTACTTACAGTCTTACTGCCGGCATGATGGGGCCCAAGGGTGGAGCTCATATGGATCCCAGCTATTTGTAATCCACAAAGCATTTAAGGGGGGATCCACAATCTTATAAAAGTATAAAAATGATGGCCAAAAGCCTCTCACCACTCTGTCGAGAATATCGCAACGACCAGGCACCGCAGTTCCTCCGACGAGAAAAATGGAAAATCACCCACTAGAACTCTGGTAGTCATCTATGGCATCACTGCACTAGACCCAAGGGAACATCTTTTCTTGCTGAATCATATGCAGGCATGGAATTACTGGTTTCAGACTTCTCTACTGAATCCACAAATTACCATCATCCAGGATTTCAGCAAGAGACAGACACAAACTGCTACCTCACTTCTCCGTCCCAAAACACTAGAAGAAAAAAATTCAGTCATGCTGCAAGGCTTTTTTCCCTTCAGCTAGTCTTTCAGTCTTCCCTCTTTCAGCTAGTGTTCCAGTCTTCTCTCTTTCACTTTTGAAATTGTCTTTTATATTCCTGAAAATGAGCTCTACCTTGTGGTATAATGGAAAATGGCAGTCTATTACTTTTACAATGAAATACAGTGGGGGCTACAGTCTTCCCCCACTTGAAAATCTTGGGTCCCCCCAAGTCAAAAGTAGATTAGGAGCAAAATATTTACAAGCACTAATGCACCATCAGCTGAATAATATTTTTACATTCAAAAGGTACATTCCACCAAGGGTAATCAGCCTTATGCTTAACTTGGGATGGGGTGTCACCACTGAAGTAGGAGGCATAGTGCTCATGGGCACAGACTCTCTGATGAGACGTGGTTACAGGTTCCTGTGTACTATGTCCCAAACTTCTATATGTAAGTCTCTGAGGGGGCCGAATCAGCATCTGCAGTTTTGGTTTGGGAGAGACAACTAAGGAGCTTTGCTCAGAAGGTTTGTCATTCACATCACATGTAATGTCTAGTTCTTCACTAGGCATATTATCTACTTTTAAAATCTCCTTTTGTATAACTTCACTTTCTTTTTCCGTAACAGTATGACTGTCCTCAGCACTATTTTCTGAAGTTTGCATAGGAGGGCATCCATCAGTATCAGGTTCTGCAAGAGGTACAGAAACATCACTTAGTCTATTGTCAGGTCTGGGCTGTTCAAAATGACAAGGAATGAATTCTGGTGCATTTTAATTGAGATTACAGCCCATGGAGTCTCGAACATCCTCATAAAAAAGCCCACTGAAACCCCAGTCATCGTCACTGTCCTCCTCTTCTTCAGCAGAAGGAAGCATGGGCTCTTGAACACTGAAGAGGATATTTCGTCTCTGCCGTAGTCTTCTGGATTAACTTGAGTTAAGCTTCAGCTGAGCCATTCTGGGCTCCGGATTCATGAGTGCCACTGATTTTGCCAAAGGCATTAAGTTGTTGCGGTGCCAGGTTTTGATAAGTCCTTCTTTCCCCTCAGAGCAAACTTGATAGACAGGGATATTAGGTAGCTGAGAACAAATTATGTAAATTTCAGACCCCCAGCGATCAGCTAGTTTATGCTTTCCTTGTAGAGCCAAATTCCTCAAAAGGACTCTGTCCCCTGGTTTCAAATCATGCATCTTCACTTTCTTGTCATAGTGAGCCTTGTTTTGCTGATGTCTTTGTCTTGTTGATTTTTCAGCTAGCTCATAGGCCTGTCTGAGATTCTTCTTGAGTCTCTCCACATAACTGCCATGAGATTGCACTGGTGTATCACCAGCTGTGACTCCAAAGGTGACGTCAACAGGAAGACAAGCATCTCTTCCAAACATTAGGAAGTAAGACGAGAACCCTGTAGCATCATTTTTAGTACTGTTGTAGGCATGCATCACTGTGGCTACATGTCTACTCCATTGACTCTTTTTCTCAGCAGGTAGTGTCCCCAACATATCTAGTAAAGTTCTGTTGAAACGCTACAGCTGTGGATCCCCCAGCTGAGGATCCCCTTGAGGATGATAAGGAGTGGTGTGACTTTTTTGAACTCCAAAAAGAGTGAGTAGTTCATGGACAAGCTTGCTCTCAAAATCACGTCCTTGGTCAAAGTGTATTCTTTTTTGCAGGCCATAGTGTACAAAGAACTTCTCAACTAGTAGTCTCGCCACTGTAATAGTTTTCTGATCGTGAGTGGGAAATGCTTGAGTGTATCGGGTATAGTGGTCTCTTACCACCAGCACATCCCACCTTCATCCAGTTCAATGCATAGAAAATGTATACAGACCAGTTCCATGGGTCTACTGCTCTCCATTTGACCCAATGAGGCAGCTATGGTTGGCAGAGTCTTTCTCTGAATGCAACAGAGACATGTATGACAATAATCCTCAACATCTTGCTTCATGCATGGCCAGTCGAATCTGTCTCGTACCAGACCCATAGTTCTGTCATAACCAAGATGACCATGTTCATCATGCCATGACTGGAGTACTACTTCTCTATACTTCTGAGGAAGCAACAATTGCCTTTTTTCACTGCTGAGTGCACTAGGAGATCTCCTATAAACTAGTCCATTCTGTATCTGGGGCTGTCCCATTCTTTGGCCAAAAATCTGGTCAGAGGATGAATATCTGTGTGAAGCATATGGATTTGTTTCTTCTCTAATGCAACTGCCACCAGCTGACCCAATGGGTCATCTCTTTGATCTCTCCTGAGGTCACTGTTACTCAAAGCTGGTAGCGATGAAGCCTGTAAAGTGACCAGATTACAGTAAGCTTGGGGTATGCTTGCTGCAGACAGACCCAACTTCTGGGCCCAACATTCAGTGTATTGATAGCAGGTTGCAATCTGACAAATAGCTCTCACCCCTGGAGCTGGAATTTCCACCCATTCATCATCGGGGTGTAACTCTCCATGAGGTCTTCTGGACAGACTATCAGCATCTCCATTTTCGTGTCCTGGGCGATATTTCAAACTGAAATTATAGCTGCATAGAGCTGCCATCTATCTGTGGCCAGTAGCATCTAGCTTTGCAGTGGTCTGGATGTATGTCAGAGGATTGTTGTCAGTCTGCACTTCAAATTCAGCCCCATAGAGATAGTCATGCAGCTTGTCCACTACCGCCCACTTTAGGGAAAGGAATTCCAACTTGTGCACAGGATAGTTTCTTTCTGTGAGGGATAAACTCTGACTGATAAAAGCCACATGTCTCAGCTTCTTATCATACACCTGGTAAAGGACTCCCCCTAAGCCATCCCTGCTAGCATCCACATGTAATGAGTATTGCTTTGTTGAGTCAGCATATGCCAGCAAAGGGGCATGTGTAAGGCAATACTTATGTTGTTCAAATGACTCTTCACAATCAGGAGTTCAGCGACTCTCAATGAGTTCTTTAGAGCCTCTCGGTCCCTAGGGCTTCTTTCCAAGGATATCTTCATCTGTTTCATCTGCTTTCTCATCATTTCAGAGCAAATGGTTGAGGGGTCTTGCTATCTTTGAAAATCCTTCCACAAACCTTCTATAGTAACTGCAGAACCCCAGGAAAGATCACAGCTCTGTGATAGTTTTGGGTCTGGGCCAAGATGTCACAGCTTCAGCTTTGCTGGGATCTGTGGATATCCCATTTGCAGACATTACATGTCCCACATAGGTCACTGAAGGTTGGAAAATCTTGCATATGTCCAATGACAACTTCAGGCCTTCCTTCTCAGTCCTGTCCAATACTTTCATCAGTCTTTCTTCGTGCTCCTCTAGGGTCCTCCCAAAAACAATTATGTCATCCAGGTAGACTAAGACTTCCAGGAGATGCATGTCTCCAACTGTTCTTTCCATGATTCTCTGGAAAGTTGCCGGTGCATTTGATAAACCTTGAGGTAGGCGATCAAACTCAAAAAATCCCAAAGGGGTGATGAAGGCAGTCTTCTCTTTATCTTCTGGGTGCATAGGGATTTGATAGTATCCACACCTTAAGTGTAGCACACTGAACCAGTTACTGCCCACCAGGCAATTTAGAGCATCTTCAATCTGGGGAGTTGGGTACTGGTCTGGAATGGTTCGCTGATTCAGAGTACGATAGTCAGCACACATGTGAATTAACCCATTCTTTTTACTGACAATGACAATGGGAGAGGCATATGGACTTCTTGACTCTTGAATTATTCCTACAGCTTTAAGTTCTTCCAAATGTTTTCTTAAGTCCTCCAGGTCTCCTGGAGCTACTCTTCTGGAACGTTCCCTGAAAGGCTGGTCCTCTTTCACTCTTATTCAGTGTTCTGCACTCTTTGCACAGCCCACATCCGGTTCACTGGTAGAAAAACTATTTTTCTTTTTCATTAGTAGCTCTCTAGCTCTGGTTACCCATTCAGGGGGGCAAAACACCACCTCCTATATCAATATCTTCCATCTTCAACTCATTGGCCCTTCTCTCGTACTTTGTCAACACAGAAGCAGGTAAAGGAGTGGCAGAATAAACATTTCCCAAATGCACTTGTGAACGCAGGACAATGGGAGTACTTCCTTTATTCTTCAACCCCACAGGCAAAGTGCCATACAGATGCTTTAACTTGTCCACAGGCCAGACTTGTGGAACTAGTTCCATCCCCAGTAGCAAGTCACTTTCTGGATCCGTTTCCATCATGAGATGAGAGGAAACTGTTTGTCCACAGATCCTCACTTTGGATCTCAAGCAGGTGACCTGACCAGGATGAACTGTATGCTCTTTCCCAGACAGGGTCCACACATGACCAGTTTCATCTTCCTTACTGTCCTTCTCCTTTTGAAGAGCACAGTAAGCTGGTCTCAGGAAAGGATGCAATTTTGGGTGTTCCTGGGTCAACTGAGGCATCTGCATTCTTCTGATGAGGTCAGTATTTGTCTCTACTAAAATAGGTGCTGAATCATTTCCTTTTGGCCTTGGGCATACAGCAGTGAGAGTTTCAAAAACTTCTGTTGACCAAACAACTGAAGTGAAAAATTCTAACTTGAGTGAGACATAACCATCATAAGGGAACTTTGTGTCACTTAGCCCCCAGATCTCCAGATCTTCTAACTTTTCAAGTGGCAAATGTTTTAAGTATTTTTGGTAGAAGTCTCTGTGCAGAATGGTCACCAGTATCCAACAGTGCTTTACTATACACCCCTTCTATTTTTACTGACATGACAGGGGACGGTCCCAGTAGGCCATCGGGTAGTTTCTGTTTCCGGTGTTGTTCAGCTGTACGGCAGTCAGCATGTGGTTGAGGTACAGCTGGTTGACCTTGCCATTTTAACAGATAAGACTCTTTCTTCGTAATGCTTTGCAGTCTCAGATGCTGAGATTTTTGCTGATATGGCTTTCCAATTTGGTTGTTCACTTCAGATGAGCTAGAAGTGCGAATAGTAGGTAGTTTCTTTCTCCTATTATGAGGGTTAGTGTGGAAAACAGATCTAGGATGCTGTCTCTTGATGTTAGATTTTATGGAGCTCTTTGTAACTGGGCACTCAGCTGGCTCCTTCACTGAGGCCCTTTGAGGTTTCCCTGCATTGTACTAGCCAATAATAGTTCATTCACTTTTTCAAGTTTTCTGCATTAGGACACTGTCACTTTATCTTCCCTGTATCCCCATAGTGAAAGCAAAATCCAGTAAAGGCTCTGAACATCGGCTGATTTGTTTCCTCCCTGAGTCCTTTCATGGAGGTTCTACCCGATGTATTCCTCCCTTCAGCTAAAGTTACTACTTTTTTTGCAATTCTGCAACTGTCTTGGTGACCTGAGTTATTGTGTCAGTTAGGGAAGACACCTGCACCTGCAACTGTGGCACCTCTACATTGCTGACACCCTGGGCCATGTCTCCTGTTTGAGTAGTAAGCACAGCTATAGGCTCCTGCTTATGTTCACTCACTGCTTTAATTGCTGTTGAACCTTGAGATTTGGCTTCCAACAGGGCTACCTCTTCCCTCACTTCTTTAACCAACTGAGAATGAGTTAGAGTCTCCTCCCTATTTCTCATCCTCAGTTTCCACATACTGGGGTTCATAGCTTGAGCTCCTTGTAAAATGTGTCCAATCCATACTTGGTAAGCAACTTTAGGATCCACCCCCTTCTTTAGGATGATCTGGTGGAGTATTTTATCTAATGGCTTAATGTAATCAGATAGTTTCTCACCAACCTATTCATATGTATGTTCAAACTCAGTAGGTCTGCAGCCCTTTTGGTCCTTCCAAAAACATCCGGCAGTACGCCTAAATAGTCCTTGGCCGTGCAATCTTGCTTACCCATCCTTAGGTTTTATATGGTATCCGCAGCTAATCCCTTTAGACTTTCAGCTATCAGCTGCTTCTTCTGAGATTATGGGATATCCCACTCCACTAGGGCTTGTGAAGCCTGATCCATCCAAGATTCAAAACCTTCCTTTCCCTGAGGTGTGGGTTGTTTGCCAGAAAAGAGACGCAATTTGCGGTAGCCAAACCCAGTGAATGGGTGTGTAGGCTTTAAGTATTTTTCTACAAGACTTCCCAAAGCATTCAAAATGTCATGCCCTATAGTATTTATGGGCAGTGAAGCTGCAGCTCCTGGTGTAAGGCTCTGACCTACTTGGATAGCTTCTTCTGGGTTCATCTTGCTGGTAGAGTTGCTTTCCACACGTACAGGGGAATAGGGTGGAGTTCAAGGCAGTACAGGCAATCACGGATGAGCCCCCAAATGTAGTGCACCCGCAGGTGTAGCTGAAGTAGATATGGGTTCCTTCCTACCTGACTCTGGTGATACCCCTTCTTTAGGCCCATCACCACAAGGTGGCAAGTGATAACAGATTTTCTTCTAGGCAATACTTTTGTTTTAAAGGGCAATAGCACAACAACAAATTATTTCAACAGTGTACCAGTTAGCAGTAAGACAGAGTGAGATATGCATTAGTGGAACCATACATATACCCCCTTCCCCAGAACTAAACAGAAAAGATCTTGACATTCAAACATGCACACAAAGGCAATATCAATGAGCAGTAAAGCTTTTATAATGCAGCAATACAAACACGGGAAAAAATGCAATGTCATTGAGGGAAAACAAAAGGTTATAATACAACAGTACAGATATGAAAAAAGATGCAATGTCATTGAACAGTAAAGATTCTTGAAGCCAGCAGTACTAACATGAGCAAAATGAAATGTCACTGAACAATAAAGATTTATAATGCAACAGTACAAATATGAGAAAATGCAATGCCATTTAGCAATAAAGAGTCTTTAAGGCAACCCCCTAGATCAATCTAAACAGACCAATTATGAGACACTATTGTACCCTGTTTACTGGCCAGTGACTACTGCCGGCATGATGGGGCCCAAGGTTGGAGCTCATATGGATCCCAGATATTTGTAATCCACAAAGCATTTAGGGGGGCTCCACAATCTTATAAAAGTATAAAAATAATGGCTAAAAGCCTCTCACCACTACAAAAAATAGAACTAAATATAACATCCATGGGAATCAAGCAAGCGGTCAACAACAAAAAATTCCAAAATAAAGGAACGCGGACTATAGAACCAGTCCAAGTTTAATAACAGAAGTAAGCGCTTTCACCTTTCGGCTTCATCAGACATGATTTAAAAAACAATCTGTTGTTTAAATATACAATCCTTACATTCAATTGGTAAATAGAGCAGTGACATCATTTAAACAGATATTCTAAAAAAAATTTTTATATAAATAGATTAAAAATAAATGTTTATAATAAATAAATAATTAACTCACACACTAACAGTGTGTGCTATAAATACATGAAGAATACATAATAGTACAGCGTAAAATCATAAATATCTTAAACTAACACCTAATAACTCTATGACACATATAAAATAAATTAATAATTATGAATTACTCTGCATAAATAAATAAAACAAAATTGTAATACTTATGATTTCTGCCATCTATAAAGGACATAAGCAAAATAATAATCAGTTTTTCACGCAGAGACTGTAACTCTTCGCTTCCGTAATATGGGTTTTAATGAGGCTTTATCATTCAGCCCAGGCACACTATCTGCTAAACATCTAATAATCCACCTAAGTTCACTTTCTTCAGTTATGGTAACAATGTCACCACCTCGTATACTCGATTTAAAAGCTTGCATGACTAAAAAAATGAAAGTATGACTTGGGCCCCTATCTATAAAATGTTTCGCTAAAGCATTAGTATGGGTACCTACACGCATATGCTAAACATGTTCCCTTATGCATTCCCTAAGTTTCCTATTAGTCTTTCCTATATAGAAACACTCACAGGAAACGCACCTCGCTAAATAAACTACATGTTCACTCTGACAATTAGTATTAGTATGAAAGGTGAACTCTTCCCCTGTAACTGGATGTACAAACGAGGTCCTCTCATCTATATATGGACACTGTTTACACTTCTTACAGGGATGTGTGTTCCCTAAATCAAAAGAAGAATGATAGAAAGCCCTGTCTAATGGACGTTGACAGAGCATACGCTTCAAATTCGTCTTATTCCTAAATACATAACCTGGTTTAGGTCCTACTACTTTACTAATATTCTCATCTAATAGAAGTATATCCCAATACTTCTGGAATACATCTTTAATCTTACCTACATCTGAGGTCTAAAACATTGATATCCTCAAGTGTCCCATATTATAGAGGCTCTGCACTTGGTTCCCTGGTTTGGCTCTAGTTGTCCTAAGGGAAGTTGCAACACTAATAGCTTCATCAACCTCACATTGTCTATAACGTCTCTCCAATAACTTTTCCTTGAGATTAGAGACTTCCAACTCAGAACCATCATCAGTCGGATTAAGTCTCGAGGCCCTCATGGCCTGACCCTTTACTAAATTCTTAAAAATTAATGGAGGGTGCATGCTATCCCTATGAAGTAGGGTATTCCTATAACACGCCTTACGATAGCTGTGTTCAACAAGCCATTACCAAGCCTAACTATATCAACATCAAGGAAAGAGATACTATATCTAGAATAGTTAACAGTAAAACTAAGAAAACTAGTTAAATTGTTAACAACTGATACCAATGAAAGTAAATCTTCTTCAGTGCCAAACCAAATGAAGAACAGGTCATCTACAAAACGTTTATAGAACAAAACATTACTCCGGAACTCAGGTAGAGAAAAGAGTTGTTCTTCCTCCCATTTGGCCATTACTATATTGGCGTAGCTATTGGCACATGAAGTGCCCATAGCTACGCCATCATTTTGTAGAAAAAACTCATTGTTGAAAGTAAAGACATTGTTCTGCAGGTCCGTCTCTAAAAATAGAGTTAACTGGTCTATTACAACAGGAGTCAAATCTGAATGTTCAGACAAATATTGATGTACCATAGATACTCCCAAGTCATTGGGAATTACTGTGAACAGACTCTTTACATCCATGGTGACAAGAATGTAAGGTATATCATCAGGTATTCCCCTGGTAAATGTATATAACTCTAAGAGAAATTGCTTACTGTCCCTTAGAATAGTGGAATTCGCATTGACTACTGGTCTAAGAAAATACTCCAAATATAATGACAGGGGTTCTGTGACCCAGAATCTCCCAGCTACTATCAGGTGTAAAGGTGGTTTCTCCAAAGACTTGTGAATCTTGGGAAGGCCCTGAATAGCTGGGATAAGTGGCTTATTAACTCTCAAAAATTTTAATAAAGTATAATCTATATCACAACTTTTATAAAGATCATCTAACATGTCATAGATCTTAAATATCTTGTTGGTGACATCATCTAACTCAGTCCTAGAATAAGAGGTCCTATCACTCAACATTAACCTCATATTAGCTAGATAGTCATCTAGGTCCATTACAACAATAGGACCTCCCTTATCTGCAGGACGAATGACTATCGAAGAATCCTTTGAGAGATCAAACAAGGCTCTTCTCTGTTGGAAACTAAGATTCTGTCTACACTGTTTCCTACCTTTCAATTTATTAAACATACTTAATTTATGTAGATCTTGTTCCACTAACCTAGTAAAAGTATCTACCAATGCATGTAAGAAAGGAACATACTGGCTTGGGGTGCAAAAAATCTTACTATTATCTTGCCCACTAGCTTCCGCAAATTCCAACTTTAATTGTACATTTCTTGCGAAAAGTCTGGTATCTAAAACCGTGTCTGTAATATTGCTTACCCCACTGGGAATAAATGTTAATCCTTTGTTTAGAACTTGAATCTCATACTTAGTTAAAACCTTATGAGATAAATTAAGCACTAAGGATTGGGAACACGTTCCCACATTTTCTTGAGGGTGGGTCCAGTGTGTTCTCACCCCGAACCCTTCCGTTTCATCTTCCCTCTGCTGTATGTTCTCTGTCTCTGCATTTGCTGGGGGTGTTTATAGGGAAAGGGGCTGGTGTACTAGGCCTATCCACATTCAATAATGTAGATGGGGGAACAGTGGAAGTAATTTTCCGCCTAACTACAGGTTCAACTAAAGGCTGGGAATGGTTAATATTAATATTACAGTTGTCACCTACATCATTCAAATCATTTCCACCAGACAATGTGTCAGAAAAAACTGGAGGCTCTACATTTGAGCCATCTTCATTCACAGTGACCATATTAGTTGTTAATTGTGGAACATTACTAACCCTCACTGTCTCTACTGAACTCACATTCAAAGTAGTAACAGGCAATCCTGATGCTGAAACAACATTACTATTATTATTAGTCACATTATTACTCCTAGGCCAAGTAAAGACATGGCCTAGTTTAAAATCTCTATTGTCTCTATTAATTTTGTTCTTCTTCTGTTCCAACAATCTCCTTTCGTACAAATTAACATTGTCCAAAAGTCTGTCCATTGCTTGCTCAGCCTTAGGACCCGAAAATTTAGACATAACACTCTCTTGTTGTTTAGTCAAATGATTCCTTAGTTTCTCTTCCTCTGGGCCAAATAAATCATTTAATAATTGCATATAGTTATAGCTAAGTTCAAGATTTAGCTGCTGCCATTGATATAACAAGCTGGGATACAAGTTACCTGTCGTCGGCATCTTCATAATGCGCAACCCCCTCGGCACAATCTTCCTGTCCAAACAGGCCTCGAAGTGCTGGCGTTGCAATTGCATTCGCTTGAGCTTGAGGAAGTCTAGCTCCAATCTATTCATCTCCTCATATAAACCGACTAAATTGTTCTCACCATTAATGTCAGGTTCATTCTCTCCCACAGGTTCATAAGATAACAACAAGTTCTCACAGCCAGCTACGCACTCAATAAAGCGTGTAGAACACCCTTTACTGACTTCATGTCCACGTAATGTATACGGCAGCTCAATACTATCAATCCCTGTGCCGTTCATGCTCCCTCGGTGTAGCGTAGATATACAGAAGAATAAAAACAAGCACACGCAAACACAACACCAGAGGGTAAACATTCCAGTGGTTGTATCAATATAAAAAATAACTCCAAAAAATAGAACTAAATATAACATCCACGGGAATCAAGCAAGCGGTCAACAACAAAAAATTCCAAAATAAAGGAACGCAGACTATAGAACCAGTCCAAGTTTAATAACAGAAGTAAGCGCTTTCACCTTTCGGCTTCATCAGACATGATTTACCACTACGTCGAGAATATCCCAGTGACCAGGCGCCGCAGTTCCTCTGACGAGAAAAATGGAAAATCACCCATTAGAACTCTGGTAGTCATCTATGGCATCTCTGCAATAAGCCCAAGGGAACTCCTTTTCTTGCTGAATCATATGCAGGGGTGGAATTAGTGGTTTCAGACTTCTCTCCTGAATCCACAAAATACCATCATCCAGGATTTCAGCAAGAGACATACACAAACTGCTACCTCACTTCTCTGTCCCAAAACACTAGAAGAAACAATCTAGTTGTGCTGCAAGGCCCTTTTTCCTTCAGCTAGTCTTTCAGTCTTCCCTCCTTCAGCTAGTTCCAGTCTTCTCTCTTTCACTTTCGAAACTGAACTTTTATATTCCTGAAAAGGAGCTCCACCTTGTGGTATAATGGAAAACTGCAGTCTATTACTTCTACAAAGAAATACAGTGGGAGCTACATACAAGACATGGACTGGCCAGTTAGTGACAGCGAGAAGATGTGATTCAGAAATGAGTATAGCCGTGATGCTGAAGACCTCATTATTGGCGCATTAATTTTAATTAATTTATAATTAAAAATTAATTTTAAGCAATAAAACATAATTAATTATGTTAATTATCAGCATAATTAATTATGTTCCCATGAATTACCACATTGATGGTAGTCCACTGAACACAGAAGGCGTTATAAGAGATCTGGTAACCCAGGTTGACAGCAACCTCTCTTTTGACCACCACATTGGCAGTGTGGTCAGAAAGTCCTTCTATGTGGCACATCTCATTTCTAAGGGTTTTGCATCCAGGAAGAAAGAGGTCATTGTCTCCCTCTACTCTTCCCCTTATAAGGCCAATCATCGAGTACAATGTCCCATTTGGCATGTACCTCACTAGACACCTGCAACAACTGGAGAGGCCACAAAAGTACTTCACAAAGAGGATCCTGGGCCTTAAACACTTGTCCTATATGGACAGACTCAAAAAACTCCAACTATTCTCTTTCTCATATTGCCTACTTAGAGGCAATCTCTACTAAACTTACAAAGCCATGTCTAACCCAGCTCTGTTAGAAATGCTACATCTAAAGAAATCCCAATCCCTCTACACTACATGCTCCCGAAATCTCAACCTCATTACCACAAACAAAAGAACAAGCTGGAGGGACAAGTTCATAACCCAGAGACTGCCCATGCTATGGAATAGACTTCCCATACATGTCAAGCAGAGTGCCTCACTGTTTCTCTTCAAGAGGAATCTTGATGAGTGGATGGGAAATAGAAAATTCACCCCGGGGATTACTCCAGTGGCACTACTCGACAGAGGCACTGGGGACTTAGGTCAGGTGGAATGATGCCAGGGTAATCCTGTGGGCTAGGCTTGTAAAGGCTCCAGGGCCATTAGCCTAGTACACACCTATAAACATATTACCATGTCCCTGAGTCGAGCAGTAGTGCTGTTAGACATGACTATACCAGTGTTCTCTCCAGCAGCTTTTGCATCTCATTAGCAAGTGTAGCCCCATACATGTGGGCACACACTCACACACACACACACACACACACACACACACACACACACACACACACACACACACACACACAAATTAAAACATCCATATACTTATCAGAGCCCAGCTAAAGTCCAACAAACAAGGAGACACATGTACAAACACTCCCAGGCATTTCCACATATACACCTACATCCACTTATCAGCAAAACAAGACCCCCCTTACTCAATCACACTCACAGAAACACTTACAATACACTCACACAACTTCATGCAGCCTCATTCATGTCCCTACAGATATGTACAGACGTGTCCACACACATACACAAAGACCATCACATCACCAGGTCTGCAATGAACCCACCCTCACTGCAAGTACTTCCACAGGGCTGAATTTGTGAATGTTGCATTTTTACTGTGAACACTTTTTCCTCCTAGAGTAAAATTTTATTCAGCCAAGTGATTCTCTGAATCATTCGGCCAAGTAAATCAGGAGCTACTGACATTATTGGTATATTAGCTACTCACTTGGAATGCTGCATTTGTGAGACTATTCTCTGTGTCGAGGCTCCAAAGAGAGGAAAACCTCAAGGGTAGAGTGGGCTGTGAATTGTTAAAGTGTAACATGATGGGGAAACTTTCTGAGATAAGGCTTCCATTGTTCCGCAAAACCTTTTTGAATCCCAGAGCATATAAATTCTGGTACAGAAATGTCTAAAATATTAGGTTAGATGACTGTTTACCAAATTATTTTATAAAATGATGCTCCTTTGTGGGTTTAGAAGTGTGTGTGTGTGTGTGTGTGTGTGTGTGTGTGTGTGTGTGTGTGTGTGTGTGTGTGTGTGTGTGTGTGTGTGTGACTGTGAGAATACACAGGTATGTTTGTGTCATTTCTCATGGGCTGAAACTGACTCAGAAGCTGTGAAAATACCAAAGAGGGTTTCTCCAGGCTAATGTTATATTTGCTGTCTGGTCAAAATATGCATCAAATACACATATTCTTACTTCTGTGATTTTTTTGTAGGATTTTGCCATTTAACAAATGAGATTTTGTATAGGATAATAGTTTCCTTTTTGTAAACCATTCAATCCCATCAAATATATGCAGTCAGCAGTTTTGTTCATTTTGTTTAAAGTGCAATCTTTTCTCTGCAGAACTGGTTTCCCCTAATTGCCCTGATAATGTATGTTGCAGATGTAATATAGTCCATGTATAGATCACAAGCCTGACTCTGACATAAGAGCAACTATACAGCATCAGAGTTTACGTCAATGCAAATATGTGCCCTAGATTTATGATAGCATTATAGATGTGAAGTTAGTAAAGAAATTCCTGTGAGAGATCAAGCAAGATTTTTTTTCCTTGATAGGATTGCAAAAAGCATCTAGAAGCTAGTGAATGAAAATCCATGTTTTAACAATTTAAGTTAATTTTTTTGTTGGAAGGCTGCTTCAGAGTTTCCATGGTTATTTTGGTATCTTAAATGTTTCTGCTGTATCTTCCTCATTCTCAGTAATATAGATATTTGTAATATTGTGCATTGACATTGAATTCATGTAAACTTAGTATAATGTACATTGTTGATGGTATAATAACATACAGCAGTTGAAGGAACTGAAGGCTGTAGCAATCATTAAAAATGACACTAATTAAAGATCTGGGGATAATGGTAGGGAATAATTTAATCTTGGACCACTGGGTGCATACATAGTCAGAAAAGCATATCATGTAGTCCATCTAATTCTAAAGATCCAGACTGTCAGTCATTTCAGAGGAATTACCATAACACTTCACTGATTTAACCAATTATTGAATGTAATGCTGTATTGTATAGCCTTCAAACAAACCATGTGAAACAACTAGAAAAGGTACAACAATCCCATACATGAAATACTACAAGGTTAGAAAACCTCAGCTATTTAAACACTGCTTCCCATATTCTTATTACTTTCTGCTTCTTACAGGTCACTAAGATATAACCTCTGCTTGGTCTGGAAGTCAAAGGCTGATCTAGTTCTGTTTGAATGGTAGGCTTGGAATGTACTGCAGAAGGACAGATCTGGGGAAACTAAAACAAAAAATAAATAACAATACCAGAAAAAAATGTAACAGACAAAACTACTCATTACCTTCAACAATCCTGGAATATTCGTTGCTTCAGAATCAGAAGAAGTAAATAATATCGTGTGCGTTTGTGTGCGTGTGAGTGTGTGTGTGTGTGTGTGTGTGTGTGTGTGTGTGTGTGTGTGTGTGTGTGTGTGTGTGTGTGTGTGTGTGTGTGCATGCGTGCGTGCGTGTGTGTGTGTGTGTGTTTTCAGCCAAAAAGAATATGAAGTAGCCTGGAGATTTTCTACTAGAAATCGTGATGGAAGGAAGCTGTGTGAAATCACAACTTTTGCATGTAATAGAAAAGAGTCTTTAGAAATAATTAGATGTTCTGCTTAATAAAACCCACCTGGTAATTCAATAAACTTGCTTACACGGAGTTTATGTGTTTGCGAGATAAGCAGCAGTGCTAATTGCATATGCACATCATGATGCTTACACAGATACAACTGAGGTTTTGTGGCCAGCAACAGTGTTGTTGGCCAGGAAACCTTGTAAGCAGCATGGAGGCATATAACCCAATCAGACAAGTTTATCTATGGGCAAACTTGCTCTGCAGAATTTCATGGACCTCCACAATGATTACCTGGGCTAAAATTAATATAATGAATGCATTAACTACACATTATGGAAGAGGGTACTCGGTGCAATGTACACTACAACATGCTTTTGGCAAAATGAAATAAAGATTTGATGGTGATCATCAAGGGTACATAGAATGCACTATAAATACACTAGTCTGGGGAAGTGTGTGTATTGAAAAGGACCATAGACATGAATGATAGGAATGAAGAAGAGGACATGTGAAACATGATAATGTACACCAGATAAGGACATGCCACTGTACATACAACCCAAAGACAAATCAGTAGCATGAAAAGTAATCACATATGTGTATATCACAGTATGTACTGCTGTTGATACCTGCTGTGCAGCTATATTCATATCATCATAAAGTTATAGTATATTATGTGACTGTCACACATGGTGACATATCAATGGAGATGATTGGTTGTGATAAAAACACCCTGTCATGATCGCTGGAGAGGACATTTAGCAAGGATGGTATATACAATAGGAGTACATGCATATTGTGAAGTTGTGCACAATGACTCGCTTGAATATGAATGTAATGTCAGAATAGGTCTCAACCAATCAGAGACACACAGCAACAGGCTCATGGACAACAGTAAACAGAAGAAGGCACAATTGTGGACAAAGTATCAAAGTAATACCACCATTAATCTGTGACATTAAAATAGAATATGTGATTGTGAGTTATTATCCATATTCTGCATGAACACACTCATACAACTTAAAGATTTGCCAGTAATTTATAAGAGGAATCAAACACTCCTTCCTCAAAAATGACCTTTTTTTGGAAGTGTTAAAAGGGACAGTGTTACACCTGTAGTTTAAATTATGAGCAGTCCTGGCAAGTTGGGAGGTTTGCATGGTAAATATATGCCACAGACCACACTTGCAAGAATATAACCCATGCCATTAATGTTGTCAATGAGCTGTGTATTTGTTGGGTGCATCACAGGAAGGTGTATCACACATGCATCTTGTGGAACACCTTGAAGAGATGTGTGTACTGTCAACTTCTAATGGTTGTGCATCACAATGAACACTCATGTATGGCCAAAAAGATCTGTAGAAGCTCACTGTGGCAAATCTGATACACTTGAGTAGAGCATCCCTGGAAGACACAGGTATCAGCCATATACATAACAACACTTAAAAATGACACACTATTATCAGTAGATTCCCTACACACACTGTGTATTACATTCATATGCCACGGACAATAACAATGGATATCCTCTACAGCATCTGCAATTGATGATTGTGAATTAAGAAGTGCTCCATTATAATGAATGGTACAGTAATATGTGATACTGATGGCAATGCATCAATATGCCCATGTACACAGAAAATACAGCACTGAAATGTGTAGCAAAATGAGCAAGGACTCTGCCACTGTAATACATTTCACATACCAACCAAACAATACATGGTGCACATGATCACTATTACCCTGACATTGCCATGGAAAATGTTATGCTGTCATATGACAAAATCACCACCTCCCCCAATAACCCCCCCCAGAGGGTACCACTACACTAGCTGCTGGGGTAATGCTACCTGAAGCTGAGGGCCCAGGTAGTGCAGGGGGTGCAGAGTCTGTACTGCCAGGTTGTGTCTCAGATGTGCTGGGCATCAGTGTGGCAACCATTGGCCTACCTCCCTGTACCGGAAATAATTTTGTTGGTTGTCAGAATATTATAACATCAATATGGTGTCATCGCACATATAAAAATAAAAAATAGTGATAAATATTGGGGGCAAGAGAAAAAAAAGAAAAAAAAAAGATAATTAGAGCCATTATATGTCAGATACAGTACATTTTTACAATAAAATATATTTTTAATTTTAAATTAACTGTACTTTTTAAAACCAAAATAGGAATGAGAATTGTACCAAATAATCTTTGCACTATGCATATATTGTTCTCATGCTTTAACAATCATACAAATTAAGTTAACAGCACGGCATTTATGCCAATGTTGTTGAAATTAGCATTTAATCTTTTTTTTTTAGTATCTACATAATGTTATGGTAGTCAGACAGCTTGAAAGCCACTAAGTTTTAAGCTTGACAATAAATATTGGAGAAGGAGGTGGTGTGCAGGATTGGTGACCACAGCTGTTTTGCCCATGCAGTTATGTGGCCATTAGTAACAGCATCAGCATCCTGGATGTAGGTATGCACAGTGCAGTCTCTATCTTCACTTTTCGCTGCACTGTCTGTAATTGACCACATCAACTGATTTTGCCATTGCTAGTCACAATGAAGCAGATCTATACAAACATCCACTCTAAGTGAATAATAGCAGGCTTCTGGCCATTTACCAAATCCTCTCCACTATTTCTCCATTTTCCCAAACCCACTTCTGAACTTGATTGTTCAGCAATTGGAGTGACATAACACCTTTTTAAGAGAGCACAGGCTCCCAAGCTTATTAACATACTATCTGAAATATATATATATATATATATATATATATATATATATATATATATATATATATATATATATATACACACACACGCACACACACATACACACACACACACACACACACACACACACACACACACACACACACACACGCGCGCGCGCACAACTATTTTTGTTACTCTTATAGTCACAGAAACAGTCACTAATGACTGCTTTGCAGACACCCAAGCAACCACCACCTCAAGACATAGCACATGCAACACATAGTTCACAAAGTCAGTGTGCTAAACAGTCACAGCCCTTAAGGCCAAACAACATGCCAGGCACACTTGTAATAGGTGACTCCATAGTCAGGCACACTGACGTCCCGGTCACCAGACTGAACAAGGAGAGGGTCACAGTAAGCTGCCTGTCGAGAACTAGAATCCGCCACATAACACAAGCACTCAGGTCACTCCACAGCAAGTACAAATATGACTCAGTCATTGTACATGCCGGTGTGAACGACCTGAGACGTACCTCCCTGGACTATGAAAAGAGACATAGAAGAGCTCTCTGATTATGTAGCCCAGGCCGGTATGACCCTGACCCTGAGCAGCATCTTACTCTCACCAAGAATGATGCCACAGTACAAAGATAAAATGATCAGTTTTAACAATTGGCTTAATTACTGGTGTCATTCTAAGGGGATCCAGTGTCTGTCTGCTTGGGATGACATGCTTGACAAGCCACGCTGCTTCGCAAGGGATGGTTTGCACCTGTCACCCCTGGGCTTCTGGATATTGGCCAAGACTCTTGCCACCCCCATAGTGCCTTTTTTAGGCAAGGCTCAAATGACAAACCTACCTCCCTAGAAAACACAAGTGGAAAAAAACTAAGGGTAATGCTGCTCAATGCCAGAAGTCTAAACCTCAAGATGCACGCCCTCGAAGCCCTCCTCAGTATGGAGAACATCGATGTCTGTGCAGTGGCTAAAACCTGGTTCAAGGCTCCTGAGAGCACCCCAGCACTATCAGGTTTTACCTCATATCATGCTTTCCGGCCCCAAAACTTGGACCGAACCACAAAAGGAGGGGGAGTATCCATTTTCATCAAAGATACACACACCTCCAGGTTAGTGGCAATGCATGAAGCATCGGAGACTATCCAGGTGCAACTAACCATAGGCAAAACTGCCTTACAGTTTGTAGCATGCGACAGACCACCCTCTCAAACTCAGGAACCCCACACAGCCTTCCTGAAGACACTGGAGAGTATGAATGTCTCTCCAAATACCATCATTTTGGGAGACCTCAACTACCCAAACATAGACTGGGAACATTACTCAAGCCCCAACACCCTAGCCCAAAGGTTCTTAGAATTCATAAACTCAAATGCAATGGAACAACTAGTCACCATTCCCACAAGAGGAGACAATATACTAGACCTGATCATCACAAACATGGGGACAAAATGCTCCACACCGGAAGTACATCCCACTTTGGTAAGATCAGACCATAAATTAATCTCACTGGAAATCCACATCCCGCCCCCACCCCCTGCACAAAAGACCACAGTGAAGAACTTCTCAAAAGCAAACTTCACACTTCTTAAGACTGAAGTGGTATCTTTCAAGGCCCCTGGGCCAGTGGAAACCACAACCCACACTGCTGAATCCTTTGCAAATGCCTTCTATGGGCACCTTCAAAAATGCATGGATCATGCAATCCCAAATAAAACCAAGACCCATTCCCCCAAAGGTAGGCGCCCGGTCTGGTGGACCCCAGCCATAAACAAACTTTACAACAGGAGGAGGAAGCTACTACATGACAGAGCAAAATCCCTAAAAGGGAAGGCATCTCTGATCAGTACTAGCAAAAAACTACGATCACTCATAAAATCATCCAAGGCCATCTTTGAGAGAAAAATCGCAAAAGACACAAAAGACAATCACAAGGCCTTCTTTAGCTATGTTAGAAACCTGGGTGGAAACTCCCAGATATGCTCAGAGTTAGTCCAAAATGACACAAAATACACTGAACCCACTGACATTGCCAACATTCTGGCAGACAGGTTCAGTGCAAATTTCTCCTCCCCCCCAAAAGGAGAAATAACTATCCCAGCAGAGTGTAGCCTCCCTAACATCTCTGATGCCCAGATGAGAGCCGCCCTCTCTAAAGCTAAAAACACAGCATCAATGGGACCAGATGGTGTCCCAGGCTGTGTGCTACATGAACTCCAAGAGGACCTAAACCCACACATAAGGCTGCTGTTTAATCTTAGCCTTACCACAGGATACGTACCCAAAGAGTGGCGTACGGCAACAGTGGTCCCACTTCACAAAGGCGGTGCTTCTACGGACCCTGGAAATTACCGCCCCATAAGCTTGATGAGCCTGGTCTGCAAAGCTATGGAGAGGATCATTATGGAACTCATAAACAAAGACATTGGGGACCTACAGACATTGGATCCTACCCAATTTGGCTTTGTCAAGGGTAGATCCTGCCTTTTGAACTTGGTCGACTTTTTGAAACAGTCACTAAGGCCATTGATGAGGGTAAGGCAGTTCACACAGCCTACCTTGACCTTGCAAAAGCCTTTGACACAATACCCCACTCGGGCATCATAGACAAACTCACCAGCTTAAATGTAAACCCATATGTCACAAGATGGGTTGCAAACTGGCTCAAGGACAGAACCCACAGGGTCAGAGTTGCTGGAGCTATGTCAGACTCTAAGCCAGTCACAAGCGGTGTCCCACAGGGCTCAGTCCTGGGACCCCTCTTGTTCGGCATTTATTTTTCCGAGGTACAGGCAAACATAGGGGGATTGTGGCTGACAAAGTTCGCAGATGACTGCAAACTGGGCGCCATAATTGATACTCCAGCGGACACAAACATCCTTCAGAGAGGCCTCATAGAAATGGATAATTGGTGCCAGAGCCATGCCCTTAAGCTGAACGCCAAAAAATGTATAGTCATACCCTTTGGGAAAAACAAGGTACCGACAAATTACCACATAGGCGGTAATCCATTAAGTATGGAAGAGGTAATCAGGGACCTAGGGACCCAGGTTGACAGTAACCTCTCATTTGACACTCACATTGCCAAAGTGGTTAGGAAGACCTTCTATATTGCCCACCTTATCATGAAGGGTTTCACATCTAGATCAAGAGAGGTCATTGTGCCCCTGTACTCTTCTCTTATCAGGCCAATGATTGAGTACAATGCCCCATTTGGGATGTATCTCACCCGACACCTGCAGCAGTTGGAAAGACCCCAAAAGTTCCTCACCAAGAGGATAAAGGGTCTTAAACATATGTCATATGCTGCCCGACTGAAAAACTCAGCTCTATTCAGTCGCATACCGCCTACTCAGAGGTGATCTGTGCCTGACGTACAAGGCCATGTCCAATCCTGAATTAATGGACATGCTCCACCTCAGAAAATCCAAATCCATCAGAGCCACGAGAAAAAGTGACTTAAACCTCAACACAGAAATAAATAGAACGTGCTGGGGGGACAGATTCATAACCCAGAGGCTCCCTACACTCTGGAACAGAATCCCAGTCCATGTTAGGCAGAGCCCCTCACTGACTCTATTCAAGAGAAATCTCGACGAGTGGATGGGAGATCGTAGGTTTACCCCTGGGGTCATCTCTGTGTCACTACTAGACAGAGGCATAGTAAACTAAACCCTAAAAGGGCATAGTATTCTCATCCTAAGGGGTGGTGTAAGCCACATACACTCTGGCTAGGCTTATAAATGCCCTAGGGCAGATAGCCTAGTACGAACCTATGAACCTATGAACAAGTTTATTTATATGGATAACAAAAATAATGCAGTTGGGGAATAAAAAAAAAAAACTAAGTCACATACAAGTATTTTCATAATTGCAGACTCACAGCAATCTAGTCAATGTAAATAAAGATTTTCCAGCCCAATTCAATAGTGAATAACAATCTTCAATCTGTTTCCAAAGTAATTCAGTGCTTACAAGGTAAATCATTCAAATAATTATCTTAGATAGACAGGTATCTCCCCTCTCTCTCAGGACATCTGCTTCCCATCCACAGTTTCAGTTTTGTTAGCATAGCCGCTTCGGAAACACAACTTCAATTTCCCTCAATCCCCTGAAGGCTCCCTTCTCTTTTCACTCACCGTAGTATGTAAGTAGGTATGACCCCTTTCACAGAATCCTTCCAAAACCCCAAATGATATGAATTTGTCTTCCTTAGAAGAGATGCTTAACTTACACTGCCAGTGGTAACTTCCTCCCTTTTAATCACTATGGATATAAGCCTCACTCCAACTTGGCTGCTTGAAAGGTTCCTTGTACAGTATCCCCTCTGCTACAAGCCACTACACCATTCCTTGTACAGGCACTTGGCTCTGCACATGACTCTCCCCCACACACTCATTACATCCACTGATGGTCTGTACGCACATGACAATCCATAGACATTAGAATAGATATGATGGAGGACAATGGGTTATTCAAAGTCTGTATGTTTGAAGGATTAATACTCATCCTGTCAGCATGGGCTTACAATGTGTTTGTTGGCATAACCACTACAAAGGGGCACTGTCGACAAAAAATAACTCTGTTTTCCTAACAGATAATATTTAAGCATGCCCATTTTATTTCCAGGTACTCTTTCTCAGTGACAGAATACATTCATTCAGCATTACTAAGCTTTCTGCTGATGTAGCAAACAGGATGCTCTGCCTTGAAAACTGTCTGGAATAAAACTAAAGCAATGTCCATGTCCAGTGCATCTGTAAATATAACAAATCTCTTAAAGTCATTTGGGGTTATTCCAGGATATAATATGTTCATTAGTTGCTGAATAGCCTATTCATCTGCAGCTGTCCATGTGCCATTCACAGGTATCCTCCACCATCAGACAGAGGCATGCAACTGTAAGGAAGTTTACAATAAACTTCCTGTATTAGTTAGACAAACACAAAAAAGCTTTTTACTTGTTTTTTTTTTTTCCTAGATTTTGTCAGATGATTTTTGAGTACTGCCACCTTCTCAGCATAGGGTTTTTATTAATACCAATGAATGACACACCCCAAATAGCAGGCTCCTGCTATATCCAGTTTGCACTTAGTTGAATTGGTAGTTAGTCAACTTTGGTACTGTGGATGCAAAATGTCTTGCACTCTCAGAAGGCATCTTTCCAATTTTTCAAGCAATATTGCTATATCATTAGGGTAGGCTGCTTCATAGCTGGTATGTGGTTTAAGAATTTTATCCATTAGACTCTAGGGCTGTATTGGCCATGACTTGATAATAGAAGGGCCCATCTGGCATTAAGATGGACAGCTTTTCTTTAGCTTCCATGGCTGGCAGATTTTGTTGATAATCTATGGCTAGATTCAAACTGGAAGAAACCTAGTTTTGCACAGTCTTTCAACCAGTTCATCCACATTGGGCAGGAGTCAGATTTGACAATACCATTTAACCTTCTGAAATCAATGCAAAACCTTATAGGTTCCTCAGGTCTGAATACCAGAACAAGGAGGAATTCCACTCAGTTTGAGACTATTCTGTGACCCACAGTTTAAGCATTTTTTATATCTCTTCTCTAACTGCTTGCTGTTAAAAGTCTCGTATTTAGTATGGCTTCAGATTCACTTATTCAACTTGCAGTTTCTCTGTTGTGCTAGATTAATTGGGTACTGTCATGAAATTCTGATTACAAACTCTTTAACTTCTTGTTGCTGGGACATTGAAAATCTCTCAGACATTTTGACTTCAGGACACATTATTGGGGGCCTTAAATTCCTCAATATGCAAGCATGCTCACTACAGAGAGAGACCTCAGTTTCTCTTTAAGGAGTCACAACATTTATGTAGTCAGACTTGCTCTGGTTTCCTTTTTCAAGAAGTCTTTTCCAACAGATTGCATTACTTATTTTTTCCTATAAATGGCAGTCTGCACATAGTGACAGTGTTAAAGCTATAAGCTTTTAAATAGCTGCTTCCTGAAGTCCAGGGGATATTCCAATACCCTGTTTGACTAATGGGAAACTGTACAAGTCACTTAACCAGAAATTATTCCAAGTCCATTGAGAAATTGTGCTAGGCTTTTCAATGGCGGATTGAACAACATGCCTAGTAACTGCCTACGAACTTCAATAGCTACTTGCTACTTTCAAATGATCTTATTTTCGGATGTGGGTACTAAACAAGTACTCCATCTCATGATTTAAACTCTCTGAGATGAACATTTGTTTCATTTGCTCTCTGTTGTTCTTCTTGGGCATTTTCATACTCTCCTTCTATAGGTATTATGGGTATTAACCCATCCTGTATGTCTACAAAGTGCTATATTATATGTTTAGAAGGGTTGTTTTCCTTCACCTATATTTCTTTTGCTATATCCAGCAAGCTTCAAGGATACCGGTTGTATAGTAGTTCAACTTGGGTGCACTCCGCTGAGGCTTGAGGTATTTATAGCTTATAACAAAGAGAAGATATGGTAGATAGTGATCCCTTTCTGTCATCCACTTCTATGATCTTCTGCAACATGGACTTTGCGGTCTTACAGTGTTTAATTTGTCCACCTGTTTAAGGCTGGTATACAGATATCCTCAACTCTTTCATTTTAAAAGTTATTTCATGCCTTGCTCTGGATATGAGTGGATTATATGTCAGTAAAAACTTCTTGAGGGATTCACATTCTCAGAACAGCAGGAATTCATTTGTTGTGGCCTTTGACCTGACTCCATACAAAGGTACTGCCTTAGAAAATTGTGATGCATAGTCAATAATTACTAAAGTATACTGAAGTCAGTTACTTAATTTTACAAATGGATCCATAATGTTCATTGTTGTCATTTTAAAGGGTGTATCCCCAAGGGCATGAGGGTATGAAACGATTCTTAAATCTTTGGCTAGGTGCTGTCCTTTGATGCTCTGAGCAGGCTGCATGGAAGTTCTCCATGTCCTTTGGAATGACAGGCTGGAAAAATGTAATTAAAATTCTGGCCTATGTCTTAGAATTCATTAAATGACAGCTCAAAGTGTGACAAAATATTAACTTCAATACATGTGCCTCTTTCTAGAGCACTTGAATTCAGATAGTAAATTTTTTGTTTGTTTGTTTACAGGTAAAGATACATATCTAGATGAAGGCTTAATATTAGCCTTCGGTGTGTGCAAGTCTGTTTCAGAAATTGCATTTCAGTTAACATCCTTTCTTCTAGAATAAATAGTTGTGTCAGGATCACTTTGAGAAGCTCATTTTCTTAAATTAGGAGTTAGTGCCTTCTTAAAGTTATCGACAGCTAAGACTTATACATTTTTTGTGCACTATTTTCCTCAGAATATAACAACAGCCTTACAATCAAACATATGTGACCTTACTGTTTTGTCCATGGTGAATATACATTGTGAGATTTGAAACACTCTGCCTCAGGAGGACCTCCAGCCATTGCCAGCATCCCTTTTTTTCAGTTTTTGACAACTATGGTCATCTTCACTCTTCAAGTCAGCATATGCTCTCAAAGTGACTGTGGACAAGTGTGAAGACATAGTCGTTCCTCACTCATCTTGGTGCCATTTCTCCCTAGATGCAAATATCTCAAACATTAGCAGGTATGCTGCTACATCAACTTCCAACACAAGCCTCTTCAATGGTGCACTGGGTTTGTGATCTCTCAACAAGCCATCAAGATGGCTTGCTATAACTGTACATTGGAGACTAACTGTTAACCCATAGCAGCACGTCTCTCATGTAGGCAAGTTAAATGTCAGTCTGTAGATGTAATACCTCCTGGTAAAGCTGCAGTAATGGCTTACATAGACTTGTTAGACAGTTTTAAGTCTCCATCAGCTTTTCCATTCTCTTTTATCAGAAAATAGGCATTGCAATACATGCCGTTAGACAGGTAGTCATCTTTAAATTTGTACTGTTTTCATAAATGCATGTTTTTAACCCTGATCGATTCAGCCATTCACAGCTAGACAGGTGGTCCCAGAGACAGGCTAGATAAAAAAACTTTTTCTAATTATGTTAAAAGTCTCAGAAACGATGCCCAGCATTGTGCAGAGCTAATAGTAAATATCACATACTCAGACCCCGAGGACATAGACAGCCTATTATAGGACAAATTTAGTCAAAACCTCACCCCACCCTCTTCCCAACAATATTTTAAGATCACATACCCACACCTGCATCCCCACCAGTCTCTCAAGAACAAGTTCTCAAGGCACTAAGGCCAAGAACTCTGTGTTTATGGGGCTAGACAACATATTACTCATAAGTCACAAATGTGGCCTGTTTGATCTCCTACAGAAGTGACTTAATATCGATCTCAAAACAGGCTTCTTGCCAGAAGCAGTGATGACAGCAAACAGTCTTTCCCTTGTACAACAGAGCCATAAGCCTGACCACACTTTCATATGTAAGGCTATGGAAAGGATCATTATGCAATTATTAAGGAAATAATTAACCTACATTCTCTTAATGCAGCTTAGATCAGATTTGTCAAAGAGTGGGTCCTACCTACTTAACTCATTAACAACTATGTGGTGTGGAATGTCACACCTCTAAAGCATACACACATTTTGCATTCCATAGCATTTTCTGAAAAATAAACTTAAAAACCATAAGAAAAAAATGGAAATATTTTGTGAACAATAAAAGCTATTAAAACTGTACAAATCAGTAAGAAGTGTTCTTCGTAGTGATAATAGTGCATTCATAGTATTTTCATAAACACTATAATATATTATAAAATACACAAGCCCCAAATTATATTTTTTGTAAACTTTCACAAGCTTTCATATCTTGAAAACTGCACAAGCTACACAAAAGTGTCAAAAAAAGAAAGATTTCTCCACTACAAGACACCATAGACTAACAATCTTAGTGTAATTTTGTTAATAGCTCCTTGTCCTTTTTAATACTGCCTATTATTAGCTGGTAAGTCACTTAGTTAAAGAATTCAGACCCAAAAAAGTTCTGGATGCTATAAGGTGACATGGGTGTGACATGGAAATACACAAAAAAGTTATTTTAGGCTTGAGTAAGTTTACCCAATCAACTTCTATGAAAAATAGCTGTAGCAATGGGTGAATGTAAAACAGTGCACAGTTAGACCTTGCAAAGGCATTCAACATCATCCTACACCTAGGCATTGTACACAAAAACTCCTAGCAAAATGTCAGTTCCTGTGTAACTCATTGGATAATAAATTGGCTGAGAAATAGATCCCAGGCAGTTAGTGTGGGCAGCTCCACCTTCTCAGGAAAAACTGTCACTAGCGGATTCAGTCCTTGGACCACTCCTCTTTGGTATTTAAGTCAACGCTAATGTTATGTTTTTGCCTGACCAAGTCCATAGGTGACTGCAAGCTTTTTGCCACCATAAACTCTTCAGATGACACTAAGATCCTCCATGAGGGCCTGTCTCAAGCAAATATCTGGTGTCAAAACCATGGACTAATGCTAAGTGACAAAAAAGTGTGTAATTGTATTCTTCAGCAAGCATGACTCCCCTTGAAACTATCACATTGAAAATACACCCCTGAAAATGGATCCTGTAGTTAGGGATCTGGGAACTTATGTTGAGAATGAGCTGTCCTTTGATAACCACATATCCATTGTTGTAAGGATGTCATTTTGCATTGTGCAGCTTATATCTAAACGACCCCAGTGCTTTGATGACAGTGAAATTTTAAAGTTAACATTAGATATTAAGTCTCAATTTACCAGCATCCCAAAATTAGAAAGAGTAGAATTTCTGAAAGTCAATTTATCTGACTTTAATTGTTATTCTAATTAATTTATTAACAACATCTGTTTACCTCTGAGTCTACTTTTGGAGATCATCTTTTTTTATTTTCAACAATAAATATTACTAGCAAATGCAACGTGTAGTGATAGGAACTACAATTGCTTTGTACTTTTCTAATGCAGTTTTGGTATGGTGGGAGGTTTCTTTTTTTGTCCAAAGTCTCAAGTTACTCTAACATTTTTACAAAAGATTTGTTGACAACCTGTTCTTTATGTGGAGAGGAAATACTATGCAGGTAGAATAATTTATTACATAACTGAACACTACACTGACTTTTTGGTTTTCTTCTGGGGGACCATAGGACGTAATGAAAAGTTTTTAGACACAAGATCTCACTGTGCCCCCATCTCAGAGAATGTATGAGAATCAAATATATAGAAAGGAAACCTTTGTAAAAAGTTATGTTCATTATTTGAGCAATCACCCCATGTTAAGAAGTGTAACATTTTGGGCAAATAAAAAGGTCATCTAGTTTGACATTTAATTATGACGATTTTATGAACAAATTATCTAACATCATGCATATGTATGAAAACAGAGGGTATAAGAAATTTGCTCTTTTAGACACTGCTAACAAAAGTATATTAGATAGGAACACATTTTTCCTTCTATTTTGACCAGTGGCCAACCAACAGGTAATAACCGATATATAGATTTCATGTTGTTTGTGTATGACGATTGACAGCAAAAATGTATATCTATAGCTATATCTATATATATATATATATATATATATATATATATATATCTATATAAATGTATGCATATGTATATATATATTTATATATATATATATATATATATATATATATATATATATATATATATATATATATTTTGTGTATACTAGGAAGTCAGTACTTCCATTTTCAACATAGACTGCTTTGCCTTCAGGTTATCAATACTTGTGTTAGTTGACCAACTGAAGGTAAATCATGCATATATATTATATATATATATATATATATACATATATATACATACATATATATATATATATATATATATATATATATATATATATATATATATATACACACAGAGAGAGATCTAAATGATACTTTTATTTTAACATACACATGTATTTTGTATAGAGGCTAGTCACATGATTTTTTTATAGAAGCTAGTCACATGATTATTAATTATTTAAAGTCAGGTGAATTGTGTAACAGGGTTTTGAAGAAGTCCTGTGGCTATGGGACAAAACTGCTCTGTAAAGATATATGGTGTAATTCTGTTGGCAAGTGATTTTTCTTTCTTTTTAGCTCTATGAATATTTAATTATTTACTGTACCACTTAACTCGTTCTTATTTATTCACTTTAGAACTATTGTGGTTTGTCTTTTTTTTTTTTTACTTTTTTATTAATTAAAAGGTATTGATTGCTAAATATGATGAACTGCTGGCATCTGGCTGTAACTGATTAGAATGCTGTGTACATTGCTATTTACTATTATTTGTCTTACCGTCAAAAGAGAACAGTAAGTGGTGAGACCCAGAGCCTGATAATCTGGAGTGGTGGCTGCTTATTACTGTGAGCCAGGGCAGAAGGCTGCAATGTTGGAAAATATTACCAGGCTTCCCCGGTGATGTGCCTGTGTGTCCATGTAGCTCATGCTTGTGCAAGAGTTTATTTAATGTACAGTTAACATGGGCAAGTGAGCAAAAGAAGGCACTAAATCTCAAACAAAATGGTAAGAAAAGGATCTGGGGACTAGGTAAAACATTCTGCTACAGGTGGGATGTTCAATGAGGAGCCTATTCTTGGGTGTGGATGGTGAAGGCACATATGCAGGATGGCAGTGCATATACCCAGCATGCTCTTGTGGGCAGGCTGTACTTAGTACATTATTCTGTTGTTTATACTTATGTGCTTGTTTACACTTTAATCTGGTTGGCTGCAGTAATGTGTCACAAGACCATGCCCTTTGTAGCTATTCATACTGTTTGCAATGGTGGGTATCAACCTCATCTGCTATGATAATCCCTTTACACTGATTGTCATTGGTGAGATTCAACTCCCATCTGACTGACTAACTTCCTTACACTGGATGGTGGTCGTGAGATTCAATCACCATTCCATCTCCCTGATCAACAAGCTATTCCTTCAAGGAATCTTGAAACTAGGTCATGGGAGGATGCTATACCACCTAAACATTAGCAGTTTTAATTTACTTGAGAGAAATATTTACACATGTGAGAGTGTACCCAAAACCTGATTTACATCTTTAATGGATGGGAGATTGTGGGGGGGGGGGACTACTGCAGACATGCATACTTTCAAGGGATATAATACTGAAATTCAATCTAGCCTGGATGCAAGCATTTGCACATATTAAAAAGAGGAGAATGATACATGAAAACTCTTAGGCTTATTATTTTATAGGGAATGAAAGTGGGCAGGTGCCTTCCACAGACATATGCATTTTAGAGTTACTTTATATGACCAGGTACTTTTCTCTCAAGTTCATTGTTAACTGCAAGGAAGACGAGAGGAGGAAGAGATAAATACAGACTTCTCTTGTATTACTTTGCATGATTTGCTATGAGTTCTGATCAGTGAAGCCAACAAGAACACACAGAGTAGGCTTTCTGTTTGCCATCAGGTATGCATAATCACATATAGACTTTCTGCATCTTGTGCACTGCGGTCCAGGTCATGGCACATCCAGACTGCATAGTGTAAGCTGCACCATCCTTATTTTATTTCATTTTTAACAATGTAATCTAATGCAACTTATATAGAAACTGTTTTTGATTATTACTGGGGGCAAACCATGTCTGTCACACTGAACATGACTTTAATTGTGGCCACAATGGAACACTACTGCACTGTGTTGTAAAAGCAAATCATATAGTCATGTGCTAAGAAAGAACAGCTGTTACTTACAGTATGATTTAAGCAGTGTTTGCCCAGTTAATCCAACTGTGGGTTAAAAGGTAGTCAGTGCCTGTCCCAGTGCTAATGGCATGGTAGTAGGACAGTGGAACTAATCCATCACAGTAAACGATCAGTCTCTCATTCTTACACAGCATGCATACCTATATGAGATTTGGAGGAATGCAAATTTACCTGCATCATATCTTTGAGATGTAGGAAGAAACCACACTACCTGGTAAAAGCCATACAAGATGAGGTACAGCATGTATATTTCAGACAGAACACATATTGGAGAACCAAGTACTATGAGGCAGACATTGCTAACCTTTGTACTATCTAACCTATGGCTAAATTCTCTCTAGCTACAGTGGCATTATTGATGTAAGGATCTGAAAGGGAGGGGAGAACATTACTAATGAACAACTGATCCTTCTCAATGATCCAAAATTGATCAAATGCTACAGTAAGAATGAAACAGCCCTTTTTCTCTAGGACTCAAACAAATTCCACATAGTAGTCACCTTCTAGCTGTACACTTAAAGTAGAGGGGTGCTACTGGGGCAGGAATCTCTGACAAAGGGCATCAGTCCATCAAGAAAAGGGGGCAGATCAGTGCTTGGTAGGAAAGTACAGCTTCTTCAGTAGGCCTTGATTTAGATCATGGATTAGTTGCCTGTTAACTGATGTACTGTCAGCTCTCCTAGGTCCTAGCAAACCTCAGTTTTATCATAAGTCTATATAATATAACACTGCATTACTTTTTCTAAACCTGTCTAAACACAATATACTGTCAGAAGAGCTCTGAAGCACCACGTCACAAGTGAACCAAAAACACAAAGTTAACTAAAATAAATGAAAATAAGAAACTCTGTGTAAAACCAAAATAATATTTAAAACATCTTACTAAATGTACAAAAATGTATAAAGCATTACCACAACAGCACATTAAATGCATAACCCTTCATCTCAAGCAAGAAAACCAAACTCACTGCTCATGAACTTCTCAGTGGAAACTTTACTGTTAAACCGTGATTTCATGTGCAACTGTGTTAAATGCAAAAAAAAAATATATATATATATATATATATATATATATATATAGATTCACTACTGAATCCCGAAATAACACAATCCCGAAGACCTAAATACCGAGACTATAAGCCCAAAATCCCACATTACTGAAATATTAAAACCGCGAAATTCAAAATCGCAAAAGTACTACATACATACAGCACACACACAAACATACACACAGCCTCCCCCTATAACCAAACAAACCACCCTACACTAAAGACCTACTTTAATATTCTAACTCCGAGATCGCACAAACATACACACAAGGCAAACTCACACCCACACATTACAGCCCCTCACACACACACACACACACACCACAGTCACAACACACACTTACACACGCTAAAGCCCCTCACAAACACACTTACACACACATACTTACCTGAACCACAACACCAGAAGCGCTAACTCAAAATCCCTTAACATCGGGATTTTGAATTTCGTGCTTCTGGTCTTTCGGTAATGTGGGGTTTCGGCTACATGGTCTCGAGCTTTTGAAATTCGAGATTTCAAACGTTCGAGATTCAGTAATGTTCCCATATGTATATATATAAAATTCAGTAAAACTTACATGATAATTTTTACCATGTGTGTATCACGGTGTGATGCGTACACAGGAGCAAAAACTTTTAGATTCAGGAAACTCACTGTGATGGTGCACAGATTTGTGAACGCACACACAAATATGGAAACTTTCTAGGTATGTAAATTACAGCATATGTAGCTGAATTTTATGATAATGAAGCAAATCAACATGGTGGAGCGATTCAACAACCTGCAAAGCAACCCTGTAGACTCAGTGTTCATGTTGGCCTTGTATTCCAAAACTTTCCAAATACAACCACAGAAATGAGTCTACATGGAAACAAAAGCTCTTACATTTGTAAGGAACTGCCCTTGACATGTAACGTCACACATATTTTGACCAAATTACACAGGATAGATGCTAGAAAATCAGTGTAACAATCATAATAATGTCATTTCAAATGCAATGACATAAATGCAGCTTTGCTCCCCACCCCCAAATGAAGAATATAATTTTAAGTAATGCAGGCTGCTAGAAGGTGTAAACCTCCATGAAACAGAGTATTATACTGTAATGTAAGCATATGCAGGGTGCAACTGATGCATTACAGTATTCTTCTGTTACAGCAATTGTCTCTTGTGCAGTTTCTCTGCTTACATGGTTACTAACCATGTAGATTCTGGGCTGTCAGCACAGTGAAGATGCAAATGAGGTCAAAACTCATTAGCATTGTTGAATCACAAAAGAGTAACCATGTAGGGATATTCACATTGTGTAGGCACTTCCACAGTGTTCGTGTTGAATGCATGGCAACAGTGAATGCTGACATCGGGGGGAGGTCAGGTTACACTTGCAGAGGTGAATATGTAGGGCTATGAAGGGTGAAAGTGCATATAAGCAGTGCACAATTCCTAAGTTCTGTGTCATCCTCTTCATTGTATCTTAAAATGTATCGGATTAATTTAAATTTATTTTTTAATTTTCTTCCTTGTTTGTGAGATGTGGTGCTTAGCGCAACCACAAGAAACAGAGTAACGGATGGCAGGTTTCTGTTTGCTGTTGTGTAACTAATCCTGTGGTAGCACATGTACGTGTTAAGGCTAGAATGTAGATGGTTCTGGGTTCGACTCTAGGGTGTGCAACCTTTCCTTCACTTTTTTATGGTTCATGCCTGCTTGGTATCCGGAGAACATAGGAAATATCAATTTTGCCGATGCTTACCTTATTTATGCAAAGGTGCGTGGTGGTGCACAGTGGTACACATAGAGCACTTATGAGCAAGTGACAGGTATTTTAATAGATGCTATTTATAACATAAGCAGGTGAATTGCATATTAATCAACCAATCCAACATGGTGGACCTATTCAACAATGTATAAAATATCCACGTAGCCTAAACCTGTTTTTCCTTTATCCTTCAATACCATTGGAGAAGGGACAAGGAAATTTTAACTGACACAATGCTAGGGGCTGTTCCAGCTATTCTACATCTGCGTGTGCTAGAGGCTGAAGCCAATGCTGCTGGTGCTGCTAACAATAGGCCTAGACCAAGAAGGATGTGAGTGTTCAAACCCAGGGTATCTTTCCAGGTGCTACAAGAGCTGGAGATTGTACATCACTACATGGTGGACAGGAACACATCACAAGAACTCTGTGATCTCTGCCACCCTCAACTCAGAGCCAGTGCCAACCTAGGGGAACCCATCCCAGTGAAAACTAATGTAAGTGTAGCCCTTAGAATATTAGCTACTGGCACCATTTAAAGACCAACTGGAGACATGATGGGTGTGTCAAAGTTATCAGCCTCCAGGATTCTCCACAAATTTCTGGATGCTATGCTCATACATGCCAGTGAGCAAATAAATTTCCCCCGTACTTCTGAAGAAAGAGCCAGTAATATGAAATTACTTTTCCATGTAGCACACTAGCCTGTAGTACTGGGTGCCATAGATTGCACTCATGTACACATTAACACATAACCTGGTGAGCAGGGTAGAATCTAAATTAACCACAAGGGATACCACTCCAACAATTGCCAAGTCATGTAATGCCCTGGGAAGTATCTTGAATGTGTGTTCTAGCAACCCTGGTAGTTATCATGACTCCCATATTTGGTACACATCACAACTGTACCAGATTTTTGCTAGAGGAGGACATCCCACAGGGCCATTTACTGGTGGATGCTGGCTTTGTCTTGGAATCATGGCTTATAACATCCATCAGAAGTGCGCACACACCCACAGAAGAATGCAATAATGAGGCACATGCTCAAACTAGAAACATCATAAAACATGTGTTTGGGCTTCTGAAGTCATGGTTCAGGTGCCTAGATATATATCTGGAGCCCTGCAATATAATCCATGCACATGCACACAAATAATGACAGTATATGCTATGCTTCACAATCTGATCCTGTAGAAACAGCTGCAGCAGGATTAGCCAGGGGAAGGGACACATATCCCCCCAACAATGCCTAGGTCACCACAGCCAGAATCAGAGGAAGGCTTGGAGGAGGAAACTCCAGCTGCTGTCCTAGTAGACATATGCAGTCATGATCAGTATGTCCTTGCTTTGGCTAAGATACAACTCTTAGCACATTCACTGGCCACCTAGGGACCTAATACATTTCTCCTACTCACATATATTTATCAAAATTGATGCCATGCAACTCAAAGAGCCTTTACCTCCCCAAGCATTGGTTGTGTACTGCTTGCATCAGACAGAGTCAGCCCTGAACTAAAGGTGGGTCAACTGCTGCATTTGCAAGGTAAGTCCTAAATCTAGGGTGTATTCTTTAATAATATTATGGAACATCCTTGTATTTCCTAACTTGGTATAGTAAGCAAGTAAATAGTGGTGGATTTGTACAGAAAGTACCTTAACATGTAACATCAGACACTTGTATTACTTATATTTGTCCATTAGTAATTAGTAGGCCTCAGGCATGAAAGATTCACACAGTCATACCTCTGAAGAATTCTGATGTTCCCTGCATGGCCTCAGTTTAGCACCATACCTTTGTACTGGTAAACCATTAAAGACAGAAGTTAGAAAGTGATGATACACATTAACGTTTCAGACTTCAGACTTACTTGTGCCATAACAGTAACTCAGCTCAAAAGAACAGTATATGTGTGTTTGTGCCATCAAACCTGGATTTCATTTGTTGGCAACTGCATATCATTATATTCCCAGTTAATATCCTTTCACATGTTAAGGCCAATGATATAGAATGGCTTAAACACTGCATGTGTTAGATAACTGATGAATGATCATGAAACATATAAAGGTAACACAGAGCTGCATATTTGTAAGCATAATTATGAAAAGTTGTGTAATCACTAACTGCTCTATGTCGAAATATATTAAAGAGAATTAAATATACAAATCAAAGCTAATGGTTTGATAGCAGTGTACATTCTGATGCAGATGGTTGTGTGAGGAATGCCTTTCCAATTTTTCATTGATGCAAAGTCATTTGTGTGGCCAAGAGGACTAAGCCACCTCCTGTTTTCTGAAGCTGTATTGGTGTGAGGGTTCAAATCCTGACATATGTAGAAATTTGTGATGTGTACTATCAAGTTTACTGTGTTTGTACAGATTGTGTGTATGTGTTCCTTAGTTTTAGTATTTTTTCCTATGTGTTTTCTTTTAATTCCAGTTTTGTGCAATGCGCTATATCCCAAAAAAATAAAAAAAAACATTTGGCTAAGTTTATCCTGTTTGCACAATGCACAACAAATGGGGACAACCAGATTTCCTAGAAAGCAGACACCCAAAAAATGGAAAATGGATACATTCAATTAATGGTCTTAGCCATCGCAAAAAGCCAGCCTGTAGTACAGATGGGACCAAGGCATATTAGCAAGCATTAGCAATGCACTTCATGTTTGCGCACTGCTTCCCTGAGTGCAAACAGGCCTAGCACATGGATGTACACTTTGTTAAACATTGCGGAAATCCAGTGCTAATTGCACAATGGAATTGTATATATGACATTTTATTGTTACTATTTAATGTCCAGCTCCTTTGTATGACATAAAACCACATGTGGAAACCTTGCAAACAAAGGGCAGAATATTATGGAATAGAATAGAACATAATATAATATATTATTATATATAATATAATAATATATGTCATGACAATAATAATAATTATAATAATAATTATAATATATGTTCTTTACAATACATCCATTTGCCCCCCCGCCCTCCCCAAACCACCACAAACAAGCACTACAACCCTGGGGTCTCATTACTTTTTCAACACAAATATCAACCACAATACAAAGTATTATATATAATGCTATGGGCTCACTCATGGACAGGACCCACTTGGTGGTGTTCACAGCCTTGCTCTGCAAAACTCAAAACACCAAGTACACTCAATGAGGGTACTAGTGTTTTACACAGCTAAGCTTACAAACAACCTACTGCTATCAGGCTACTAGCCTCAGATGACACTATGAAGTGATGTACCTTTGCAGGTCTCCCAAGCTCTTGTCCCCAACCCTGCCTATCAATGTCATCTACTATAAGTGCGCCTGCAGTCCTGCCAAAATCAAACTTGTGCTGTGGTGTATGTGATAAGTACTGTGTAGTGTAGTCTGTGTCATTAGATACAGTAGGTAGGGGTTCTATTTTGACTGCAGTTAACTGTGAGTGTGTGTGTGTGTGTGTGTGTGTGCGCATGCGTGCATGTGTGTGTGTGTGTGTGTGTGTGTGTGTGTGTGTGTGTGTGTGTTTGTGTGTGTGTGAGTGTGTGTGTGTGCATGCACATGCGCCCGCTTGTGTGTGTGTGTGTGTGTGTGTGTGTGTGTGTGTGTGTGTGTGTGTGTGTGTGTGTGTGTCGGTCTATATTATAACATCAAAGTTGTAAAACTTTGAATGCTATAATATCAAACGCACTACATCGAAGGATGAAAATAGCAAAGCCCCAGAACATCGAATTCTTACCTAGGGCAAGATTTCGGTGGGCTGTTCTGTGGCTTCGCTATTTCCTCCAATGTGGTGCGATAGTTACAGACCTTAGGGTTATGGTGCAGGTTAAGGTAAGTGGATAGGTAGGAATGTATGTATTGTGTAGTGTAAGGTTGGGTTTTGTTAACTGTATGTGTGTGCCTTATTTAGTTTGTGTATAGTTCTGTAGGGTATGTGTGTGATAGTTACAGACCTTAGGGTTAGGGTGCGGGTTAAGGTAAGTGGGTAGTTAGGAATGCATGTACAGTTTAGTGTAGGGTTAGAAGTAGGGTTTTGTTAAGTGTATGTGTGTGGTTTATTTATTGTGGTGTGCTTGTGTTGTGTGCATGTTTCTCAGAACAGCTAATTTTTTCCATGGGAAAAAATTTACTATTCTGAGTGTTCAATGTTATTATATTTCGAAATTCCAAGTTCAAACATATGGTGTTCGATATTTTGGAATTTTGAATATGTGATATATACCCGTGTGTGTGTGTGTGTGTGTGTGTGTGTGTGTGTGTGTGTGTGTGTGTTTGTGTGTGTGTATTACTTGCCAGTTTTTTGAGACTTGCACAAGCCTACACATCTTGTCTCTCACGTGGCTTGCTGATGTAATCTACTATAAGTTCACCTGAGAAAATCAGACTTGTGCCGTGGTGCATGCAATAAGTTCTGTAGCCCGTGTATTTAGATAGGTAGGGTTCTATTCTCATTGCAGTCAAATTTTGGGTTTGGTTTGTATGTGTATGAGCCTTTTACAGCAGCCTGTAAGACACTGTTGTCTTGCCCTCAACAGGCACTGCTGATGTCATCATCTATAAAGTGTTGTCTAACAAACACCAAGTCGGACATGAGCCATGGTGCTTGCATTAAGAATTGTGTTCTGTAGTGTATGTACTTAGATAGGTAGTGGTTCTATTCTCACTGCAGTCAAATGGGGAGTTGGTTTGTGTGATTGTGAGCTGCACTTTAAAGTGAGCCTTTTACAGCAGCCTGTGGGACACTGTTATCTTGTCCTGGACAGACACACATCTGTCATTACCAGGTTATACAGTAAGCAAAAGAAGCTGCTATCTACAAATACAAAAGTGAAAACCCAGACCTGGAAGACCACCCTCCTCAGCCTAAACAAGCAAATAAGATACTTGTGCAATCTCTAATCCCAACCCTTATTTTTCTCTTTTTTTTTTCTTTCCCCCTACAGCACAGCAGGGTAGGGGTTGTCTATGGGTTCCACCTTCCCCCACTGTACTGGCAATGGCACTAAGTCCCAGCATGTCTGAGCCACAACTTGGTAGCACTCCTTGTGCTGCCTATGCACTACCTGGTCCCTCAGGTACTTATTTCTCAGAGGACAGGCATGTGGTTCCCTCCAGTAGCAGTGGCAGAGGAAGGATTTTATTACCCAAGAAGAACTGCCAAGAATGGTGTGTAGGATTGTGCACTTCACTGTGGTTGCACGCCTATGCCAGATAGAGACACTGCTCTCCATCATTGTGCTGAATAAAACAAAGAGATGCAGATGTCAGCCACTGCAGCCAACAGTGCAGTGAGGTGACTAATTACAGTCCAGTGGGTGAGGACTCAATTTTCATTGTCAACCAGCTTTACATCCATAGGTTTGCAAGGTCCACAGCCTTACCCCCTACCATGATGTTCACCCACCTCTTGTGTTCTTCACCATTTCTGTCTCTTGTCTTGTATGTCCTGTCTATCTGCAATTGATTCTTCACCTTTCCAAATTACCTGACTCAGACATACCTGTGCCCCTTCTGCAATATACCTCTCTTTCTTCAAAAAAAAGTGGGTGGGAGGATGGCATAATGGTTAAGGTGTTTACCTTACAGACACAAGGTGCAGGGTTTGATTCTCACACGGGGTAATTGGCTAGGCTTGAAATGGCTCACAAGGGCAGTTATCCTACTTCTAATCTATGAACCTATGGAAAAAAAATGGGGCACCTGTCCCAAAGAAAAATACTTGTCCCATACATAGTTCTCCATATCACACACATGTCTACTTGACACACATGAGTTGGTCCAATTGACTATACAACATGACTGCATTGTCACCTCTCTCACTGGAGGTGACAGTCCAAATTCAACTTATCTTCTGTACATATGATGAGTTTTTCAGGGCACATTCTCTGTATATGTCATATATTCACAATACATACATGTGTTGTCTACCCCCCAGTAATAAAACCCTGGGGGCTCAGTATTTTGCACACATGTATCAATCACACTACAACGTGTAATAAATAATGTCGTGTGCTCCCTCATTGACAGGGCCATTCGGTGGTGCTGGCAACTTTGCTCTGCTAAACTCAAACATCCAGGTATGCTCTATAAGGGTACTGTTTTTACACAGCTAGGCTTCTACACGCCTAGGACACACTGCACGGTTAGACTACTGGCCTAATATGAACCTATAAACCTATGTACCTATGCAGGCCTCATAACCTGTTGTCCCCACATGGCCTGCTGATGTCATATACCATACGTTTACATGCAACTACATAAAAGTTAGACGTGCATCATGGCACATGTGTAAAGTACTGAGTTCTGTAGTCTGTATACTTAGATAGGTAGTGTTTCTGTTCTCAATGAAGTCAACAGGGTGAGGGTGTGTCTCTACTCAGCAGAGTAGATGTGCTATCTTACAGTTACTTCTCCACTGGTATGGCTTGCTAGTCTTTTCATACTTGCAGAAGCCTACACATTCATTTCATGCAGCCCTCCCAAACTCTTAGCTCCCACATGGCCTGTTGATGTCATCCACTACAAGTTAACCTACTGACATATAAAAGTCAGACATGTGCTGTGGTGCTTGTGTATAGTACTGTGTTCTGTAGTTTGTGTACTTAGGTGGGGGTTCTGTTCTTACTGCAGTCAGCTGTGTGTGTGTGTGACAGATGTTACTTGACATTGCAGAGATCCTTTTACACCAGCACGCGGGACACTGTTATCACCACATGCTTAGACAAAGTTGATATAATCAGCTATATCAGATTATTGCACATACAACCATTCCACCAGGCCAGGATCATACACTGACATGGAGCCCAGGAAATATCACCTTAGGTTCATAGAAGGATACTAGGTAGAGGACTGGTGACAGCTATGCTTTGTGGTATGTCTGGTGAGGATGGGGGGGTGGGTGAGGTTTTCCCAAAACTGGTAGCGGATTGGTAATGTCCTCAGGATCAGTATGAGTGATACCATCAATTACTAGTTGGTCACAAAGCTGGGCCTTCACTTTTAGATGTTTGATGTAGCTCAAGAATGCCTACTGATTATCTTTATCTAAGGATGCTACTTTAGGTTTTTGCATGGCTTTAGAGGACTTGTTAAAGCTGTGGAGGGTGTCCTTCCTCTGCTGAGTCAGTTCCCTCTTATTCTTAGACATAACTTTCTTCTACTTGTATAACCTATGTATGCTTGATACCCACTAGGGTGGCGTGTTTTCTATGAGGAACTTGTTTTGATCCATTCATATTCAGCTGTTTATACAGGTCATTTGTACACACCTCTATATGGCAGTCATTGCTGACAGTGGTAGCTGGGGGGTTGGAACTCTATGGTGTTGGTTAGGAGCCTATAGTTGCTGTTCAGGGGGTGTTGGGTATTATTGTGAATGTGAATGAGACTGAATTATGATCTGACCTAACCAGATGGGCCAACACACAGGAGTTAGTGCAGAGAACTACTATGCTGGTCAGTACTAAATCTAAGACATTCAATTCCCTTGCTAGCATGCAGACTGTCTGTTACATAGCATGTGTATTAACAAAGTCCATGAACTTTACAGGGAATGTGTTTGTGCACATATATGACACCAAATCAATGGAAGGATAGTTGAAATCACACAAGACAAATGTGTTTTGCTGTCTAGTGAGTGACTCAGTTAGGTTCAAGTAGGCAGAGTAGTCCTTGTGGTTCAGAGTGGGTGACCTGTAACTATCAATGATGTGGAAGGGAATTTTATATACAGTTAGTTGGACTTGGAGTAGCGCTACAGAGTCTAACTCTTTGACCAGTCTTGTGGTGTATTTGTCTTTAATGAAACTGTATGCACCTCTCCCTTTGGTTCTTTCATGCTCATTTTGATGTGTGAATGTGTGGAAGGCATTGTACCCCTGTATGGCTAGGGTGCTCTCTCTGTGGCCTTGAACCATGTCTGTGTAACTGCATAGATATGGGCATCTTGCAAGGTAAGTAGTTCTTCAAGTGAGTGCATTTTCTGATTTACACTCCTTGCATTAAGCTGCATCAGTTTGTCAGTGGTGGATTATTTTATGCTGGGGCCTAACTTCTGACATTGCCTAAAAAGGCCACTATGGAGGAGATGAGCACCTTCATATAATACATTGAGGTACATCTCCAGTCATTCACTGCAACATGGACTATGACAGAGTCATAATGGTACTTGTTGGTGACAGATTTGAATGTTTGCTTGATCTGATGGACCCTAACACCTGTCAGGCAGCTGAATCTGACATTCTTCTTTTCCAGCCTGGTGAGGGGGACATCTGTGCATTTCATTATGGAGTTGCTTATGAGCAAGACATTTGGTTTTGAGGTGTTTTGCCTGAGGGGCTTATTGGCTGAGACACTGATGTGTGTATTATTATGTGTAATGGATTTTTTAGGTCTGCACTGTGTGCAGTACGTTTGCGCCTGGGAGGTATCCAATCTTTAGCTAGGTTTCTAGCAAGTAACTCTGTGTATGTGGGTTTATGGGTTGTGAGCCTATATGCAACAGGTGAATTGTGTGTGCTGACATGTTTGATATCTGGTTTGTTGTTATATGAGAGAATTGATTCCAAATTCATAGTATAGATACAGCTTTCACATGTTGTTTCAATTTGGTTTAGCAGTAAATGTTTGTCAGCATACATGAGTCAATTGCTTTTTTGCTTCCGGAAGCCCATGCACATCAGGCTACCTGGAGACATGGTAGGAAACTGTCCATCCATTATGGAAGATATGTACTGTAGTAACCAGTGGGGAGTGGGCTAGATGGACCAGAGTTTGGTGTAAGACTAACAAAATGTGTCTATTCTGTGGCAGGCTAGGGTTATAAAAATGTGTAAATGTTTTATAATGCACACCTGAGTTGCTCACAGGGCAGCAGTGCAAGCTCTGAGCAGCTACAGTAAACTGAGTGCAAACACCCCAAAACACAACACTGGAATACAAGTGAAGCTGAAATATTTTAAACAAGTAAAACAAGGGAAAGGCCAACAGTGAGCCTTATTCCAGCAATCCTCAAGTCAGATAGGTTCTTGGTTGCACAGTTCTGCAACATGGGTGTAGGGGGGCCTTCTTAAAGTAAGAGGGCTGATTTTTGTGCTCCAATGATACAAAACAGTCTAGATTCAGCAAGCCTGAATTGAGCCTATGCTATAAAATGCAGAATTCAAAGAAATCCATAGTGCAGTAAGCCGCAATCACAACCGAAGAACAAACATTTTAAATAAAGCAGCCATCCAGTATAATACTCCAACAGGACTGTAGATAACAAACCTTCCTAGTGTGAAATAAGTGGTCTGGAACACAAGTGCTTAAACCAGAACTAAACACTTTCAGAATAACAAACACAATAAGCCTTCAACCAGCAATTCCCAGCTTAGAAGGCTGTAGGCTATCCTTCCCCACCACAACAGTCTTCACCACAAACCTTTCTAATGTAAAATAACTGGTTTGGAGGTCAAGTGCTTAAACCATAACAAATAGACTTAGAACAACAGCCTCAATAAGTATTCAACCTGCAATTCCCAGCTCAGAAGGGCAGAGGCTGCTCTCTCCTCCCACCAGAGTGTAGACTACAAACCTTTGTAATGTAAGGCAAGTGGCCTGAAGCCCAAGTGCTTAAACCAAAAGTAATAGGCTTAGAATCACAGTTACAATATAATGCGATACCAGACAGATGACAGTGACATGTCTGTTAATTTATCCACATACAACATGTCATGGTTAGTAGGACCTGTGTTATCTTGATGAAAGCCCTGTGGTCTGTCCAGCTGCTGCATGTATCTGGTGAGATTCCTGCAAAAGACAGCATTATGCTGTATTACTGTTATGATGAATTTGACTACAGTGCTATCATACAATCCTGAGATCTGCATGTGATGGTGTGTCTCACAATGTGCACCATACGTATGTACTGGAAAACATTAAAGAGGCAGGTTATAAAGTAATTACAAACATTGCAGTTACAGACTTCACAACCGTTACAAGAGAATACACTACAAAGTACTGTCATGATGATGTTATCCACTGTATCATTTGTTAAGGCAAATATAACTGACAGGTACAATTATCAGTTCAACAGCATAAATGAGGATATACTAGGCACAAATGTAGCTAGGCACCCTGTGCATCAGACACAAAGCTTTTGTATCCTTAAACTCAAAAAGAGAGAAAACATGGATATGGTGCAGTTATCATCACTTACACTGGGTGCTGGGGGGACAGGAAGTCTAGGCTGACACAAAAGGTTGGTGAGTGTGTGTGAGAGAAAAAGTTAAGCAGGAAGGCTGAGTGTGTGTCTGTAGGGGTTCTCCATGTGAAAGTGGTGTGTGAGAGTCTGCATGAACACAGCAAAGCCCAATGCTAGATCCACATCCTGGTTGTTGGACAGATGTGAGCAATGCATGGTGGAGGTGGCAGTTCATTCTTGTCACCACAGACCATAGAAACTAGCTCTGCCAGGAGTTGCGCTGGCACCTCCACACCTAAGGTCAGATCGAGTGCTGCTACCTAACCATAACAGATGTCTGCTGGACATCTTTCCTTCATGGGAATGCCCAGGACCCTAACCTCATGGCCTGCCATGTCTGGGTATGGACAGCACACTCCCTGATGGACCAGCAGAAGTACTGTCACTACAGGAGTATGATCAGGAATGGCCATGTTGGCTCTCAGCAGATGTTGTGACTGATCTATGTCAATGAGGATGCCATTCCCCTCCCAGCAGACATTCCATCACAGACACTGTTCATTCCATTACAGACACCCCTCGGTCCATCACAGACACTCCTTGTTCCAATGTGTCATTCATCTAATCCAGGGAACTGATGACATGGTGGAGGCAGATTGTGTCACATCCACAACCCTGAGCATTTGCCTGGAGTGCCTTTATGAACATGCCTGTGCCTCCATGATGGCCCTAAACATACATTGAGTAACATGGTAAGAGACACCTGCAGCAGGTGGAGAAGGCACAGCAGGCCCCCTCAGAGCACCCCTATCAACTCTTCTGCATGACACCTCGCCAGTACTTTGGCTATGGCCAGACTCAACAGGCACTGAAGCTGCAGTAGCCACACTTCCTTGCACAATGTCATTGCCTTCCACCTGTCCTACATCTGTGGGCTCAGTGGACTGGGTAGGCATAGGCCTACTACCTCAGTTCACAGAAAAAGAAGAGGGTGGCTGGATGTCAACCTCTTTGTCAGATTCAACCTGTGCACCCCCAACTGTGTCTCAGTTTCACCACCATCATCATCATCAGTGTTTGAAGAGACAATGACATCAGGTGGCACAAGGCCTACACTCCCACTGTCATGATCATCTGTGATAAAAAGGGAGTAACACAGGCATAAATTGATATCTGCACTACTATGGTGCACTATATGCTAAACAACTAACAGTGCTATCACTATTACAGACAGTACAGCAATATACACAACAGGCCTAAAAATGACACATTAGATTACTAGAAATTGATCTGCAGTACTGAAATAACATGATTTGGCTTACCACATGCAGGAGGCCTATGGTTCTGGATTCCTGATGGTCCAAAAAGAAGTTAAGCAAGAGGTAAGGCCAACATCATTACATTTAACAGTAAAACAAGAGGTACTACAAGCACTTCTCTTAATCAGCATGACGTTTTACTTTAACAAGTACGTGGTTGACAACTCCAAAGTGAGCTTATCACTGTACTAATATTCACTCTCTCTCCCCCCGAAAAACACAAGTGACACAGAAGTAAGTTTTATCTCAGTTGTTTTACTAAACAACAGTATTGAACTGGTCATATAACAAAGCCTACCTGGAAGCTCTTCCTGTGACTGAGAAGGATTTGCACCCTCATCAAGGACATGTTGTGGGCCACTCTGCTGTAAGTTGTCCTTTGCTAGATGATTCACCAAGAATTCCTCATTGGGGGTGAGAGGTGATTCTGTAGTAGGCCCACTCCTGGTTAGTTTATGGTCTTGGGCAACAGCAGCTGCATGCCTCTATACAGATGTGAGCATGTCAGTGGCCCTGTGGTACACCTGCTCATAAGTATGGCTGTGGCCACCCAAGGCATTTATGTTATCAGTGATTTGGTGCCATATCCTCAGCCTTCCTGGTACATTGGGATGACCCCTTCCAAGAAGGAAAATGTCATGTTGATGCAGTGTATCCGCTATTTTCATGCTTTCTGCCTCACTGAAGGGGGGTCTGCACCTCAATTATATTTTCAGTCCTAAAACACAACAGAATGATAACACACATAAGTATCACATAACTACAAATTACCTGTTACCAGATAAATCATCTAAGGTTGACAATCAGTAGTACCCATTGGAAAAACATAAAACAGTCTACAGATGTGAAATACTAACAACTGGCAGAATACAAAACAAGGAGAGCAGCAAAGGCAACATATCCTTGTATGTGCCATAGCACTAACTCAACTGTGCCACTCCCAAAAAGAACAGTCCATTCTAGTTTGTGACATAACAGCAACATCTCTTTGCTTCCTCCACCCACTAAAAAACAGGCACATGAACCATTTTGCTAATAAAACACACTGGAAATGCTAAGGACCTGTCCCTGAAGCATGCGTACATCTGTATCACATGGCTTACTATTTTCTGGTCTATATCTTATGATCGAATCTTTAGTTAGTCGAATAACTAAAGCTCGGTCGCTAAATGTCAAAGTCCCAAAACCATGAACAGCAGTTTCCACAGACGGAAACAATGCCGTTGCTCCAACTAAAAAAAAAAACAAACAAAAAAAACATTAAACACAAATCAATTGGGAGGCTTCACCCCCCACACCCCCCCAACTAAATATACCAACTCCGATATCACTCCACATTGTATAAAAGAGAAAAATCCACGTAATGGCTAAACAAATTGTTTCACATTGTGGTTTTGCGACTTTGACATTTAGTGATCAAGCTTTAGTCATTCGACTAACTAAAGTTTCAAACATATAATATAGACTCCTATTTTCATATACTGTCAATCATTTGTAACTCTGAAATGGCTTGACAAACATGGCCATGCCATCAGTATACTTCTAACTAATGCATACAAATAGCAATGTAAAAGGCTTGATTCACATCATTCATTAATATATTCCAGCATATGAATTATGTAGGTAAATAAAATGACAGCACATCTGCTTGAGTTCAATACTCCTCTATATCTTGGAGAATAGTTTGCTTTGCTGAACAAGTAGCAAATATCCTCACCATCAGTTTGGCTAGCTGCAGATTTGCTTTTTATAATGGAGTAGATTATTAATGGACTGCATCTGTCTAGGCTGTGTTTCAGGGAGGATAATTACAGCATAAGCAGATGAATTGCATGCTAATCATCCAGTCTTGTGGAGCTATTCAAGAAGTTATAAAGCAACCCTTTAGACTCCATGCTGTTTTTTCCCTGTAGATTTCAAACGTAGTGGAGTACAGACACACAAAGTCTACATAGACAGAATGTTAGGAGCTGCTATTTCTTAACTCCATTTTTATGTGCTACAGGCTACAGACAATGCTGCTCTTTCTGACAATAGGCCTAGGCTGAGACAGAGAAGAGTTTTCATGCCGCATTAACTTATCACAAAATACATGACGTGGACATTGTAGAGTGCTACAGGGTGGACAGGAACACTATATGGGAACCCTACAACCTCTGCCAGCTTCGACTCAGAGTCATAGCCTGTATCCTCTCATGTATTGGCTGTGTACTGCTTGCATCACAGTCAGCCTTGAACTAACACTGTGTCAACTGCTGCATTTACAAGGTAAGTCCTGAGCATGTACTGTATTGTATAATAATATTGTGACATGTCCTTGCATTTCATCACTTGGTACAGTAAGCAACTGCAAGGTGGGAGATTTGTACAGAAATTAATTTCACATGTGGCAGCAGACACTTATTTGACTTGTATGTGTCCATTAGCAAGTAATAGGTCTCAGGCCTCAAATATTCACACAATTATACCTCCCCAAAGTAATGATGGTCACTGCATGCCCTCAGTTTAGCAACAAACATTTAAATGGGAAATTATAACACAGAAGTTTGAAAGTAATGAGACACAGAGCAGTTTTTGGCTTCACCACCCTCAAAAGATCAAACCAGTAGGATTGCATACCTCTCACATGTATAGATTTTCACAGAATGTCCAGATTTTGGCCTTGCATGTTTGGTCCATTTTTCATAAAATTGTGGTTTCCTGGCAAATTACTGGTAAATCATTAAAGATTGAAGTTCAAAAATAATGACAGACATTTGAGTTTTAGACTTCATATCCTTCAGAAGATTCATGCTAATGCAAAACCTGTTATTCTATTAATTTTCTAAGTTTGTAAGTGCAAAAAGTGTCCCTATTTTTGGGCCTTTGTCCCACTCTTTTTATGGCTTTGTCCAGATTTCTTGCTCTAAGAGGTTGAGAAGTATGGCAGGATGTAAAACAAGGAGAGTAACAAGAGCAACATAGCTTTGTTTGTGTCATAACAGTAGCTCGGCCTTGGTCCACCCCTTGAAAGAACATTATTCTCTTGCATGTTCCATGACAGGAACCTACCTTTGCTCCCAACTCCAAAAACAGCAGTCTATGCTTGTTTGTGGCATCCAACCTTCCATTAATTTGATGACAACTGCATATCATATTGTCTCCAGTGAATATCCTCATACATTTTACAGTAAATGATATATACTGGCTTACACACTGCTTGCCTCTGAGTACTGGTCAGATAATTGATAAATGACCAAGAAACACAGTAAGGTAGGACGCAGCTGTATATTTGCAATGAATAATCATAACAGATTGTGTGATCAGTAAGTGCACCACATCCAAGTATATTACATAGAATACATTTACAAATATCAGGTCATGCCTTCTTATCAATGTACATTCAGTTGCACTTGGTTGTGTGAGGTAATTACATCATGTATTTGCTGCAAAGGTTTTTGTGGGGTAAAGATGGATAACCCCCCACTCCTGTTTTGTGACAGTGCATGGCAGTGAGAGTCATATCCAGACCTACGTAGTCATATCTCATGTGTACTAACAGTTTCTACTGTGTATGTCATAGATTGATTTTCCATATTTCTAATTCTCCATTTGCTGTATTTTTTTGGGGGAGGGCATTGCTTGCATGATGCACCACTTAACACAAAGGCTTTGACTATGCACATTTCATTTGCACATAGAGCAGCAGTGCACAAACCAGATGAATGGGACACTCATGTAGCAGACAGAACCCAGAAAGCCAGACACATGCACCAAATGCATTTAATTAATACTACTGGCCATTGCACAAACACATTTCCGAATAGTGCACACTCTTGTGCAAAGTGTTTGCACAATGGTAAGTGATGAGCAACACTTTCAAATGTTGCAAATCCAGAAAGTGCGCAGTCCCAGTAAGCGCAATACCTGCAATTGGCAGGAGAACATCATTCTACATTTGTCTTGATCTGTGAAAGGTATGGCTGGCATTCCCAGAGAGTTTTTGAGATTCCATGCCCAAAGATGGGATGTCCTGGAGTCCAAAGTGCTTGTTGGACTACTATTCAATGGACCTGGGCCTAGACTGTTGCAGAGGGACTATCATTGTTTGGATTACAAGGCAGAGGCAAAATATAGTCTGGCCTGGGCTCTGACCAGTGCTACTGGTATCCCCGCACTAGTGACCAGTGTAGGAACCACTGCAGAGATCTCAGGATGAGGAAGAGGGATATCCTCGACCCTTGGATCGGGGAATATAGGACTGGGGACACCCCACAGATGTGGAAGTATCACTTACAGAGGCTACTTGTCAGACTTAAAAGCTGGATATAGTCAGGATTGTTATGCATAATGATATTCTGTTGTGAACTGTTTTTTTCCACACCTGTCACAGACTGGGCACTGAATGTGTGAACCCATGCCACTAGACTGGCACAGATGTGAGACACATGTGGTATGTATGAATACAAACTGTGGGGTTACTTTAACATTCAAAGTTACAACACATTTATTTGTTACTTATGCAGTTGTATCAAAATGAGCATTCATTTCTTAACTGTATTAGGGAAGAGGCATGGATTACTCTGGAGGGCAAAACAGTTCACTATTAAAAAAGTAGTCATAGGTTGTGCCTTCAGAATCCATACTTCCCAAATATATTAAATATATATAATATATTAAATATGTTACAGTTTCATCAATATTGCAATGTAACATCAGAGGTGTAAAGCAGTGCCACCACTGTCTTGCTGTAAACTGTAAACAGTGTACTGGACCACACATATGTGCAGTGTATGAACACATCCAGAATTGCTTATTGCAATGTGTTGTATATTGTGCAGCTGTTAGAAGCTATGTAGTCTGCAAAGTAAACTAAGGTATTTGTTAGGAGTTTGTAGTGTTAAAAGGAAAGGTAACAGAATAGAGTAAAATAATTGTATCAATATTTTGTATATCACGTATGATGTTACTAATGTTATCCCTTGTTTCCTCTCACCCCAACCCTTCTATCTCTTTTTTTCTTTCTTTGGGTGGAGTTTATTTTTTTGTTTGTTTTTTCCACAGTACAGCAGGGTAAGACTGTCCCACGGGATCCACCTGCCCCTACTCCACCGGCTACAGTATTGCTGCCCAGCATGTCTGGTGCAGAACCTGGTAGCACCCTCTCTTTTGCCCCTGCACTACCTGACCCCTCAGGTAGTTCTGCCCTGGAGGATAGGCCTGTGGCTCCCTCCAGGCATAGTGCTGGAGGTGTTTTTTAAATTTCCCTGCATAATACTCTGTCAGAAAAAAATGGTGTACAAATGCTGCTACTAAGGAAATTATTATTTTGATCTGAGACATGATGTTTGAATTGCTTAGATATAATGAGGTCTTATTACATTTAATTATACTGGATGCCAAAAAAAGCAATTACTTAAAAATGGAAATCAAAATCTAAACCACCTAATTCTGAAGTATTGGATATTGTAGCAGAGATAAAAAAGATGGAAATGACATCTTTAGAAAAAGGAATGAGCAAGATACATATAAATAAATGGAATTTGTGGAAACAATACATGCAGAACGATGTTTAGAAGTAGGAGTGAGGTTTAAGGGATGGCAGGAATTGATCAATTTATATAACACTGGACTGAATAACAGTTGTTATGAAGAAAGAAAACATATGTAATTTATAATGTATGTAAATGAAAAATATATTAATATGGATTATTTTCTTTTCTGTTAACGTATGGGTGCCTATGTCTTATGTGATAATTCAATAAAGGTGTTAAAAATAATGTGGTTATAAAATGGAGGGGAGGCTTAAATGAAAGTGGCAGGCAGGTTATCAGGTAAAGCTGAGTTAACCAGAGGCAATAAACTAGAGTGTCCCCTCTCCCCACTTTTGCTCATATTGAACCATTTTTGCTCACATTTTTGCTCAAGTAAGTAATAAAGCTAGATGATGGAAGATGAAGTCTACGGATATAGATAGTAGAGTTCTGGCAATAAAAGAAATATTGTTCCCCTTAATACTGCATGTGAGCCAAGCATATGTCATTCAACCAGAAAATAAATACTCAGAGCAGATGAATAAAGAAATAAAGGATTTTTGTGGGTGAATAATAGTCCGTGTTAAAGATTAGCTCTACCTGAGAGTCAAGGGAGCTTAGAAGTACCAGACTTTGAAACATATTATATGGCTACAGAAGTAAGATTTGTTTATGTGATGCAGAAATGAAGGGTATAGCACTAAGTTAAAACAAATGATGGTTAGGCAAGGGGAGTTTAACAGAGGACAGGAGAAGGATAGACTTTGTATATAAAAATTGGAAAGGGAGAGAGAAGAGGATATGGAATATTTTATTTATGACTCAGCAATGATTTAGTAAAATGACAAAAGAGGTTAGAGTGCATAAAAGGCTTAATACCAATAGGTCAACGTCAGGTAAAAATGGAAGCAGAAGTAAAGAAACAGTGTTGAAAAGAGTGAGAACAATAAAGAAAGAGTCTAGGCACGGGGAACAAATCAGATACTAAGGGGGTTGATAGAATAGGACAAAACTAAGGAGGAGTTTGGATCGAGAACTAAGGAAAGGTTTATGTACATGGGTTTATTAAGAGAATGTAAGATCAAAGATAGTTAAGAGATGGAGAGGAATGAGCAGGAATAACTGAGCTACTAACTAAATCCAGGGCAACAATGCCTTCAGATAAGAAGTTCATAAGTAGAATATACAAAACACTAATAGGTATCTATAAGGAACAAACCAAAAAGTTAAGACAAGGCTGGAATGAGAAACTGTGGAACAGATGACTTCATCACAGTGGATGAATATATGGTTGTCTCCTTGGTATGTAACTAAGTTGGGGAAATTTAGGACTTTTACATGAAAATGCCTTCATAGATGTTTCTACATAACTAGTTGGCTCCAAAACATTTTCCCTACGAGAAGAACAGCAATGCTTGTAGTATGAGAAAAAGAAGGAGATGGGAATGTGCTTCTGGTAATGCTCTGCACTGTTAAAAACTGAGACACATTTAGAAAGATATGATAGAACAACATACAACTAAAAAGGAAGTAATACTACTGAATTAAGGTTGCTAAATAGAAGTGGTGCATGTCAGCTACTGGTAATTACATAGTGCACTATACACAGATAGAGTAGCATGTAAGAATGGGGTATTCAAGTTGTTGGAAAAAAAACAATAGATTATGGTTATATCATTGGTAGTTGGGGAAGAAAACTATAGAAAAACAGTTGATGCAGTTGTGATTCCTTGGAACTCAGTCAATGGCTGTACAGGCATCTAAAAAGCTTTCAGTTCTGAACTTTCCTAGAAAAGGCAAATGTCAGGCTTTTAAAAGGGTGATGCTTTAAAGCAAGTTCTAAACACCAAGAAAGGCAGTAAACTGCAAATTACAGAAAGCAAAACACTGAATTCACAAAAAAGGAATAGACTTTAATGCTAGACAGAAATGGAGACACTAAAATAAGCAACAATAAATAGAAACTTGATGTATTATGAAAGGCTTGCAGTATGTTATACTGTGGCAACGAAACAACTGTGTTCTAAGTGCACGAGGGAGGAAAATAACTTTGAGAAGGTAGAAGTAAAGTTTGACATTACTTGCTTAAGTGGGTGCAAATGTGTGATTTAGTGCATTATGCAAAACTTTGAAGTTTCTTGACATCTATAAGTACAAATGTGCATTAAGAGAGCTAATTCCAATACTGGAAAGCCAGACTATAGTAGTATTTATTCTATCTAGTTCAATTTTTTTCATTTATTTTAACAGCTTCATTAAATCATCAAATTTAAAATTTAAACATGGTTTTGTATTCATTGATAGAAAAGGAAAGAAAACAAAATGTAATAATAGTTTCATTATTTTTATTATGAAATATACATATATACTTTTTCTTTTAACAATTATCATTCACTACAACATTACATTAATTGTTCATTTTCTGCCTTCCCTTGAAAACTCCAGTCCTTTTGCTGCCTTCCCTTGAAAACTCCAGTCCTTTTGCTGATCATCATATGACATGTGTTTCTACAAATTCTGTGGTCCTGATTCCAAAAGACTTATGAGTGTAACTGACCACTTACACTGAGTGGAAGCTGAGATCAGGTATTTTGTAATCTGGCTCCTGAGATCAGGTATTTTGCAATCTATTCCCTAGTGTAAGTTGCTTTACAGATTGGACTTACACTGAAGTGGCAGCAAGTCTTTCAGAATCAGGGCAGATTTACACTGAGAACAACTTTTTTGGAATCTGGCCCCATGTATTTCTATGTAACTTGTTCCTTTTTTTCTCTATAGAGCCTATCTCCAGTTCTTTGATCCCCTTTACAATATTCACCACTTCCATTCCAGTTGGTTAAGGGTTTCATTTCCAATTTCTCATAAATGCTTTTTTCTCCAGCAGTAGCTTTAAACTTATTAAGGCGTTACTATGTCTAGGCAATTAATGTCCTAAATCCCAACTCATTAAAAATGTTTCCTTAACATTACTGTCAAATTAGTCTGCAGAGAATTTTTAAAACCTGCTAACTTAGTAAATTTCCCAAAAAACACATTCCCAGTTTTTTTTCACTTCCCATGCACATCTCCAACATTTGATAACTACCCGAAGGAAAAACATCCTCAGAACTCTACTTAGACTATAGAAAAACACTTCCATGCAAGAAATCCTTGACGTTGTTGTATTCTTAGGAGCCCTATGGATTTCTTCCCATTGTTTAATTGTAATTTGCCTCCTTATTCTGTTTTACCAATCTTCTCAAACTTCCTTTGATTGATCCTTAACATTACCATGCAATACTTCATATGATCTTCTATTGCTCCCCTTTGTAACAACAAGTTCTGTTCTAGATCTTCTAAAAATTCTACCAGAGTTAGTGTTTTGCTTAAACTCCCGTCTACTTTTCTGTTTACCTATACTTTATTAATCTCTGATGTAGATGGCAGTCTCTGAACAGCAGTCCAATCTCATTCTTAACCTCATCCAACTCTACAGTCATTCCCTCCTGAGTTATCTGCTCCTGCCACCTTGGTTCCTTCACTAATTTCTTCCAGTAAATTATGAAACCCCTTGCCTATTTGCTATTCTTCTACTTCCAGATATCCATAGGGGTAAAACCTCCCTTCTTCATTTCTATGTTTGCTTAGTTCATAGAATATGGTCTGCCACTTAATAAACACAATATTCTGTACAGCTGTTACTGATCTCCTTTAGGACTTGCATCCAAAATCATAAGAATCTCTTTGCTTCTCAAACTCTCCTCCCCATGTAATTACCATCCTTTTCCTCTTTGATTTATAATCTTCTGTCTGAGTTATTAATTTTATCTTTAATTGTGTATCTGTAAAGTACCCCTCCAAATCAGATGTTTGTTCTATGGAGAGAATCAACTTATCCTGTTTAACTTTTGTCCTCTTTACCTCTAAAATATATTTCTTCAACTCTTTATTTATTGTCATTTCCATCTTCTCTTCCAACTGATTAATATACATCTGCCCTTTATATAGGACTAAGTGGATTAAAACATGTTTAATGTTTCTATCTTACTATCCATATCAATAATCAAGAGTTTTCAATTTCTTAGTTTTTGTATTATCATCTTAGTGTTTTCCCACATATCCTTAGTTTCAATAATATAATCCCTTTTAATCCATTCACCTAACTACTTCATCTCATCATGTCCCTGAAAATATGGGTATTGCTCAGCCAATTCCCATGTGGTTGCATAGTTTGCCACTATAGCTTTCACTTTGTCTTCATAATTTTTTTATCCTGAAAAGATGTGAAACTGTTTCAAAATGTTCCACAATACTGAAATTTATTTTTCTGGACTTATCAAGTACAAGGTAATGTTATCTGCAAGTAAAGCTAACTTTTCTTAATTGCCACACTAGTTATAGTCTTGCATTTTTTAATCCCTTATTTTCTTTGCATATAATAAAAATAGAGTTGGTAAGAAAACATTCCTTTCTGAATCTTTTTTCAGATACAACTTTTTGAAAGGCGCATTCCCATTTTAATTCTTGCCTCTGATCCTTCTTATATCCTTCTTATTATCCCTATTATTTATCAGAAAATGCATACAGTAATATTGCCCTACTCATAGAACCCCATCGGACTCTATTGAATGCTTTCTCTGCATCAGGACTTACCAACAAGAGTAATGTTTTGTTACACTCTGCTTCCTTTAGGATCATCATTGCTGTATTGATGTTATCAAATATTTGCCTCCCCTCATCAAAACCACACTGGTCAATATTTATTCATGTTAGTAACAGTTAGCTAGCTAATCTAGACATGAACACGTTATAATCATGGTTTAAACCCAAAAAGGCCAATATAGCTACTGCTGCTTTCATCCAAGGTGTTGGTACTTCAGCCGCCTTTAAAATATTATTAACCAAAGTCTCCCAGACCTTTGACACTGTCTTCCATCCTAACTTCCAAATTTCAACAGGAATATCTTCTGTTCCTGGAGACTCTCCAGTTGATTGATTACACATATTTATTTTTATTTCATCTCTTCCTGTCTTAGCTATTAATTGTTGTTCCTCATCTTCCAATAACTTTAGCATAAATTAATCTTGCATAAATATTTACATCTGTGCCTTTTCTTTGTTTTCCCTACTCCTGAGATTTATACAAGTCACAGATTACTGTTATTTTACAATTATAGTATTTGAGAAAAAAAACAATCTTACCTTTTCTAAATAATGCGATCATATCGATGAAGTTTAGTGTTACTCTGGAGTTTCTACATCAAGGAGACACCTAAAGCTTGTATTACACTTTATTCAATATGTATGTGCTGATACTTACACAGTACATAGTGATATATGCATCTTTTCCTTATGTATGGTTTTTGTGTTTATATGCTGTTACTATCTGAATTTATATAATGCATTCAAATAGAATCATCAGCTAAATATAAGATTTTGCAAAATGAGTAATGATGCATTTAAAACTGTCAGACTGATTAATTTATCCAATCAGTGTTCACGTTAAAAAATAATGTTTATATTATATAATATTGGTTAAGAAGGATAATTGTTGTTTATTACTCTATTTCTACAATTAGGGAAATGGGAAACAATATGTTATTGTCCGAAAGTTTGAGATGTTGCTCTTTGTGAATTGAGATGTTATAGGATTGCTTTCATAGTGTTGAAATTTATTTTCTTTCTTTCATAAATCTGTTTATGCATATCCCTAATGGATATCTTTGAGTATTAGAAGTTATTCAAAGATATTCTGGAGGATATGCTCACATGCTAAAGTAGCAGGCTTTAGGATTTTTTCCATCAGTTTCCAGATTAGGTCTGTAGAAACAGAATGAATGATGAAATCCTCATGCTTTATTTCAGTGCAGGGGGTTGTAGTTGTTATGTTTTGAGAGTCGAGTAGGAAAATTTGCAGTCTATATAAGGGATGATCTAATTTTGAAAACAGTATTGTACTCAGTCTCTTAAGGTGTGGAAGTTTCTGTGTTTTAGCCTGGTATTAGTTAACTGTTACTGATATTACCAAACTGCTTAGGGGTGGTTTAATGTTTGAGAATTGCAGCCTATGATAGCATTTTTTATTTTCTTTTTGTATTGTAGCCTTTGTTTCATATAAAAGTGATTGATACATGATCTGTAGTTTTATTAAGCAGATAGAATTTGCAGTTGCTTCCATATCTTTCCAGCCGAGTCTTTAAGGAACATAATTTGATAGATTTGTGTGGTTAGCTTAGGAGCTGGTAAGCTTTTGGTTTTCTTTTTAGGTAATAAAGCTACAGGGCTCAAGAAGCCTAAAATTGGTTAAAATAGTTAGCTGTTTCATCTAGGAGAAGGTATTTTAATCTGCACAAACTCCATTTCTGCAGTAGATAGTTGATGGTTGTATCTGATAAGTATTTCTTAGAGCTGGTCCAGTTAATTGAAGTTGTCTTATGTGATAAAGCTTGTGCCCAAATTATGTAGTATCTGAGAGTGTTCCTACGTTTTAAGTGATGCTGTTATTTGCAATTAGTATCCAGTCTAGGATGCTACTCTTTTTAGTAACTCTATTAATTTATTGGCTCTGCTATTAACTTTTGAAACCCCAGTGCCCATTAATAGTGATAATAGTTCCTCTTCTGTTACTGGCAATTCAACCAGTCAGAGAGCAGTAGAAATAGAAAAGACCAATGTGATTGGTCAGTCCAACTCTAACCCTCCGATTTCCAAAGAGGATTTTCGTCAGTACAGACTGTGATATTGTTGCAACTACTGGAAAGAGTTGAGAATTGGACACGAATGGCATCTCGAGGAAGAAGATGAGGTGAAGATATCAAAAGAAATTACAGTGGGTTACAGACAAGGATTTGCTCCAGCAGATGAAACCAGTAAACAAGAAGGTTGTTGTAAACTTATTGGACTTTATTCTATCTGAATACGATATATCTTTGTTATGCAAAGGCTTACATTTCATACCTTGTAGCAGTGATTGTTTGGAAGATGTTCTTACTGAACTTAAGTTATTTGTTCAGAATTTTAATTTTAAGTTAATTTTTAAAGACAATAGTCATTCAGTCAACTTACTTAGAAGATCTAGCACTTTTCTGGCCATAAGCTTCCTATAATCACTGCTTTTTATGATGTATGTGAGAAACAGCTGTGTGAGTTGTATATGACAGATAATGTAGTTAAGAGGTTTAACTTACCTAAGCAGTAATTATCAAGCTGGCTGATAAAGGAGGGGCTGTTGTGATTTTAAATAAAAGTATGTACATTGAGACTATGAATTATTTTTTGAAGATGGGAATGTCTTTAAAGAGATCAATGCTTGTAAGTTGAATAATACTAGAAGTACTGTTACTATGATTATTTATGATTTGCAATTATGTCAAGATGCAACTATTGATTTGTTCAATTTTTTTATCAGTTATGCGTCCAGTTACTCCATTTCTTTATGGCCACCCCAGAATTCATAAAAATTTAGTACATCCTCCTATGTGACCCATTGTTTCGGGTAAAGGATGTATGACTGAACCTATTTCCATTTATCTTGAATATATTCTTATTCTTTTTAAAATAAGATTAGAATTTATATCATAGATACTGGACATTTTTTAAATAAATTACATAAATGGTTTGAAACAAATGATGTTAATGTAGAATATTTTTTGTGACTTTGGACATCGTATCCTTATTTACAGTAATACCAAATAATTTTTGTATAGATGCTGTTAGACAGTGTATCTGTCAGAACAGTGATCATTTTGATTGAAACCATTTGTTTATTACTTGAGACAGTTTTAAAGAATATTTTTTTTTGTTTGAGCAACAACTTTACCATCATGTATCCGAGGTTGCCAGACTATTAGGAGAAGATGCATATATTTGGTAATATGAATGATATTTCTAAGTATGTAGGATTTTATTGTTTTTTTTGTTGATGATGTAGTTGTAATATGGATAGGAAGTTATGATGATTTAATTACTTATTTGACTTTTTTGGACACTACTACTACTTTTGTAAAATTTAAGATGTGATGTTCCAAGAAGAGGATTCATTTTCTTGATATATATTTATTTAAAGAAAATAATGAAGTATACACTACTGTTATAAAAAAAGACTTCCAAGCTACTATATTTTTACATAGGTCAAATATGCACCTACTCCATATTTTTTAAATTATAGTTACAAGCCAATATTGACTGTATAGTAGGTTGAATACCAGTGAAAAAGTTTTTCATAAACAAACAGAGGAAATTTATAAAGATTTTAGAGAAAGGAATGATGAAGAAAGCCTTCTTAGTAAGGTAAATGTTAATGTGAATAAGTAAAGAGAAGGTAGAGCAAGACCTTACTTTATGTGGAATAGACCTTTTAGTAATGGTCATAAAGACAGTACACAACCTGAACATGTAAGTTTAAGGTATATTACAGCTTATAATGTTAGAACTAGCAAAGTGAGAGATATAATTAGAGGTAACTGGAATATTTTAAGTTCTCATTCTAAGATAAAAAAATATTGGTGGCAGCATTCCACATTTTTTATAAGAAAAGGAGAAATTAAAAAAAATTAAGTTAACAACACTAGTCATTCTGTCAATGTTTCTAAGAAAGGAATGTATCCATGTCGAATTGTGTAAATTGTAAATATATTATGGATGGCAATGTTTTTACACATCCAGTTACTGGTAAAAAGTTTATATTTCATTGTTTTTCAACATGTACCATTGAGAATATGGTTTATCTTGCTACCTGTTTAGTTTGTAAAGCATTTTATATAGGGAAGTGTAGTAGAAGGTTAAAAGAGAGAATTACTGAGCATATTTCTGATATTAGGAGAAATGTGTTAAATGCTCTAGCAAAACATATTATGGAAAAAACTATTGAGCATAAATTTGTTTTTAGGGTACTGCAAGTTGCATATCTGAGTAATCGGGAGGTGATACAAATAATAAACTGGAACTTGTTGAGTATAAAAGGATTTTAAAGCTAAATGTGGCTAACAGTCCAGGTCTGAATTCTGCTGTGAGCATAATACCTGTTTTAAAATAGAAACAAATGAAATTGTGAATTGTATGTATTAGTTTCCAATAGTCATTGAATAGATGTCTTTAAAAGTGCCTTCATTTTAATTATGAGCTTAATTGATGAATGTTAAGGATTGGTTGGCTGTGTCTTTGAGTTTGTATATTAAATGTTTTAATTTATTTGTTTTATTACACTGACAAAGGGGTTTTACCTGAAAGCTCTGTGGAAGTAAAGTGTTTTTTCCTGACATTACTGGACTGGTTTCTTGTTATAATTGACTGAGTTAGGTCATACAGGTTAATGGATGGAATAGCTCTGCTTTTTAAGTCTTGGGAAGAAATCTCAGGTTAGTCATTGCTGATGTCTCCTAAAATCAAAATATTTTGTTTTATGCTTGATGTTGTCTAAGACAGAATGCATTCTAAAGTGCCTATTTTTGAGATATGATTTGCAAGGACATAGACAGTTGCTATGTGTGATTACCAACGTATTAAGCTTGGCATTAGCTAGAAGTAGTTCTGATTTGTAGAAAGGTGGTAATGATTTATGAAAGGCAATTGATGCTAGGTTGGAGAAAAATGTTATGATTCCTGCAGTATTTTTCTATTATCAGTCTATTTTGAACATATTATATCCATGACAGAGTATTTGTTCTTCTGATATGCCCAGTTTGAACAGAAATTTTCTTATAGTTAAAGTCTCTGGCTTATAGAATTCAGTCTAGGCATGTACTTGTTATATTTTATAACAAGCACTTCTATTGTTTGAGTGTTGAATTATCTAATCTTTTGTGAGAATACTGACTAATATTTTATTCTTATAGAAGATGGGACTTGAATTTGTATCTCTTTCCCAAAAAAGCTTAAGTCTTAGAAGAATATTTGAACAGCTAAACATCTGATTGTGTTGTAGATTTTCAAGGTGTATGAATTGCTTTTTGTTTTAGAATGTAATTTTCTGTGGATACCTGTAGTGAAACATGTGATATTTTGAATAGGATGGTGTATTTATTTATTTGCTGTAACAAGGGGGTGGGGTATCAAAACCATTCCAATTATGGTATTTCAGTTTAAAGTGGTGATTGTATTGTGATGGTCAACGTTAACTGGTTATGATAGTTATGATAGAAGGATAAATAGCATAGACTGTTTGAATAGTGTTGGGATTTTAAATAATTGTACAGGTGTATGAGGCAGGTATTTTACTACAGGAATGGATTTTGGCAAATGGCTATTTTTGTGGGAAACAGCTTGTTTCAGGTATGACAGTAGGAACAGAACCAGAGGAAGCGAATGTCTGATAAAAAACAGTGTCCAGTACTGATACAGTGGCCACCTATGTCTTCCAGTGTGCAGGTATAATGTTCAGTTCTCACAGTAAATATGATGGAGTTAAGTAATCAATAAGGAACAAATACTACCTAAAAAAATTGCTACTGGGAGTAACACATCTTGCTTACTAAAAGGCTTAATAACTGCAGCAGAGTGACTACTGTTCATCCATGAATTTTTAAGTACAGACTCAATCAGTGGGGATTAGTAAGGGATGCAGTTCTTGGTCAGCACCTAGAAAACTTGCTATTGTTAGGATCACAGCTTGTTTGCAAGAGGGCTCTGTGACAGCACAGTCTTTGGTCCGTACTAGGAGTGAAGTGACACAAACCACTTGTCTGATACAATAAAAACTGGATCTAACTGAAGGCTTGAATTATCAATAAATATAAAAAAAGACAAATGAATTATGTTGACAAGGGTCTATCTTACTACGTCGACAAGTCAGAACGCCGACAGCGAGAACACCGATGCCAGAAGATCGAAAACGGAGAAGACCGACGGATCAAAACCCCGACGCTGAGAACATCGACATGGGAAAAGGCTGTGTATGTATGCGGTAGTGACGGACGTTAGGGTGCGAGTAAGGTAAGTGTGCGACTGTGATAGTTTGTGGGTTAGGGGCGGGTTAAGTGAGTTAGGGTTAGGGCGCGGGCTAGGTAAGTGTGCGACTGTGATAGTTTGTGGGTTAGGGGCGGGTTAAGTGAGTTAGGGTTAGGGCGCGGGCTAGGTAAGTGTGCGACTGTGATAGTTTGTGGGTTAGGGGCGGAGTCAGTCAGTTAGGGTTAGGCGCTGGCTAGGTAAGTGTGCGACTGTGATAGTTTGTGGGTTAGGGCGGTTAAGTGAGTTAGGGTTAGGCGGGTTAGGTGAGTGTGCGATAGTGGCGGACCTTAGGGTTAGGGTTTGGGTTAAGGTTGTAGGTAGTTGTGTATGTGAGGTTTAGTGTTGGTTTGTAAGGATTTTGGTGTGCTTGTGTTGTGTGTGTGCTTTTTGGACTGGGGATTTGTTTTGTTTGTTGCTTGTCGGGATTATGGTGTGTCGGGCATGTGAGGTTTCGTGTTTGTGAAATGTCGGTTATGTGGTGTCGGTGATTTTGTTGTCGGCGTTTTGACATGTCGACGTAGTAAGATAGATCCGTTGACAAAGATATGGTCACCTTATGCACCTTACGGTAGTCTTGCTCAGTCATTTCGAAATAATCCCACTCAGTAATCCCTCTTTTATACCTTAAATACTTTTTGACTAGCTGTGTAATACTTCTAATCCTGAACATATCATGACTAACCCTGACTGATAATTATTTTGCTCTGTGTATTTTTTAAATTGATTTGTAACTGTTTTATCTACCAGTATTGCTGTTGGTCTGGTGTTATTTCCTGCTTTCTTCTGCTTCTTTCCAAGTTTCATCGTCTCTTGGAATATCAGTGTAAACCAATTTATAAATATAAAAGTGATGATTTGGTTGTAAAGTGGTTTGCCACTCTTTCATATTGACTGATAAGTAATTTATCAGTGTAGTGTGCATTGTATACCTCTGTAAGGGTCCAATAATGCATTTAGCCCAACAACAGCACAGACTGAGGCCAAAGGTGGAAGTGCTGCACTCTGTGTTAGCAATAAACATACGTAGAAGTGTCGCACTCTGTGTTAGCAATAAACATACGTAGAAGTGTCGCACTCTGTGTTAGCAATAAACATACGTACTGGTTGGTTAAACTGGATGACACCATGAAGCTCATTCATGTGCAAGTCACTATAGAAAAGGTGACGCACCATATCATTGCTAGCTACAGGTCACCATTTGTGCCCCTAGGGTCTCACAACTTTTACCTAAACCTACCAGAGGCACTCACCAATCCAATCAAACACCCTATTCATGAGTGACTTGAACTACACCTCTGTAGATTGAGAAACATAGATGGCCTCAAACTCACAGGCACAATGCTTCCTGGACTTTATTAACACAGGCACCCTGGAACAGATAGTGTACGCTCCAACCACAGGATCAGACATACTGGTTCTGATAATCACCAACATGACAGAGCATTGTATCTTCCCCTGTGTCACAGCCTCACTAGTGAGGTCGGATCACAAAGCTGTCTCATTTAAAGTAAAAATTAACCTGGAAAAATCCAGCTAAAGCAGTGACAATTAAGAACTGTTCAAAGGCAAACTACATCTTATTAGAGACAATTTTTTAAAATTTCAGGGCTCCTCATAACCCAGAAACTAAAATTACCTATGCAGAATTATTCACACAGTAATTATATAAACATGTGAATGGCTGTAGAGAGTCTGCTGAACCTTTGAGAAATAAACCAAAAACAAATACTAAAAACAAACCCTACTGGTAGAATCTAGACTTAAACTGGGTATATAATAAAAGCAAAAAAAAATGCATGGCCAATATCATGAACAGCAATTCCCTTAAAGAGAAGTGCTATCTTACACAACTAAACAAGAAACTAACTACAAGGTTAGGATAGCCATGCAGGCTAAGGACAATCACAAGGCCTTTTTCAGCTATGTCCAGAACCTTAGAAGTAACACACAGACGTGTGCTGAATTGGTGATGAATGGTGCCACCTTCACCGATCAGGGTGACATAGCAAATTTACTGGCTGATAAATTCAGTTCAAACTTCACTCCCCCACTGCCCCCCCACCTCCACTAAGTGAAATTCCCTCTAACATACTTCCCCCAACTATCAACAAGAACCAGATGCTGGAAACACTCGCTAAAGCAAAGAATACAATCTCCTTGGGTCCTGGCAGCATTCCCATTTGCATCCTGCACAGTCTAAAACATGACCTATGAGGACCACTTGAGGCACTCTTCAACTACAGACTGGAAACAGGCAACATTCCAAGTGAATGAAGGACCACAACAGTCATTCCCCTCCACAAGGGCAGACCATCAACTGTCCCAGGGAACTACAGATGTATCAGTCTAACAAGACTAATATGCAAAGCCATGGAATGAGTTATTATGTATATGGTTAACAAGGACATTTTCACCCTACAGACACTGGACCCATCCCAATTTGGCTTTGTTAAGGGAAGTTCATACCTACTTAATATGTTACAATAGACAAGGGCAAAACAGTGCATACTACGTAGCTTGACCTGGCTAATACCCAACTCAGGCATTGTTCACAAGCTCTCTGAGCTAGACATAAATCCTTACATAACTCACTGGATTGCTGACTAGTTCACAGACAGGACCCAAGAAGTCAGGATCGGTGAGACCACCTCCTTCAAGAGAATAATCACCCACTGAGTAACCTATGGCTCCATGCTGAGTCCACTCCTTTAGGAATGTACTTCTCAGAAGTCAAGGCTAACATTCAAGGCATCTGGATCACCAAGATGACAAATGACTGTAAAGTGAGACCTATAATAGATTACCCCAAGACACCAACATCTTGCAAATGGGTTTCACACAGACTAATGACTGGTACCAAAGCCATGGCCTAATACTCAAAGCAAAAAATGCATTATAATGCCCTTTGGGAAACTATCAACAACCCAAAGTTAATTACTACAATGATAAAATGCCCCTACGAGTTGACCCAGTAGGAAAGGATCTGGGAACATATGTAGTCAGCAATCTGGCCTTTGATGAATACATAGGTAAGATAATAAGAAAACCATTCTATGTCACCCAGCTTATAGGTAAGGGCATGGTAATTTGGTCCAAGGAAGTTATAGTACAACTCTATTTGCCCCTTATTAGACCTATCATTGAATCCAATGTCCTTTTTAGCATGCATCTAAACAGATGCTTGCAACAGTAAGAACTCACACAAAGGTTTCTCACCAGGGAAATTCAAGGCATGAATACCCTGTCCAACACTGACTGCCTAAAGGCTCTGTCTCTGTATTCCATCTCCTACAGGCTGCTGAGAGGAAATCAAACTGACTAAGCACTTTCACCCACAGTTGGACTTCATCAGTGTCAGTGTAGAAGAACACTAATAGCATTTACATATCAATTAGTACAAATTAATTGACAAATTACACTCTAAATTGTTAAAAACATTTAACCCCCTAGCACCCAGTTCCCTTCAACACAAAAAGTTACCACCTTGTGTACAAAAACTTGTTGTCTATACTAAAGCTACAGCAATATTAAAAATAAACTCATTAATTCTATACAATAAAAAGATAAGAAAATAAACCTAGCCATAAATATAATGCTGAATAAACATTTAAAATGTAAATACATTATAAAAACTGAGATTTGTATTTTAGTACACACACTGTTGAAATATTGTTACTGGTGCCCAGTGCTTTAGCTGCATCCAGGCGTAGCTGCCATAAACATTCCTTAATTTGCAATAAGGTTTTAAGGTCACCTCCAAAATCACGTTTTGGTAGTCTATCAATGACAAAAAGTAAAAATCTTTTAAAATTACTACAATTCTTACTGTGATTACATAAAGCATTAGTAGATTTTTTTATTTTTAATGTCTCTATTATGCTCAAGTATTCATAATCTCAATTTTCTTGTGGTCATTCCCACATAGAATGCAGTATAGGATAGACATGTAGCCACATACACAATCATATTTGTGTCACAGTTATAGTACTCAGGACATTTTAATGTCTTCTTGTAACTGCATATCTGTACATATGGCCCATTGTTAATACATTTATAAGTGCTACATGTAATGCATTTCCCCATCCCAGCAGGTCTCTGACTAGTTGTCCAAGAAGTTTTTTCAAAAAGATCTTTCAAATTCAGACCTCTACTATTAATAAAGCTTGGAACACACCCAATTATATCTTTGAATTCCTGAGTAAACACACTGTCCCATACAGAGTGTGTAATATTCTTAACCTTTGTTCCCATCGGGTTGTACTCAATAACCATACCAGAATGGTAATTCTGACCGGGGTTGTTATTGTCATTTATTGTGCCAAGATTTCTATTGGTGTCCAACAAAATAGGCCTAAAGTCATCGATTTTCCTTTTCTCAATTTCTTTACTAACATTAGTTAGTAAATCAGAGGGATACCCTCTCTTTTTGAACATATCTATCAACTTGTCAAGTTCTACCCTAAAACAAATATCTTGACTTACTATTCTGGGCATTCTTATCATCTGCCCCTTGACCATATTTTTCTTTTGATAGGATGACAGCTGTCATAATGTAAGAACGAATTACTATATGTCTTTTTACGAAAAATATTACAATGTATTTGACCATTTTCATTGTATAACCGTATGTCCAAAAATCAATTTTAACCTTATCAAAATGACTTGTAAATTTTAAGAATGTTGTTGTTCCATTCAGATAGCCAATAAATACATCAAGTTCATACCTGGAGCCCTTCCATAAAATAAGTATGTCATCCAAATAACTTAAGTACATCAAATGTTTGGACGTATAATCAGACTTAAATACAAATTGCTCTTCCCATTCAGCCAACACAAGTTTGGCATAAATGGGTGCACATCTGGGTCCCATCGCAACCCCGGTCATCTGTTTATAATATTCACCATCAAACAGTATGTAGTTGTTGAGTAATACCATCTCCATTAATTCAACTAAAAGGCTTCTCTTTACTTGATGCAGGTCACTATGTTTTGCCAAACTACTACTAAACCAATCTAACCCAATTTGATGGGGGATCACAGAAAACAAATTAATGACATCCACTGTTACAAACCAACATTCTTCAGTATTTTCCATCTAGATCTTCCTAATGCAATCTAGGCAATGCCAAGAATCTTTTAAAATGTGAGGTAAATTGTCCAGTATATTTTTGCTTGTAATATGTGACATAAACAGAATGTGTTTCAGATATAGATATTGGCCCCAAAGGATCCCCACACTATAGAATAGGCTCCCATGTATGTAAAACAGAGTTCATCCCTGACCTTATTCAAATGAAACCTTGACAACTGAATGAGAAATCATAAAATTACCCCTGGTCTTACCTCCATGTCCCTTATGGATAGAGGCCATTAGTAATAAAAGTGTTATCTTCACTAACACCCATCCCCGCCACAAATTCTTAGTTGCTTCCCTACTAACATGACCACCCCATAAATGCCCATGAGACTCCAGACCCCAATGATTTTGGGTGTGTGAGAGCTATGCTTGTAGTGGCACTTGTGGTTGTTAGCCTAGTAACAACCTTAGAATCTATGAACCTACGAACCTATGAATGTTGAATATTGTCAAATGTTTTTTTTTTAAATCTACCAAAGCCATACTTGGATTTCATCCCTTTTTACTGCTCTGTGTTATGTCTTTGCTTAGTAATAGACAATCATTTGTTCCATATGATTGTTTTTTATTACATTTCTGTTCTTTTGCCCTGAATGTATTGATTGTAAAGTATATCTGTATCAACTCCAGTATATAATTTATATGTTGTCAGAAGGTTATTAAGATGACATGCAGGTTTCTCCCTTTTTTCCTTTTGCCAAACGAGTTGCATTTTTAATACCATGACAGGAATGAACCCCATTCCATAGTCAGGGTACAATTAGAGTTTATGATATTAGTATTGCTTCAGTCTTTGATGCTTGCCAAGATGTCCTCTAGTTTGGTCATTGCAACAAGCATTCAGTTAATTTCCTTGCATAGAAGTTAACAAAATGCTAGCTGTAATATTCCAGCTAATTAAAAATATTTTTTATTGTGGCTCCTTTGAAATTGGACAGGTGATCTATATCATTTGCTGTGTAGTAAAGCAGAAAACTTTGGGTAGCTGCCTCCGTGGTATAGAGGGATGGAACCCTGACTATGATCCAGATGCTAGAGTAAGTTAATGGATTACGCTCTAGAAGATCCAGGCAGGGTGTAGGAGTGAATACCTTATGCTAGCTTGCCCATCAGTGTGGGAGATAGTGTAGTCCAGTCTGATGCAAACAACAAGTAGCAGATATTTAGTGGATGTGGGACCAGCTTTGGCTAAGCTGCACTTGCATTAGTCCTCAGAGGGGGGTCATTGATTATTGTAGAGAATGTGTTCAAGTGTGAATTTTTTACCATGAGAACATTACAGGGCCCTCATTTTAGTGAGTGTGCTACAACATCAAGAGGTTAAGCCAAAAGAGAAACATCCTGATAGGTCTCAGAATGACAGTCTCCTGTAGCTGGCTGTCAACTTTCAAGAAAGTTGAAAATAAAGGACCTAAATGGCAATGAGATGGTGGATGGTTGGCTTTAATAAGGAATAAGCATTAAAAAAAACCTGAAACAGAGCTGAAATGGAACATTTTAGTTCATTTTCATTTTCATTTTAATGCTTTTCGCATGATCTTTAAGATCTCTCTGTATACCTCTTAAATGCTCATTCTTGACTATGTCTATGCTTTTTTTGAGCTCAGGTACTGCATGTTTGCCATGACTGTATACAAATGGTTTACAGCAATATTTATGTATTACAAGTGCTTGAATTCAGCAACTTTCTTCCTTTTTTAATTTAAAATTCATGGCACTCTTATTGTGTACCTTCAAGGTGACCATCTGCTACTTTTGTTTCCTATTGTTCCTAGAAACAGTGTTCATGATACCAGCCCCCATGGTTGAGACCACCTCCAATTTGGAAGGTTGGGAAGAGGATGGGGAAACAAGGATCCGATCCACCAGTGGATTTATATACACTGTACTGTAAAGGGGTATTGTTAGCGTTATATACACTGTGTTGTAGAAGGATATTGTTAGCGTTATATACACTGTGTTGTACAAGGGTATTGTTAGCATTATATACATTGTGTTGTAAAGAGGTATTGTTAGTGTTATATACACTGTGCTGTAAAAGGGTATTGTTAGCAATATATACACTGTGTTGTAAAAGAGTATTGTTAGCGTTATATACACTGTGTTGTAAAAGGGTATTGTTATTGTTATATACACTGTGTTGTAAAGAGGTATTGTTAGCGTTATATACACTGTGTTGTAAAAGGGTATTGTTAGCATTATATACACTGTGTTATAAAAGGGTATTGTTAGTGTTATATACACTGTTTTGTAAAGAGGTATTGTTAGCGTTATATACACTGTGTTGTAAAAGGGTATTGTTAGCATTATATACACTGTGTTATAAAAGGGTATTGTTAGTGTTATATGCACTGTTTTGTAAAGAGGTATTGTTAGCGTTATATACACTGTGTTGTAAAAGGGTATTGTTAGCGTTATGTGTTGTAAACTGGTATTGTCAGCATTATATACACTGTTTTGTAAAGAGGGATTGTTAGCATTATATACACTGTGTTGTAAAAGGGTATTGTTAGCATTATATACACTATGTTGTAAAGAGGTATTGTTAGCATTGTATACACTGTGTTGTAAAGAGGAATTGTTAGCATTTTATACACAGTGTTGTTAAAGGGTATTGTTAGCATTATATACACTGTGTTGTAAAGAGGTATTGTTAGCATTATATAAACTGTGTTGTAAAGGGGTATTGTTAGCATTATATACACTGTGTTGTAAAAGGGTATTGTTAGCGTTATATACACTATCTTGTAAAGAGGTATTGTTAGCATTATATACACTGTGTTGTAAAAGGGTATTGTTAGTATTGTATACACTGTGTTGTAAAGGGGTATTGTTTGGAGTGCCCTAACTGGGCAGAGCTGTTGATATAATTCGTATCATTATTGTATTGTTAGTGTTACATACACTGTGTTGTAAAGAGGTATTGTTAGCGTTATATACACTGTGCTGTAAAGAAGTATTGTTAGCGTTATATACACTGTGTTGTAAAAGGGTGTTGTTAGCATTATATACACTGTGTTGTAAAAGGGTATTGTTAGTGTTATATACACTGTGTTGTAAAGTGGTATTGTTAGGATTATGTGTTGTAAACAGGTATTGTTAGCATTATATACACTGTTTTATAAAGAGTTATTGTTAGCGTTATATACACTGTGTTGCAAAAGGGTATTGTTAGCGTTATATACACTATGTTGTAAAGAGGTATTGTTAGCATTATATACACTGTGTTGTAAAGAGATATTGTTAGCATTATATACACTGTGTTGTAAAAGGGTATTGTTAGCGTTATATACACTGTGTTGTAAAGAGGTATTGTTAGCATTATATAAATTCTGTTGTAAAGGGGTATTGTTAACATTATATACACTGTGTTGTAAAAGGGTATTGTTAGCGTTATATACACTGCATTGTAAAAGGGTATTGTTAGCATTATATACACTGTCTTGTAAAGGGGTATTGTTAGTGTTATATACACTGTGTTGTAAAGAGGTATTGTTAGCATTATATACACTGTGTTGTAAAAGGGTATTGTTAGCGTTATATACACTGTGTTGTAAAGAGGTATTGTTAGCGTTATATACACTGTGTTGTAAATAGGCATTGTTAGTGTTATATACACTGTGTTGTAAAGAGGTATTGTTAGAGTTATATACACTGTGCTGTAAAGAGGTATTGTTAGAGTTATATACACTGTGTTGTAAAGAGGTATTGTTAGAGTTATATACACTGTGTTGTAAAGGGGTATTGTTAGAGTTATATACACTGTGTTGTAAAGGGGTATTGTTAGAGTTATATACACTGTGTTGTAAAGGGGTATTGTTAGAGTTATATACACTGTGTTGTAAAGTGGTATTGTTAGAGTTATATACACTGTGTTGTAAAGGGGTATTGTTAGAGTTATATACACTGTGTTGTAAAGGGGTATTGTTAGAGTTATATACACTGTGTTGTAAAGGGTATTGTTAGAGTTATATACACTGTGTTGTAAAGGGGTATTGTTAGAGTTATATACACTGTGTTGTAAAGGGGTATTGTTAGAGTTATATACACTGTGTTGTAAAGGGGTATTGTTAGAGTTATATACACTGTGTTGTAAAGGGGTATTGTTAGCGTTATATACACTGTGTTGTAAAGGGGTATTGTTAGAGTTATATACACTGTGTTGTAAAGGGGTATTGTTTGGAGTGCCCTAACTGGGCAGAGCTGTTGATATCATCCGCATCATTACATTCAACATTAGTTATCTCCAGACCAACTGTGTAATGTCAGTTACTTAAAAGAAATGTTTCTTGTGATTGCAATATCTCCCCACCAACTGGGAGGTGTTATATCACAGACAGAAGTTCCCCCTCCCTACTGCAGACAGTGAGCTGGCAAAATGGCCCTCTCCCCTATAGTGTCATAAAGGAGAAGCAGTGGATTCCATGTCCATGAAAACAGATTAAAAAAGAAGAAATAGTCTGTAGCACATTGCTTCTCAGGTTGCACATGTTAAGACATTTCTCCTCTTTAATAGGCTTGCTCACAGAGAGAAGTATTCCTTTAGGAGCAGCCTACCAGAGGTATTCTTTCTTATTGATTAAGAAAATGTTCCAGGCTGACATCCTTGACTAATTGAGAACCCATTTCACTCAACAAACAAAATGGAGCAATAAATGATTTACTGAGAAGCCCAACAGTAGAACCATGCACCATGGTCATTTTCTTCAGATGAGGATATTCCAGATTAAATAGAGTTGCCATTATTCAAATAATGCTGATGTGTTGAGAAAGAATCTACACATTTTAAAGCATTTGGAGTATTCTTCCACCATGTTTGCTGGTGCAGTATGCCCTGCACGGGGGGGGGGGGGGGGTCATCAGGAGAGTTTCTACTTAAACCAAACTGAAAACTCCAAAAGGATATCATAACCTTCTGAATCAGTTTGGAGAAAATGTTTTTTAAGGGCCTTGTTTTTTGAAAGAATAGTTCTCTATTCAAAATTCTTTCGGTGTACAAAACAGAATACAAGTAAAAATGTATTATTAGATCTGTCCTTTGAGAAAATTACTCAGATAGAATGGTAACCCTTCTGTCCCTCTTTCTTCATGGGATGTAGATGGCAGTACTGGATTTGCATGGTGCTTAGTGTTATGTACTAGTGTTTATGACCCATAACAGATTTCTGTATTTTTAGACAGAACTGGTGCTCTTCCTTGGGACAGCAGCTACTAAGTTATTTTCAGTCTATCTGTCCCCAGCAGTGGCAGCTTTAAGAATGATGAGCATCCAAAATTTCCCTTCATAGGCAACTATCTTATAGTAATGCAATTTAAAGAACAGCTGGTGGAGCACCTAGCTGTGGTGATTCCTTCTTTATATGGTTTAAAGTCACAGACAGTACCCCAGCAGTGCAAGGTTTCAGTTCCTTCCCCACTTTTAGAAGAGCCAATGCTCAGATAGGGACTAAAGGTGGAGGTGTCTCGATATACAGCAATAACAAGCATACCTCTACTTTGGTTAAACAGAATGAAACACTGTAGTTTCTCCATGTGCATATCACTATAGATAAAATCCTGTACCATATCCTAGAAAACTATGGGTCATCCTCTATGTCCTGCAAAACTCGTAGCACTTACTTAGACCTGCTGGAGACATGGACCATCCAACCTAACACCTTACTCATGTGGGAATTTAATTACCCCTCTATAGATTGAGAAACTGGGTTCCTATTACGAGATCAAAAACCCATTTACGCAAATACGAATAAGTTGACCCATATTGCGCGAAGTACATGAACCTTGAATGTCCAAAACCGCAAATTCTGGAATGTCGATTTGTTTTGGTTGGCCTGTCTGCGGTATAGCTCCATAAGGTAAGTGTGCGATAGATAGGACTTTAGGGTTAGGATTTGAGTTAAGGTAAGTGCATAGATAAGTAATGTATGTAAGATTTAGTGTAGTGTTAGATGTAGGGTTTTTTTAAGTGTATGTATGTGTATTATTTATTTTGTTTTGGTGTATGTCTACAGGGGAAGTGTGCTGTAATTACGGACCTTAGGGTTAAGGAAGGGTTAAGGATAGTGCATAGATAGTTGTGTATGTGGGGTTTAGTGTAGTGTTGGAAGTAGGTTTTTGTTAAATGTATGTATGTGGATTATTTATTTTGTTTGGGTGTATGTCTGTAGGGGAAGTGTGCGATAGTTACGGACCTTAGGGTTAGGGAGGGGTTAAGGGTAGTGCATAGTTAGTTGTGTATATGGGGTTTAGAGTAGGGTTAAAAGTAGGGTTTTGGTGCTTTACTTTAGGTTAGAAGTAGGGTTTGGTTAGTGTATGTATGTGGTTTATTTATTTTGTTTGAGTAGGTACTATGTAGCGGGTGGTGGAGGTTGGCTGACTATGATAGTTCGATATTTTATTTTTCGCAGTTTAGTGTGTTCGGGATTTTTGCGGTTCACGGTATAGGTGCCGATGTTTAGGTATTCGCGTATAGGGTTTTTCAATCTCGTAATATAGACCCGAGAATCCTACATGGCCTCAAACCTGCCAGCACTGAGATTCCTGGACTTCACAAATACAAACATCCTTAACCAGTTAGTGCATATGTTCACCAGAAGTTTCAAAATACTGGACCTCATACTCATAAATATGGAAGAATGTGCTGCGCCACCCCCACAATGTCACGCCATCCCTAGTAAAGTCCTTCCATAAAGCTGTCTACTTTGAAATAAAAATCAACTTAATAATTCCAGTAAAAATTAGAAACTATTCTAAGGCAAACTACCTTTTATTAAGTGATAGCATCTCAAACTTCACTGCCCCTCCAAACTAAGAGAACACCGCAGACTATGCAGAATTGTTCACAGAAACTCTGTGCAGCCATGTCAATGGTTGCATACAGATTACTTGTGCCTACCAGAAGTTACCCCAAAACCAGCTCCAAAAGAAACCACCCTGGTGGGATCTCAAACTAAAGAGCTTATACAATTAGAGGGAAAAAAAATCATGGCTAAAATCAGGAAGTGTTAACTCCAATAAAGATAAAAACTCACTCATCAAATTATACAGGAAACTAAGACGGCTAATTAAGTCCAATAAATCCAGTTATGAGGTCAAGATGGCCTTCCAGGCAACAGAAAACCATGATGCCTTCTTCAGCTGTGTCAGGCAACTCAGAGGCAGTACATAGCAATGTGCTGCACTAGTGGTTAATGATGTCACATTCACTGAGCTGGGTGACAAATTCAATTCCAGCTTTACTCCACACTCAACCCCAGGAACCACCCCAGGAAATGCATTCAGATATAACCCTTGCAGATATAAAGAGACAGCATCTCCTCGCTGCAGTCTCTAAGGTTAAGAACAGAGCTTCAACTGTCCCCAATAATATCCAGGGATGCCTCCTAAATAGTCTAAAATATGACTAATCAAGGTCACTGGAGTTATTATTTAAATATTGTCTTAAAAAAGGCTTCTTGCCATGAGAATGGAATACTGTAATGGCTATCTCTCTTCATTAGGACAGACCATCAACAGATCTTGTAAACTGTAAACCCATTAGTTTGACTAGTTTTACGTGCAAAGCCATGGAAAGAATTATTATGGAAATGATCAACAAAGACATAGTAGACATTTAGGCACTGGATCCATCCAAGTTACACATGGTAAAAGGAATGTCATGCCTACTGAACCTGGTGGACATCTTTGAGAAGGTCACCAAGGCAATGGATGAGGGTAAAACAGGGCATATTGCCTATCTTTACCTGAATAAGGCTTGTGATACAATACCCCACTTGGGCACTGTTGACAAACTTACTTAATTAAGCACAAACCCCTATATAATGCTCTGGATAGCTAACTATCACAGATAGGACCCATGTAGTTAGGGTTTCTGAGACCACCTCCACAAAGAGGCAGGTCACCAATGGCTTCCCTGGCATCCCTGAGTTCTCCACTCTGAGCCCACTCCTCTTTGGCATCTACTTCTCTGAAGTCAAGGCCAATATCAAAGGCCTCTGACTGACCAAGTTTGCAGATGACTGCAAACTGGGAGTAGTCACAGAATCCCCCAGACATAAACATCTTACAAGAGGGACTAACACAGACAAATAACTGGTCTCAAAGACACAGTTTAAAACTCAATGCCAAGAAATGGATTATAGTACCTTTTAGGAAGCTGGTCATCCCCAGGAAACTATGCCATCAAAAAAACACCCTTAACAGTTGACCCACCAATCAGGGATCTAGAAACAAATTTAGACAGCAACCTCACCTTCAACCAACAAGTTTCTGAGTTAGTAAGGAAATCCTTCTATATTACTCAACTTATAAGTAAGAGCATGACATCAACAGCCAGGGAAGTGACTGTACCACTACACTTGTCCTCATCAGACCCACCATTTAGTCTAATGCCCCCTACGCTATGTACTTGACCAGACACATGCAGCAACTGGAGCATCCACAAAGGTTTCTTACAAAAACAATACAGTGTATAACCACAATGATCACCTCAAAGACGTATACCTATACTCAGTCTCCTACAGATTACTGGGAGACGATTTATTCTAACATTCAAGGCATCCCTGGATCCCACACAAATGAGCCTATTGCACATCGGCAAAACAAACAGCATGTAATGATCTAAATTTTATTTGCAACAAAAGTAGGACACGGGAGAGACAGATATGTATTTAAGTGGACTCCTATTCTCTTGAATAGGCTCCCTATCCATATGAAACAAAGTCCTCCCCTAACCCCGTTTAAGCATAACTTGAGCCACTGGATGGGAAATCAAAAATTCACCCTTGGTCTAGCACCCATGTCTCTGATGGACAGAGGCAGTCAGTAAATCATGTCATGACCAACAATTACTTCCTATATAAACATCTTACAAATATAACTTGTGGGACACATTTGAGTTACATGGCTAGGTTTATAAAGGCCCTAGTGGTTGTTAGCCTAGTATACACCAATGAACCTAGGAACATGCATTAAGCATCACTGTTAGTGGTACCTAAGACTTGCTCACTTGAAGGTTATTTTAACTTGGCTTTAAAGGACAACAACTAAAAGAGAGTGTTTGTCACAGATAACAGAATTCAGGGCTCTGTTATCATCAGTGGTCCTCAGGAAAAGCCTAACAGTCAGGAATTTCACAAACACTGAGCTATAGTGCAGTTATTCTATTGATACAGGATCCATGATTTCACATGAGATAATTTCACTGATATCTGTGGAATCTGTGGGATCAACAAATGGATGATCCTGTGTCTGATGAAAGAGACTGGGTAACAGATTACTTTGTCCTGCAGACTCCAGGCAGACCTTTCAAGAAACGCCCCTTGGATGATTCTGCTGGTAAGCTCATCTGGATTGTTTTGCAGTGTAAGGTATCTAGTTTCTGGATCACTGAAGCCTTCATGTATTCTACCTGACAGAGTTGCTTGTGGTGTTTCTTGTGATCACAGCCTGCAGGAAACTTTGAGAAGTCAAGCTCTTCATTTAGTATTGGATAAATATATGGCTAATCCCCACCCCAACTTCAACAGAGCTATAACTAATGACAATTCCTAGCTGACAATGCACATGATTAATTGTGACAAATGTCACCCACACTCACACACCTGCATATCTCTAAATACACCAACTGTGAGATTATACAACCTAGAGAAAGCAGAAACATCCTTACTGATGTCAGAAAACTGTTTTTGATTAAACATGAGAATTGATGATAACAGGCTGATATTTATCATTTTTTTCAAAACATTGATTCATGAACAGCAGGCTTCCTGTACAACTTTATGGTAGCTAGGTGTACAAGTTATTTATGTATTTCCCTTTGTTTACTGGGAGTGTCTGACTGGGTTGAAAAAGACAACATTTCAGCGGAGGCTCAGGCAGTAAAGCTCCACAATATAAATCAAGTATAGAAATACAAATATAGTGCATGCATTATACAGTATATGTAAGCAGGGAGAAGATAAAAGTTCCATTTAGTAGGAAAAAAAGGATAAACATTTGGTGGGGAAAATTGGTACATAGTTTTATACTTTTGCAGCAGGGAGAAGATAAAAGTTCCATTTAGTAGGAAAAAAAGGATAAACATTTGGTGGGGAAAATTGGTACATAGTTTTATACTTTTGCACAGTGATGGAAAGACAAAATATAAAAAAGTATAACAAATAAAAGTATAGTTTGTGCATCATCAGTAGGGAGAAACAAAAGTTACATAAAATACCAAATGGTAGAGCATGGTTTTAGACTATAATATTGCATAGGTATAATAATGGTATTATTAGAAGAAAATGGGAGGGTGGAAATTAGAATTAAAAATAAAAAAAAATGGAGAAATAAAGGGGAATGGTAATAAGATGTAGGAGTAGTAACAGAGAGAAAGGTAAGGGCTGTAGTTAACCTGGCTTGCAACAAGAGCACAGTCAGGTCTTGAATAGATGTTCCTTGAGTAGGAGTTTGAATTTGGCAGAATTTTTTGTGCTGAGTATGTTGCGAGGCATGCTGTTCCAGGCTTTGGAAGTTACTAGAGTATAAGGACTCACAGTGACTATTATTGGCTTTGGTGACTTTCAGGAGAAGTTTGTTGAAGGATCTAAGTTGTCTGGTACTGGAGTATGGTTGAATAAGGTTGCTTATAGATGGGCAGTTATCAGGGTAGTGCAGGGTGGTATGGGCTATAGTGAGTTGGTGGAATAATAGAAGGTTAGGTAGTTCCAACCAATTTAGTTGGTGTAGGGATGTACAGTAATGAGTTCTGGATGGGGTGATTGGAAGCAAATCTGGCTATCTAATTGTAGCAGGATTCAAGTTTGTTTAGATTACACTTTTTGTAAGTCAGTGAATATGGGAGTGGTGTATAACAGTATTGAGAGTAAGTGAGTCTTTGCAATTGAATATCTGGTAGAGCTTTTAGGAAGGACTTAATTTTGTAAAGTGACCCTAGCTTAAAATGGACCTTTTTAATAATTAATGATAGATGTTTGTCAAATTTAAGATCCTTATGTACAATGACATCCAGGAGCTTGGTGTGGTTTGTTTTTACAATGATGGTGTTGTTAGTGGAGTAGATTAGTAAAGGGCTGAGGGAGATTGGTTGTTGTGTTATTAAACAAGATCATGAGTTTTGTTTTGTTGGCGGTGAGAATGACTTGGGAGTTAGAAAGATATTTTTCAATGTCCAGGAAGGATTTTTGGGTTTTGTGAAGGAAGTCAGATAGGGAGGGAGCAGAGCACATGAGGGTGGAGTCATCAATGTATTGGACAATGGTTGCATGTTGGGTGGCAGTGCAGAGCTTGTTAGTGAAAATATTGAAAAGAAGAGGATCTGGTATAGTCCCTTGCGGTATGCTCATAGAGACATCCAATTGTAGGGAGAGTACATTTAGCCACTTAGTGGCCTGGTGACAGTCAGTTAAGTAGCTGATAAACCAGTGGAGGTAGGGGTAGGAGTAGGAGAGGTTGAGAGAGGCTAGCTCTTCATTAAGTTTTTGATGTGAGACAACATCGAAGGCTTTTGATAGGTCAAGAAAGATAACAGATGTGTGTAGACCATTGTTTCTGTGTTGATTGACTGTATTGAGGAAACTGAGTAAAGCCATGCTGAGATGGGAATAGGTGGTTGTTTTTGAGGAGATGGTCTAGGAGTTGGGTATGAACACATTTTTCTAGGATTTTGGCTAAGGGTGAGAGGATGGCAATTGGTCTATAATTTGGAAAATTGGTGGAATTGCCACCTTTGTGTATGTGTATTTTATAGGATATTTTTCAGAGTTTTTGTACATACTGTTCAGAGATGGATCTATTGTTTAGGAGGGATATGGGGTAGGCAGTGATGTCTGCAGCAAGTTTGAGGCATTAATTGGTTGGCAGCAGGAGATGAAGGTTTGAGTTTAGCTAGTAGTTTCTTTATGATGTTAGTCTGGACAGGGTTGATGTGGAAGGCTTCTGGTTCAGTTTATAATCTGCAGGGATTGAAATGTGATTATTGGTATTTTGTTTGGCTAGGGATAGAATAATGTTGATGAAGTGATTGTTAAATTATGTAGCAAGATTATCCGTAGAGTTTAAAGTGGATGAGAGAGGGGTTGTAGTTTGACTTGGTTTTAATAACTGGTTGATAGCTTCCCAAAAGTTTTTTGGTTATTTTGGTACTTATGTTGTAAAGTTGTATAGTATAGCTTTTTACCCTGTTTGATTTTCATTTTTGCTGTGTTGCAATGTTTGTGGTAGTTCTGCAGGTTAGTTGGGTTTTTGAAGTCTTGGTGGAGATGTCAAGTTTATCACTTTTGTTTTAGGAGTAATTTGGTTTCAGGTGTAAAGCATTGAATGGATTTAGATCTTATACAAATCTTCCTGAGAGGGGGTTAGCTTGTTAAGAACAGTGAGAAATTTTTCATTGAAGTATTGTACGGCAAGTTCAAGGTACAGGTACTTTAAGGGGGACCAGTCAAAATGAAGTAGAAGTGTTTTAAAGATATCAGGGGAGAAGTTTATTTTGTTATGGATAAATATGAAGAGAGTCTGTTTAGGTGTGCATGAACATTGTCTTATCCGATAGGTGGGAAGGTGGTCACTTAGTCTGTGATAACAGACTGAGATTGAATTCGTGAGATCCCATCTAAGATAGATAGTTTACTACTACAAATAGCAAAATCACCACACTTGATATAAACCACACAAATACCACTAAAATAACTTAAGAGACCATCCATATAATGAATGCATTCAGGAAATAAAATGAAAATCCAGTAATTTAATGATATTTAGCGCTTTCATCTCCTGTAAGAGACTTCATCAGAATACAACTTCCTACAGAAAATAACCCATTTAAATACTTCCAATTAATGACATCATAATTAAACCTCATTAGTCCCAGAAAATTTTACATAGCATTAAAGGAACAGTATCTTAAAATATTAAATGCACTAAAAAACTTACTAAAATGTAATACATATATTCTCATATACTATAAACCTACACATATTAATGAATAATCAAACAAATCACAATTCATTTTAACATAAAAAATTGTTTGTATTGAATAATACATAATACTAAAATCTATTTGCTCTTTCCAACAACATGGGAGCAATGGAAACAGTTTCATTCAAACCAGGTGGAAACATTGCAGCTAACCTGAACTGACATTGAGTTACTCTTTATTTAATAAATTCTTCCAGTCTCCACCTCTTGGATTCATTTTAACAATGTCCAAAATTCCAAGCATAAATTTCACAAAACCTAAGCAAGTAAGGGAATGCTTATATAGAGCACTAGTAATTTATTATTTTTTATATCATTATTATGCTCGTACACTCATTTTTTTAACATGCGTTCCGTTTTACCCACATAATAATGAATACATGACATACAAACTGCCAAGTATACTAATTCAGTGGTATTGCAATTTCCCTTCTTAAATGTTATTCTACTTTTCAAACTGTTGCTCAGAAAAATACTACCCTGTTTAATAATATATGGACACTGTGCACACATCTCACATGGTCTGGTACCTGAACCTATCACATCGGTCCTGTCTATTTTCATTTCAAATAATTTTTTCAGGTTTAGCCCATCATGTTAATAAACATAAGTTTGACTCCCATTTTATTGAAAGTCTCCCTATTAGTTCTAAAAATGTTCCAATTGGATTCCATTGCTTTTTTATTTTATTAGTATTACTATTATACTGTAATACACAAGATTTTTAAAACGTTCTATTTCAATGACCATCCCCAGAATAGTTAGCACTTTTAGTAAAGCCTACCCCTAGAAGTGGTTTGTAAAAAATACCCCATTTTACATATACTTCATTTAAAATTTCAGAAAGAGGATACCCCAAGTATTTGGTGGAAGAAATTTTAAACCTTTTCAAGTTCAGGGCCCAGATCGTCCAAATGTGAGGTCATACGAACCACCCTGATGGCCTGATCCGTAACAATGCTTTTCTTTTCTCCCATAGGGTGATTGCTTTCGAAATGCAAATATGCATTACAAAAAGTGTCCTTTCTGTATATTTTGGACCTGAAAGCATCAGCTCCCTTAAAAATGTAAGTATCTAGATAATTTATACCTTTTGTATCATACTGGTATGTGAAATCTAAAAAAAATCTGTACTGGAATTTAAATATTGAATAAACCTAGGGATTTCAGACTCATTACCTGCTCAGAGGATAAAAATGTCATCTAAATAATGTACATACAACTTGACACTACCCCAAAAAGGGCAGTTTTTACATATTGATTTTACTAACCCAGAAGAACCAAATTAGCATACACAGGTGAACACACTGCCTCCATGGCTACACCCCTGATCTGTTGATAACACTCCCCCACAAACCATAGAAAGTTATTATCTAAGACTATGCTCATAATATCACAGACCAGTGTAGCCATGTCATGTTCCGGTTCAGATTCCTGGAATAGTGCTTGCTTAAATAACATGAGGCCCTCACTCTTGGGAATAGTGGTGAACAAATCTTTAACATCTACTGTTAAAAAGACAGTATTCTCTGTCCACAATTCTTTTTTTATTAAGCCCCAAAATTCCCAAGAATCCTTTACTAGATGGGGAGTCTTATCAACCACATGCTGTACACAGGAATCAATTAAAACTGACAAAGAGTGTACTTTGGAGCCCCTGGCAGTCACTATAGATCTAAATGGAGGTTTCAAAACATTTTTATGAATCTTAGGTATGCCAAAAAAGACTGGTATCACAGGGTCCCTTCTATACAAAAAATCATATAAAACAATATCTATTCTCCCATCAAGCAAATATTCCTCAAGATATGAATCTATCCTGGAATAAGAAATGTTGATTTGATTTCTAAAAACACCCAAATAAGTAGCCTCATTAAAAAGCAAGTTCTGCATCTCATTCAAATAATCCAAACTTTTATATAACACTGTACGTCCCCTTTTGTCTGGAACCATAACACGAATATGTTGGTCTTTCCTCAAATCCAACAAAAGGTTATACACTCTGTAATGTAAAGTTACCTTGTCTCCTGTTGTAACCCTGAGCCATGCCATAAATATCTTCCCAAACCAGCTTTTCTTATGTTTCTACTAAGGGATGCAGGGGTGGGTTATAAGTACTTCTTTTTTTGGGTAAAGAAATTGGTTTGTTAGAACTCACTATATTGTCATTTTCCTTGTGACCCAACGTAATTGAAAAATGTAATTTCCTAGTATACATCTTCAGGGCAACAATGTTATCCACTAATTCACTCTTAGAAGATGGAATAAACTTTATTTCCTTAGAAAATAATCGGAAATAATCATCAGTGATATTTCTATCTGTGAAATTATATATAGCAAATCCATCCTTTGTTTTCACACTGTCCTGCCGCAAGTATGCTAATTCCTGTACCTGCTCCCATTGGGGTATACATTCCTCCTCGGTGGGTAATAACTCTTGCTGCATTCCTCCTTTTCTGTGTAGTGCTGTGCTAATCTCTCTGAGCATCTGACTACTGGAAAATCCTGTTCCCCCTCCCCCATTTCACCATCCATCTTCCAAGCCTCACCACTTCTAACCACTTCACTGTAACGATTAAAATTCCTACCTTTTGCAGCATAAGAAACATGACATTTATTGCTAATCAACTGTTTGGTAGGATATACTTGTTTATTTAAATAACTTTTCTGATCCCTATCCAGTTTGCATTTGTTCTTTTGAAAAATATTATAACATCTCTTTTCCACCTTATCCAGCACTTTGAAATAGATTGCTTTGTACTGAAAAAAACAACAAATCAGATTTGATTTTGTTATCCAAAACATCTGTCTCCTTAGCTATCACATCCTCATGCTTTTCATAATAAAACACTGTTTTTCTAAGCAAGTTCAACACTATTTCATCAAAAAATTGTACAAAATCGCCCACAATTTCCTCATTATAAGTCACACCAAAGATAAATTTATACAGTTTTAACCCCTGTGATATAATTTTTAAAGTTATACACTGATTCAAGTAGGCAATGTCCACTTGCAATGTTTTAAGTTTAAACTGTCTCTTTTCAAGCCGATAAATCAAGTCCTTGTGAAAGCATGCTTCAACCACTTCACTTTCATTAGCACACTCTGTTAGAACAACACCATTATCTGAAAAGCTGAACTGTTTACTCAAAATGTTGAAAATTTAACATTAACATCCACTTGACCCTGTCCCTCATCACCCCACCTTCACAAGGTATCAAACTCACTATTTATAGTACTTATACCATTACCAGGAAAATATATGGGTTAATTAACAGTACCTTGCACCGAACGACCATCGCCAGCTGAATTAGAACAATTTTACACTCCTTGCTGATTTGAACGAATGTCCTGGGGTAAAGAAGTGGAAAATGTTAAAAAGAATTAACTGTATTGTGGCTCTGTGTTTCAGAAGCCAAAGTAGCTTCCTGCTGTAATCCCGGATCAACTCCCATGTAACCCACACAGCCAATCGCATTACCGTTAGTTCTAAAATCACCAGGAAGGTGATTTGAAATAGAACATGCCTCAGTACTCGTAGAACCATGGCTATTAGGATGTAAATGGGACTGTGAACCCATAAAAGACTGCCCAGCAGCTTGGCACGAACAATTTTCTTTCTGAGTGAACAGCTTGATTTATTTGGTTACCCCCCTTTTCAATTGAGAGACTTCCAACCTCAATTGCTTCACTTCCGCATTGGCCTCTTCGGTAGCATCAGTCCCAGAAAGATTGAATACATCCAAAGTATCCATTTGGCCTTAAAAATGGATGGTATGGCATGTAAAATGTATTACAAATAGAAAAATCACCACACCTGATATAAACCACACAAATACCACTAAAATAAGTTAAGAAACCATCCGTATAATGAATGCACTCAGGAAATAAAATGAAAATCCAGTAATTTAATGATATTTAGCACTTTCATCTCCTATAAGAGAATTCATCAGAATACAACTTCCTACATAAAATAACCCACTTAAATACTTCCAATTAATGACATCATAATTAAACCTCATTAGTCCCAGGAACTTTTACATAGCAATAAAGGAACAATATCTTAAAATATTAAATGCATTAAAAACCTTACAAAAATGTAATACATATATTCTCATATTGTATAAACCTACACATATTAATGAATAATCAAACAAATCACAATTCATTTTAATATTAAAAAAATTGTTTGTATTGAATAATACATAATACTAAAATCTATTTGCTCTTTCCAACAACATAGGAGCAATGGAAATAGTTTCATTCAAACCAGGTGGAAACATGGCAGCTAACCTGAGCTGCCATTGAGTTTCTCTTTTCTTTAATAAATTCTTCCAATCTCCATCCCTTGGGTTTATTTTAACAATGTCCAAAATTCCACACATAAATTTCACAAAACCTGAGCATATAAGGGAATGCTTATAAGGAGCACTAGTAATTTATTATTTTTATATCATTATTATGCGTGTACACTCATACGTTCCATTTTATCCACATAATAATGAGTATATGACATACAAACTGCCACGTATATTAATCCAGTGGTATTGCAATTTCCCTTCTTAAATGTTATTCTACTTTTCAAATTGTTAGTCAGAACAATACTACCTTGTTTAATATATGGACATTGTGCACACATCCCACATGGTCTGGTACCTGATCCTATCACATCAGTCCTGTCTATTTTCATTTCAAATAATTTTTTCAGGTTTAAACCCATTTTATTAATAAACATAGGTTTGTTTCCCCCTTTATTGAAAATTTCCCTATTAGTTCTAAAAATGTTCCAATTGGATTCCATTGCTTTTTTATTTTATTAGTATTACTATTATACTGCAATACACAGGTTTTTCAAACTTTCTATTCCAATGACCATCCCCAGAATAGTTATTGTACAAAATCATCCATTATGTCCTCATTATAAGTCACACTGAAGGGAAATTTATACAATCTTAAATCCTGTGGTATAATTTTTTAGTTTATACACTGATTCAAGTAGGCAATGTCCATTTGCAATGTTGCGGGATGTGTGCACAATGTCCATATATTATTAAACAGGGTAGTATTGTTTTGAGTAACAATTTGAAAAGTAGAATAACATTTAAGAAGGGGAATTGCAATACCACAGGATTAGTATACTTGGCAGTTTGTATGGCATGTACTCATTGTTATGTGGGTAAAATGGAACGTATGTTAAAAAACAGAGTGTACGAGCATAATAAGGAAACAAAAATAATAAATTATCCAGTTCTCTATATAAACATTCCCTTACTTGCACAGGTTTAGGGAAATTTGTGTTTGGAATTTTGGACATTTTTAAAATGAATCCAAGGGATGGCGATTGGAAGAATTTATCAAAGAAAAGAGAAACTCAATGGCAGCTCAGGTTAGCTGCCATGTTTCTACCTGGTTTGAATGAAACTATTTCCATTGCTTCCATGTTGTTGGAAAGAGCAAATAAATTTTAGTATTATGTATTATTCAATATAAACATTTTTTTTATGTTAAAATGAATTGTGATTTATTTGATTATTCATTAATATGTGCAGGTTTATACTATATGAGAATATATGTATTAAAGTTTAGTAAGGTTTTTAATGCATTTGGTATATTTTAAGATATTGTTCCTTTAATGCTATGTAAAAGTTCTTGGGACTAATGAGGTTTAATTATGATGTCATTAATTGGAAGTATTTAAATGTTTTTTTTTATGTAGGAAGTTGTATTCGGATGAAGTCTCTTACAGGAGATGAAAGCACTAAATATCATTAAATTACTGGATTTTCATTTTATTTCTTGAGTGCATTCGTTATACGGATGGTTTCTTAAGTTATTTTAGTGGTATTTGTGTCGTTTATATAAGGTGTGGTGATTTTGCCTTTTGTAATATGTTTTGTACACCATAGCATCTGTTTCTCAGGCCAAATGGATACTTTGGATGCATTCAATATTGATGCTACAGAAGAGGCCAATGTGGAAGTGAAGCAATTGAGGTTGAAAGTCTCTCAATTGAAAGGGGAGCTAACCAAATTAATCGAGCTTTTCACTCAGAAGGAAAATTGTTCGTGCCAAGCTGCTGGGCAGTTTTTTATGGGTTCACAGTTCCATTTACATCCTAATAGCCATGGTTCTACGAGTACTCAGGCATGTTCTATTTCAAATCACCCTCCTGGTGATTTTACAGCTAACAGTTGTGCGGGTCATATGGGAGTTGATCCGCTATTACAGCAGGAAGCTACTTTGGCTTCTGAGACACAAAGCCACAATATAGTTAATTCTATAACTTTTTCCACTTCTATTCCCCAGGACATTCGTTGAAATCAGCAAGGAGTGTCAAATTATTCTAATTCAGCTGGCGATGGCCGTTTGGTGCAAGGCACTGTTAATTACAGCAAACATTTTGCTGGTAATGGTATAAGTACTGTAAATGGTGAGAGCGATACCTCATGAAGGCAGAGTGATGAGGGACAGGGTCAAGTGGATGTTAATGTTAAATTTTCAACATTTTGAGTAAACAGTTCAGCTTTTCGGATAATGGTGTTGTTCCAACAGAGTGTGCTAATGAAAGAGAAGTGGTTGAAGCATGCTCTCTCAAGGACTTGATTTATAGGCTTGAAAAAAGACTGTTTAAACATAAAACATTGCAAATGGACATTGCCTACTTGAATCAGTGTATAAGTTTAAAAATTATACCACAGGGGTTGAGATTGTATAAATTCCCCTTTGTGGTGACTTATAATGAGGAAATTGTGGACGATTTTGTACAATTTTTGATGAAATAGGATTGAACTTGCTTGTTTTATTATGAAAAGAAGAAGGATGTGATACAAACTAATGTGATACAAACTAATGTATTTTAAAGTGCTGGATAAGGTGGAAAAGAGATGTTATAATATTTTTCAAAAGAAAAAATGCAAACTGGATAGAGATCAGAAAAGTTATTTAAATAAACAAGTATATCCTACCAAACAGATGATTAGCAATAAATGTCATGTTTCTTATGGTGCAGAAGGTAGGAATTTTAATAGTTACAGTGAAGTGGTTAGAAGTGGTGAGGCTTGGAATATGGATGGTGAAATGAGGGAGGGGAACAGGATTTTCCAGTAGTCAGACGCTCAGAGAGATTAGCACAGCACTACACAGAAAAGGGGAATACAAGAGTTATTACCTGCCGAGGAGGAATGTATACCCCAATGGAAGCAGGTACAGGAATTAACATATACAAGGCAGAACATTGTGAAAACAAAATAATTGGTTTAAAATATATAATATCACTGATGATTATTTCCAGTTATTTTCTAAGGGAATACAGTGTATTCCCTCTTCTAAGGGTGAATTAGTGGATAACATCTTTGCCCTGAATTTGTATACTAAGAAATTACATTTTGAGATTACATTTGGTCACAAGGAAAATGACACTATAGTGAGTTCTAACAAACCAATTTCTTTACCCCAAAAAAGAAGTACTTATACCCCTTAGTAGAAACATATGAAAAGCTGGTTTTGGAAGATATTTATGGCATGGCTCAGGGTTACAGCTGGAGACAAGATAACTTAACAGAGGGAGAGTATAACCTCTTGTTGGATTTGAGGAAAGACAAACAGATTCGTGTTATGGTTCCAGACAAAGAGGGAGGTGCAGTGTTATATAAAAGTATGGATTATTTGAATGAGATGCAGAACTTGCTTTTTGATGAGACTACTTATTTTGGGTGTTTCTAGAAATCAAATCAACATTTCTTATTCCAGGATAGATTCATATCTTGAGGAATATTTGCTTGATGGGAGAATAGATATTTATTTATATGATTTTTTGCATAGAAGGGACCCTGTGATACCAGTCTTTATTGGTATACCTAAGATTCATAAAAATATTTTTAAACTCCTATTTAGACCTTTTGCGGCTGCCAGGAGCTCCAAAATACACCCTTTGGCAGTTTTAATCGATTCCTGTGTACAGCATGTGGTTGATAAGACTCCCCATCTAGTTAAAGATTCTTGGGTATTTTGGGGCTTAATAAAAAAAGAATTGTGGACAAATAATATTGTCTTTTTAACAGTAGATGTTAAAGATTTGTTCATCACTATTCCCAAGGATGTGGGTCTCATGTTATTTGAACAGGCACTATTTCAGGAATCTGAACTGGAACATGACATGGCTACACTGGTCTGTGAAATTATGAGCATAGTCTTAGATAATAACTTTCTATGGATCAAGGGAGAGTATTATCAGCAGATAGGGGGTGTAGCCATGGGGGCAGTGTGTTCACCTGTGTATGCTAATTTGGTTCTTCTGGGTTGGGAGAATCAATATGTAAAAAAAGTGTCTTTTTTGGGGTAGTGTCAAGTGGTATGTACATTATTTGGATGACATTTTCATCCTCTGGGAGGGTAGCGAGTCTGAAATCCCTAGGTTTATTCAATATTTGAATTCTAGTACGGATTTTTTTAAATTTCACATACCAGTATGATACAAAAAGTATAAATTATCTAGATACTTACATTTTTAATGGAGATGATGTTTTTAGGTCCAAAATATACAGAAAGGACAGTTTTTGTAATGTATATTTGCATTTCAAAAGCAATCAACCCATGAGACAAAAGAAAAGCATTGTTAAGGGTCAGGCCATCAGGGTGGCTCGTATGACCTCACATTTGGAAGATCTAGGCCCTGAACTTGAAAAGATTTCTAATATGTTTCAAGAGAGGGGATACCCCAAGTATTTTGATTGAAGACATTTTAAATGAAGTATATGTAAAATGGGGTGTTTTTTACAAACCACTTCTAGTGGTATGTTTTACCAAAGGTGTTAACTATTCTGGGGATGGTCATCGGAATAGAAAGTTTGAAAAAACTTGTGTATTGCAGTATAATAGTAATAATAATAAAATAAAAAAACAATGGAACACAATTGGAACATTTTTAGAACAACCAGGGAGATTTTCAATAAAGTGGGAGACAAACATATATTTATTAACAAGATGGGTTTAAGCCTGAAAAAAATATTTGAAATAAAAATAGACAGGACCAATGTGATAGGTTCAGGTACCAGACTATGTGGGATGTGTGCACATTGTCCATATAATATTAAACAGGGTAGTATTATTCTGAGTAACAATTTGAAAATTAGAATAACATTTAAGAAGGGAAATTGCAATACCACTGGATTAGTGTGCTTGGCAGTTTGTATGTCATTTACTCATTATTATCTGGGTAAAACAGAACGTATGTTAAAAAACAGAGTGTACAAGCATAATAATGATATAAAAATAATAAATTATCCATTGCTCTATATAAGCATCCTCTTACTTGCTCAGGTTTTGTGAAATTTATTTTTGGAATTTTGGACATTGTTAAAATGAATCCAAGGGGTGGAGATTGGAAGTATTTATTAAAGAAAAGATAAACTCAATGGCAGCTCAAATTAGCTGCCATTTTTCCACCTGGTTTGAATGAAACTGTTTCCATTGCTCCCATGTTGTTGGAAAGAGCAAATCAATTTTAGAGTCATGTATTATTCAATACAAAAATTTTTTATGTTAAAATGAATTGTGATTTGTTTGATTATTCATTAATATGTGTAGGTTTATACAATATGAGAATATATATTTTACATTTTTGTAAGGTTTTTAATGCATTTAATATTTTAAGATATTGTTCCTTTATTGCTATGTAAACGTTCCTGGGAATAATGAGGTTTAATTATGATGCCATTAATTGGAAGTATTTAAGTGGGTTATTTTATGTAGGAAGTTGTATTCTGATGAAGTCTCTTACAGGAGATGAAAGTGCTAAATATCATTAAATTACTGGATTTCCATGTTATTTCCTGAGTGCATTCATTATATGGATGGTTTCTTAATTTATTTTAGTGGTATTTGTATAGTTTATTACTACGTGGATCAAGTCTAGCGGGTTATTGTATTAATTGAAAGAAGCCTTGAAGATTGATGAAATTTGAGGCATTTTTGAATGGGCATGTAAGCCAGTTTAAGTCAAAATCTCCCATTATGATGGTTTCCGGATTAAAATTTGATGAACACCAGCAGAGGAGTTTTTCAATAGTTATAGGATTGTTGCCAGGGGGAATATAGGTGGCTATTAAAATAATATTTTTTTGGATTTATTTCAAGGCAGGAGATTAGTATTTAGGTATTTGAGAGGTGTGGGAGACTGAGATCTAAGTGTTCAAGTTTGAGTTAGTCTTTATAAAATATTAAATAAAAATATAATAAAACACTCACTGAGGTAAATACCTCTTGCCAACCAAGTCCAAAAATAATATAAGATAAAAAAAAACACAGGCAGAGGCAACCATGCACTCGCAAATAGCGATCTGTGAATAAACGTATTACTCCATATATAAAACAAAGCAAATTTAATGGTGTACACAAACAGTAAGCACTTTTACAAATGCTTCTTCAGACCATGATACACCTTGTTACTAATTGGTTCTTATATAATGTTTAGCTCATGATGACCTCACACTCCATTTAAACTTTAAAGCCACATTACATTACTAGAGCATTAAAGATGTTGAATAGCTAAAACCAAGTCAGTATATAGCCTCCTAATATACAATATTCTGTAAAGAATTATTTATCACAATATGCTAATGGCATAGGAATGTATATACAATATTCCCAAATGTATATAAGCTTCATCTACATGTTGAAATCCAAATATTAATAACAATATAGGGATATATCTCCTTAGTGTTGATCAACAAAATCTAGAGAACCGAATAAAATGATCATAGTAGATGTAGCATATACGTATATTAACATACGTGAATATGGGAGCTACAAACATAATAATGAGAGATGGTATCCAAAAAGTGAGTGTTTTATTATATTTTTATATATTACATTGTTTGATACACTCACTCACTGTGGACATGGCTGATGGTTCTAGCAATATCATAGACCTTGAATTGGATTACAGACCTGTTGAACAAGGGAATAATGTTGAGAAAATTGGAGAGGTGATTAGACCAATCGGGTCTAAACAGACAAATCAACTACCAATGACGTCCTCAGGAGGAGGTGAGAGCCTATTGCTGAAGTTCACGGCCTGTTTGAATAATGACGACAACCCGCTTTTCTTATATGGGGCTAATAGTGAAGGTTTAGTGGCTCCGGACAACGCAGCTGAATTAGAGGAACTGCGTGCAGCTATGGACAAACTAGAAGGTGATTCCTTAAAATTTAAATGCCTTCAAGTACAGCATCAACATTTTGAAGTCTGCATTAGCAGAGGCATTGTACCGTGGGGTCTACGCATCTTAAAGATGCCCATGTATGGTGACTTGTACCCGGACTTGCTTGCAAAATGGCAAAAGTTAAATTTGGAGGTGAGCCTAAATTATTTAAAGTTATTAATTGACTTCTTCAAACCAGAAGAAGAAAGTTTAAGAATATCTATTCTTCAACAACAAGATGCTTTATATAACCATTTTGCACCCGTCTTAACATACCGAGCGTTGCACACAGTTTTGGATGGCATATTGGTTTATGAGAAATGCTTGCTACAACAGAAAAGTAGCAAGATAGATAGAGACACTAAGGATTTTAAGGAGGGCCATGTCTTTACTTGGCCCAGAGTTAATAATGGTGCTGGACAGATATATGGTGCGAGAAATCAGAAAGTGAATTTGTTAAAGCATGTTCAAAGAGATGATTATGAAGTGCATAATGTTTATAGTTCTGTACATGAACAGAGAGGAGAGGCCTCTGTTTGGTCTGTACTGGTCTCTAATAATACTACAAGTAATTTAATGGTATCTCAAACAAGTGATGCATCAACAGATAATGTTACGAAGGATGTACAGGTTCATATGCCACCATTAAGTAATGTATTTAATGAACAGTCTACTAATACTATTATTCCAGAAGTGAAACAATTAGTAGTTAGACCGAAAGTTACAGTAAATTTGAAGAACATGAATGACTCTGTTCATCCTAATGTTATGGGTTTTCCCCAATTCCCCCTTCCCATTTCTATGGAGAAGGGGGTCAAGAGAGAATGCTCAATCAGCAGAGGCAGATCGAAAAGGAAGCATTCGACAGAGAGGCCAATGAGTCAGTCTCTCAAAAGAATGTGGCAACAGATGGGAACAACTTAGTGTTGAAAATTTCAAAAAGGACATTAGACAGGGATGAATTTAATGTATTAAATAGAGGTTTGAGTTTCATCCCTAGTAGTAATAACAACCTTTCAGATGTTTTGATTGATATTAAGATGTTCTTAAGGAATGTGATGTTGAAGTATGAATTTGGTAATAATAATAGAGAATCTGACTGTCATTTCAAAAAACGAGCACATATATACCAAGCAATCACCCTTTGATTGATGTGTTCTATAAACTGGTAGAGGATGATTTACATATGTTATATGAAAAGGATCATACTAAGAAATATTATAAGAAAAATAATTTTACGATGAGAGATAGGAAAGCATTACATAGATTAAGAGATGACCCTAGTATAATCATAAGGACAGCCGATAAAGGGGGCCCAGTGGTCATCATGGATTCTGTAAGTTATCGAGAAACCATGATTAAGATGTTAGATGATACTAAGTATTATAAAAATATCAGCATTGATATAATAGAAATGATTAAACATAGGATTAATAATTTGATAAATGATTTGGTTAAGAGTTATGACATTACATCAGAATTAGGTAATTTTCTTGTGACGGAATATCCTTTGATTCCGATTATACAGGGACTACCCAAAATTCACAAGGACTGCACCAATCCTCCAATGAGACCTGTTGTCTCGGGTGGAGGATGGTGCACAGAACCCTTCTCAATATTTGTTGAGAAGGCCTTAAGACATGTATTAGATGAAAATGTTAAAGTTCTTAAAGACACTAGACAGTTTTTAGCAGACTTGTATAGCACTATTGTTCCAAATATGATGCAGTCTGATACATTGTTTGTCACTTTGGACGTACAATCTTTATTTACTGTGATTCCTAATGATTTAGGTATTAATTCAATCAAGGAATATTTAGTTAAACATAGTTGCTATGACAATAAATACATAGATCTGTTATGTCTGTTTCTAGAAGTAATCTTGGAAAATAATATTTTCATATATGAAGGGAATTATTATCTGCAATGTGATGGCATAGCGATGGGCACGTCTTGTGCCAATAGTTACGCCAATATGGTGTTGGCCCTTTGGGAAGAAAACTATTTATTTAATACAGAGGGTTTCAAAAAACATGTCATATTCTATCGTCGTTTTGTGGACAACATTTTTTTGATTTGGGATGGAAGTATTCATGACTTAGAAAAGATTGTGGATGAAATGAATGTCTCGACTAGGTATTTAAGGTTTACACATAAGTATTCGAATAAATATATAGAATATCTAGATGTTTTTATAGAAAGAGTGTTGACTAATCATATTAATACTGGTGTATATAGGAAAAGCTGTCAGAGGAATACTATTCTACATAGACAGAGCATGCATCCCCCTTATATTTTTAAAAATATTATAAGGGGACAAGGCATGAGAGTCTCACGATTGAATGCAACTGAGAAGGGTTATAAAAGTGAATTGGCTGACTTTAAGAAAAGATTAATAGATAGGGGATATACGACTATAGAAGTTGAGAGAGATCTATCTGATATGGATAGTCTAAGAATAGATAGAGCCGCCCCTTATTTTTCTGATAGATTAACATCTAGTAATATAGGTAAGCATAGACATCAAGATATTAGGATACCTATGTACTATACTAATGATAATGAGGCTATTCATGATATCATGATTAATCACTGGAGAGTCCTTACATCTAATGATGAAATTAAGAGCATAGTGGGTGAGAGACCATTGTTCAGATATAAGAACAAACCAAATCTTAAAAGAATATTGTGTCACAATACATACAGGCACACACCTAACAGTACAATGAGATCTGTCCCATGTGGACATTGTAACTATTGTGGCTATATTAACACCAATGGATGCTTTATACATCCTGACACTGGCAAATATTATAGTTTTAGAGTAGAAGCCAGTTGTGATACTGCACATATAGTATATTTAGCTGAATGCAAAATATGTGCATCTTTTTATGTTGGAAAAACCAATAGAACATTAAGCACAGGAATTAGGGAACATTTATATACCATCAGGATACAGTATGCTAATAACGCTTTAGCAAAACATGTTATGACATTAGGTGAAGATCATACTTTTATGTTTATGACCATTGACAATATATTACCTATTCTTAGACAAGATGATATTAGAAACGGCACGGAGAAGAAGGAAATCGCATGGATACTTAGATTTCGAGCTGACAGGGGCAAAGGGTTAAATGATAGAGCCTCAAACCCATTTTAAAAGTTTGAAGATAAATGTATTATGAATTTTGCTGTTTATACAAATATATATATATATATATATATATATATATATATATATATATATATGATGTTTTATATGTTATATTAATTTGTGGCAGTTTTTATTTATATGCATTATTGGCTTTGGTTTTATATAGATATATATATATATATATATATATATATATATATATATATATATATATGTTTAGTGTTAAGATACCCTGGTTAATATGAGACACTTTTTGGATACCATCCCTCATTATTATGTTTGTAGCTCCCATATTCACGTATGTTAATATATGTATATGCTACATCTATTATGAACATTTTGTTTGGTTCTCTAGATTTTGTTGACCAACACTAAGGAGATATATCCCTATATTGTTATTAATATTTGGATTTCAACATGTAGATGAAGCTTATATACATTTGGGAATATTGTATATACATTCCTATGCCGTTAGTATATTGTGATAAAGAATTCTTTATAGAATATTGTATATTAGGAGGCTATATACTGACTTGGATTTAGCTATTCAACATCTTTAATGCTCTAGTAATGTAATGTGGCTTTAAAGTTTAAATGGAGTGTGAGGTCATCATGAGCTAAACATTATATAAGAACCAATTAGTAACAAGGTGTGTCATGGTCTGAAGAAGCATTTGTGAAACACTTACCGTTTGTGTACACCATTAAATTTGCTTTGTTTTATATACGGAGTAATACGTTTATTCACAGTTCGCTATTTGCGAGTGCATGGTTGCCTCTGCCTGTGTTTTTTTACTTTATAAAATATTGCTATGCCTCCCCCATGTTTGTAGGTCCTGTCTTGGCTTTTTATGTTGTAGCCATGGGTCAAAAGTTCATGATCTTGGATGTGTGGGTTAAGCCAGGTTTCAGTTAGGATGCATATATCAGGTGAGTAGAGGTCTACTGTAGCATGGAATTCATGGATTTTATTTAGTAGGCTTCTAAGGTTCGTATTTAGTAATAGCAGATCAGAGTTATTATGTTTAGCACATAGGCTGTTAGAAAGGATGGGTGTATTAGAGCTGTTGGTGTAGAATTTATGGTTTTGAGGAATGGGGTGGGGTGGATGCCACTATAAAGTGTGATTTGGGTAGTTATGGCTGGGTGGAGGTAAATGAGTTTACTGAGTAATATTAGGAGTTTACTGTATAGGTAGGGATTATATTTAGATTTGAGAAATTTAAGAGGAAAAAGTTGAGTGTTGGTATTGTTAAATATTTGGGATGATATCAGAAATATACAGGGAGGGGATTGTTTGTGAGTGGAATCAGGGTTGGTAGGAGATTGAACTATTGTGATGTGAAGATTAACATAGGATATAGAGAGGTAGGTTGTTATTAGTAAGCTGATTAATGCTATGAGCTGGAGTATCATGGCATTTGTTGTTGTTTTCATAGTTAGGAGATGATTGGGGTGTCGCATTATATTGTATATGTCGTAGATGGTGATTTGATAGAGGAGGTGATCCCATAACTGGTATTTAGTGTAAGTAAGTGATTAGATAATTGTATGGAGTGATGTGATTAGATGAGTTGAGGATGAGGTGGGGAGATGTTTAAGTACAAAGGTAAGTGAAGATTGGGAAACAGAATATGGGAATTAGTGCCAATGAAAACCAAAAACACCACAGACGAAGCACTAAAGGAAATAAGGCTGCAGGCACAATACAAAGGATGTGTGTCCTGAATAAATCCTTTGTATTGTGCCTGCAGCCTTATTTCCTTTAGTGCTTCGTCTGTGGTGTAAGTGAAGATTGGGGTGGGTGGGAATTGGGAGTAGGGTAGGTGAGTGGAGTGAGCCTGAGTGTAGCAAGGACGAATGGAGCGGGAAGATCCAAGCCAGAAGGTGAGTATGTCAGAAAAAAAATCAGTGAGAATGAACTTTATCTTTCATTTTCCTTTTGTTTAATATTATTATGTTTGGCTTTAATTTATGTTTTAGGCATCTAGAGCAGGATAGTTACAACTGCTTAAGGATGGTGGATGCAGTTGCAGTTAACAGTGCGTCCAGTTTGTATCTATTTATAGGCTAGATGTTGTAGGAGGCAGTGGGCAGGATGTTTTCCCTGCTGCCAACCCTAGCAATATGCTTTGCCAGATATAAATTTAAAAAGAATCTGGAGTAAATTTAAAAAGTATCTGGAACATTTCTCCCCGGGCCTCCGCTGAAAACAGGCTCTGTGGAACCTAGTCGGACATTCCCGGTCAACAAATGCTAAATAAATAAATAAATAAATAAGAAAAAATTACTGTTGCATACTTTTAAATTTAGAAAAAAAATCAGCCAAGGTCTGTTGGTGCCGATTCTGCACTTTAGCAGTTGAGCTAGGTGACTGAAGTAAGTGGAGGAGCCCAGTTGCATATGCTTTGGAGCTAGTTGGGGAAAGACAAAGCAAAAAGAGAGAATAAGTTAATAGTGGGGAAAGGAATGTACCAGACAATAAGAGTTGGAGTGGTACCAACAGCAGCTATTAAGTGGTTGATATCCAAGAAAGATTTAGATAGTGCTTAAAATGTAAAGACAATTGGTTAGGGAGGGGCTATAGCAAAGTCTGCACAAGCAAGGCAGGAGAGAAACTGCAAAAAATTAAGCATTTACAATGAAACTCAGTAATACGCTACAATGCATTATGTAACATTTTAAAGCAAATGATATTGAACATGGAAATCAAAAAGCAGAAAAAACTATGAAAGAAAAAACAGTCTCTGGACATAAAATTCATGTATGCAATGCTTATTGATGCATATACTTCCAACAACTATAGAACATTAGAATTTAACAATAAGGAGAAAAAAATTAAACTTCCTCTGTAAAATTCACTGTCTTCAACCTTACAAATTATTTGATAAAGTTGCTGTATTGGCAGGCATGTGAGCTGAGTCCGTAGGTCAGACAAGTGCACAAATTCAACAACTAAAAACTAAGTATTTAACTGCCGCTCAGTCGCATGAGTTTAGACTGATCTGTGCAGTTGTTATAGCCACATACAACAGTATATAAGCATGAATGGATGCAATTTAACAGTAGCTAGAAAGACTTAGCATTAAAAAGGAGCATACACTCTTAACAGTTACACAGAATAGCAGTGATGCTTCAACATTAAATGTCTTTGAGGATTTCCTGACTAGATCATGCTAAGCAAATTTTCTTTTTATTGCTGGGATCTAGGATCACATTTCTGGCTATACCACATATTAGGAAGCTATGAGGCATGTTATTCTTCCTGGTGTTTATGAAACACAAGTAACTCAGCACAGAAGTCTAACACTGCTATCGTTCTACCTTCCCTCCCATCCCATTCTTTATAATGCCACTGGGTGCTTACATTTTGTCAAGCAGATGTAGCAGCTGGCACTGGTTAAGGGTGCCATCATCTAGTCTATCATCCTAGTGTTAACCTAATGGATTTAAAACCATCACAATGGAAGGCACTAAAGTCTGCTGGCATCTTGGATGTACTGCAAACTGAATCACAAATAACATACAAAAGGTGATTCTTTTTGGAAGCTTCTGGTGAAATGTCATCAAAAGCTCTGCATCTGAAACTGAAGACAAATGTTTAAAGACTTATGGACACTAGCCCTGAAATCTCTGTAAATTAATATGGCATAGGTGGTCAAGGAAGATATCTTTTAGAAACATGCAACCTAAAATCTGTAGTTGATGCAAAGGAGATCCACCTTGGATCCCGGGAACTCCTGTCCCATCAGTCTGACAAGCCTGATCTGCAAGGGCATGGAACACATTATCATGGAACTTATAAACAAAGACATTGGCAACCTTCAAACACTGGACCCCACCCAGTTTGGGTTTGTGAAGGGCCGATCTTGTCTCCTGAATCAGATTGACTTCTTCGAATCAGTCTCCAGAGCTGTGGACAAGGGTAAGGTGGTCCACACAGCCTATCTGGACCTCGCCAAGGCCTTCGACACCATCCCCCACTCTGGAATCATGGACAAACTCTGGGCATAAATACCTACGTCACTCGATGAGTTGCCAACTGGCTTACTGACAGAACCCAGACTGTAAAAGTAGCCGACTCCAAATCCAGCTCCAGACAAGTGACAAGTGGAGTACCTCGGGGTTCAGTCCTGAGACCACTCTTGTTTGACATCTGCTTCTCTGAAGTACAGGCAAACACTAACGGACTCTGGCTAACAAAGTTTGCAGATGACTGCAAACTGGGAGCCATTACTGAATCCCCAAATGATGTGGATATTCTATAAAAGGGCCTTACAGAAACAGATGCCTGGTGCAAGAGCCATGAGCTCAAGCTTAATGCCAAGAAATGTATAGTTATCCCCTTTGGAAAAAAACATGTACCCATGAATTACCACACAGGTGGCAGGACACTAAACATCAAAAGTGTGATGAGAGACTTAGGGACACAGGTGGACAGTGGTCTCACTTTTGATAAACACATCACCACAACAGTCAGGAAATCCTTCTATGTGGCACACCTCATCACTAAGGGCTTTTCATCCAGAAAAAAGGAGGTCATTGTCCCACTGTACTCATCCCTCATTAGACCCATTATAGAGTATAATGCCCCGTTTGGTATGTACCTCACAAGACATCTGCAACAGCTGGAAAGGCCACAGAAATACCTCACTAAAAGAATCACAGGCCTAAAGCAGATGCCATATGCTGACCATCTTAAAAAACACCAGCTATACTCTGTGGCATAACGTCTACTCAGAGGCGATTTCTGCTTAACATACAAGGCCATGTCAAACCCTGAGCTGTTGGACATGCTCCACTTAAAGAAATCCCAATCCCTCAGAGCCACACGCTCCAGGGGTCTAAACCTTGTCATCACAATGAACAAAACATGCTGGAGGGATAGGTTCCTGACACAGAGACTCCTCATACTCTGGAATAGACTGCCCATACATGTCAAGCAGAGCGCCTCATTGGCCCTCTTCAAAAGGAACCTTGATGATTGAATGGGAGATAGGAAATTCACCCCGCGGATCATGTCAGTCGTCCTGCTAGACAGGGGTCCAGAGAAGTAAATATTGTGGGAAGAAACATCCAGGGAATTGTTATGGCTAGGCTTGCATAGGCCCTAGGGCTGATAGCCTAGTACCAACCTATGAACCTATGAAGGAGTGCATTACGCAGCTTGTCTGATGTTGAGGGATATACGTTTTGAAACACACTGGTTATAGGTCTGTAGTTTATTTAAAGGCATGTGACAAAAACAAAAGGAGGACTCAGTTTTGAAGGCACACAAGCTTAGACTATAGGCTCAACAAAACAGTGTAACAAGATGGTGCAAAACCTGCATCACACTTCCCTGCATACCTTTCAACTGCCCAGATTTTTCAGAATGTCCAGATTTTTTCCTCATATTTTTGGTGCATTCACTACGAATCGAAAGAAAAAAATTATGACATACATTTAAGTTTCAGACTTCATATCCTTCAGAAAAAGCGCACTAACACAAATCTTGTTATTTTAGCAACTCTCTAAGTTTATAAGAGCAAAGTCTGTCTCTATTTTTGGATCTTTGCCCCCCCGAATCATTTTAGGCTATGTCCACATTTCTTGTGCTAAGAGTTTAACAGGTATGTTCCCTAGTAATCAAAATTTCAGTGACTTCATTTTGCATTCCTATAATACATAAGGGTGGAATATGTTGAATTTTAGGCACATAGTTTATTAAGTATCCTGTGTTTAGTTCTAGTAGGTACATAATTCCGCTGAGGCGACCCCTAACCGGGAAAAGCCGAAAGAAGAAGAAGAAGAAGGTACATAATTCTTTAGAGTTCTGTGAAGTATATGTAATTAGTAACAGCCCAAGCTGGTTCAATCATTACTGCAGTCCCTGCTCTGTTGTACGCGTAAAAGTTACTAAGCTGTGGAGTTTTGTACAGTGCTTTAGTAATAGCTACTGTTTTCTTTGGATTTGGTTTACTCATTAAAGTTGTTAAATCATTTAAGCTATTAGTGCATTTTTACTCCAGTTTATAATACCTATTGCTTTGAAAATGAGGCATAAAATATTTAAAGAAATTCATTGCTTGATGCAGCCAGAGGCATAAAGGATTTAAAGAATCATTATTTGATGCAACTTAAGATGGTAGAAGTAAAAGATGAAAATGGCATCTGTATATATTTTGATTGCATTTCGTGTGAATATACAATCAAGTGAAGAGTAATACAAACAGGTCATGTTTATGGGTAATGAGATTACAAATGAAGACACCATACGCTTGGTTAAAAATAACACCTACAGATTAATGAAAAGCTTCTTAACTCCTGAAAAGTTTATTGAAGAGACCTGCATGCAGCAGATAGGTTTATTATAAAATCATTTTAATTCTAATCGTATTGACATATTGGAAAAGCAGACAAATGGCAACAAACTGTATAAATCCCCAAGTTGTTTATTGTTAGTGCTTTTGTTCAAGACAATAGATGAACTTCTTCAGACAACACATACCTAAGATCCCATACTGTATATACAAGTATCAATTAATCAATTAAACAATTAAACAATTTCTGCTAAATTATTAAATAATGTCTTAAATATTATTAAAATACTAAAAAGTACTAATATATGTATATCCTTATAAAAAGCATTATTTAAAAATTATTATTAATGAACAAAAATGATACTGCTTCTTGTATACAATAATACCATTGTTAAAATTTATTATTTAAACATTTAGAAGAAATGATAAATTAATACAATCTTCTTCTTTGGCTTTTTCCAAGTTAGGGGTCACCACAGCGGATCACCTGTCTACTCATGATTGGCATTGCAGTTTTGCAATGTCGAGTTGCCAGCCCGGCACCCAACCTTCCACAGAAGGCACACACGTGTGCACACCTAGGGCCAGTTTAGAGTGTCCAATCCAGCTGCAGCATGTCTTTGGGATGTGGGAGGAAACTGGAGCACCTGGAGGAAAGCCAGTGACCACAGGGAGGACATGCAGACTCCGCACAGAAGGCACCCCAGCTGAGGATTGAACCGGAGAACCTCTTGCTGTGAGGTGGCAACACTAACCGCTGCACCACCATGGCCATCCAATAAATTAATACAATAACAACATGAATTACTTCCTTGTAGTGGAGCAATAGCTGTCCTTACCTATCCAAGGCTTTCAATTTTAAAATACATTTAATGGAACAATATTCGTTGAGTCCTGGTAGAATCTTTTTGGAGTTTACATACTGACATAGTGGAAAAAACAAACATGTGTCTTGTCTTAGAAAACTTAGTGAATCAATAAATGAGTATATGGCTGAGTTGTAAAAATTAAGCCAGGGCTCTAGTTATAGAGAGACCTTGCATCAAAGACTGAGAGGCAAGAATGTATGCAGAAATGATGTTTGGTAACACACCAGTTTGTTCAGGGACATCTTCAGAAAGGACAGTTAGATAAATATATTAGGGGAAAAGATGGTAGGGAGGATGAAAGGGTTAAAATGGGAATGAGGGACGACTGGGAGGAAATGAGGTAAGGACAGGGAGGGGCTTAAGTGAGTTTATGCAAGTGTAATTGGGTATGGAAGCACATTTTGGCATGAACTTGCTAAGGCAAGTGCACATGCAAGATGACCTGTAGGTATTCCTGTGGAAGAGGTAGGCATCGGGTTACTGGTGGGTTTTGGTTATAGGAGATAGGTGGTCTGTACAGGAAAATATAATTTAGGCTTTTTTTTAGACTGTGTGATTTCTGGATTCTGTGGCAAGTCAGGGGGACCAGGTTTACTCCATGATGTCAGGCATTTGAGTTGGACTTCACATCTTTTAGGAAATGCATGCTGATGAAATCTTTCCTTTTGGCTTTTAGGTTTGTCAGAGTGTTTTAAGATTGTCCCTATGGGGAGGTTCTACCACTCTCTCCCCTTATTTGAGGAAGAGAGAGTAGCCTTGTTGGATTTTCAGCCAAGTGGTTGAGAGCTACGGTTGTCAGTTTGTGATCAATGGGGATTTGGTGCCAGGGTTTGTTTAGGGCTGCAGTGCATATTAGCTTCATGTGCGGGGGCTTCATGAATTGTGAGCCATTGCCTCTGCATAGTTGTCATGGTCCATTAGGACTGTTTCTGGCAGCCTGTTGTTTTAGTGATGGTTGCGGTGAGGTACTTGCTGAATGTGCTTCCCTTTGACTAGGAGGAATAGGGAGGATTACTTTCATTAGTTCTGCTGCATGCGTGATTATGGTTGAGGGATCATTTCTGTCATTCAAGGTTTTTGAATTGCTTTTCATGGGCTTTGGGGTGCGTGTGAGTAATGGCTCAGGGTGTGCCTAACTGTCAAGGGCTACAAAAAAAAGAAAAATGTGAAAACCCCCAAAAACCTAGCCTCCATGGTACAGTCTTCCCATCACAACAGTTCTAAATATTACATTTCTTTTGGCAAACTTAAACCAATACTGCTCATCAACTTCATGTCCATTCCTGTTGCTAAGTGATACCTTTCTTTGCATTGCACACCACCAAATGAATATATACAACTGCATCTTCTTTCCCTTGATAAGACTCAGCCTTCCATTCTTCTTCTAATTCCAGTATATATAGACATTCATTCATTTCCTTTAACCTCTTTCATTACTACCGCTTCTTTGTTAACATAATTGAACAGTTCCTACAACCTTTGTAGTCTGCCCCTCAGCAAATGAGCTGAGGTATTCATCCTACTGAAAAAAAAAAACAACTAAGATAATCAGAAATAATAACTCATATCTTAGCTTACAAAGCTGGTGCTTTATAGTTGCAAAGATCTGTGTACCCTGATGTGTGTGTGCCCCCCCTCCCCAGAAGTTATCCACATAAACAGATCATCACACAGTTACTTTGGGCTAGGCAGCCAGAGAGATGAAATTCACTGCATTTTCATTCTATGTCATAAACTGAAACAAACATCACTCTCGGTCAACATATGTGGTATCAGCCACTGGTGATGGCATCCTGTATGCCTTAGCAGTGTCCAGTGATCTGTTAGGAAGCTCACTCCATTTCATGGTCATGGTCTCCCCAAACTACAAACTAATAAAGCCTTCTTTTTGGGGTTGGCATAACGATTAAAGTTTTTACCTTAACAGATGCAAAGGGGCAGGGTTGTTCTGTCAAATAAGGAATGAGGCTAGGCTAGGCTTAGAATAATCTACAAAGACGGTTACTCTACTAAGAGCCTACTGATGGCACTGTAATTTTGTTGAAGTGTTCTCAGGACATTATCACTGTTTTTGTTTCCAACAGCACACCGATATGAATGAAACTGTTGAGTGAGGAGGAGGGGGAAGCATTCTGCTTAGTACAGTCATTGTGCGAGTACCCCGTTGTAAGCAGTTACTGCTAGGGGCTCCATTTCTCAGGAAATTGGGAGTTTCCTGGTAACTCATTGAGGGTCAAGGTAAGGAAATAATGACAGACTTGGGAGTTAAAAGTCCGTTGGTGTGGTTGGTTGCTGTTTTTTTTGGGGTTGCTTTGAGGTATTCATGAATCCTTACAGATTGGCTGTGGCAAACAATAATAGACATTTGAGTTTTAGCCATTATGCTTTTGGAAGGTTCATGCAAGACTTGTTGTAGCTAGTGCTCAATTCTCTAACCTTTGTCTAATGGTTATTGGTGGATTCGGACAGGTTTCTGCTTGGGAGGTCAAGAGTTATGCCTTTGTTTAGATTTTAAAGTAAGTGGTGTGAATACTGGATCTCGTAGTGGCTGCAGTTTATGGAGCAGTATTTTTGGGGGTTTAAGAACAGTCATGGATGTTCATTGCTGTGCATTAGTGGTTACAGCTAAGCTACTTTGCTGTTGATTAAGGAAGTTTGTGTGTGGGGAAAGAGCATTCCAATCAGCCATTCCATATGGCGTACTTACTGTATGAGGGTTCCACTGATTGCCTCGTAACTATTCAGAGTTTCAGAAAGTTTAGACTTTGAATTGAGTTTGTCTGTTTCACATAGGGTTTATGCTTTCAATTCTGGGCAGGCTGCAAGATTGGATTCACTCTGTTACAGTTGTGGGGGGGGGTGGTAGGGGTGTCCTCCTGTTTCAGGACATACCCTGCAATGCTCCAGACTTCTGCAGAGTGTTCAAATTTTGCTGCATGTTTTGGGATCTGCTCCTCATAAGGATTGGTGTCTTTCTGTCAGATTGCTGTCCTGCTTCTCATAAGGATTGAGGTCTTCCTAGCAGACCACTGTTAGGGTTAGAGGTAGGTTTGGATCCACTTTTCATGAGGACTGGTGTTTTGCTGGCAGATCCATGGTATGGTCAGAGGTTGAAGTCACTCAATAATGGCGGAATTATGGATGTGGAGTTGAGCCTTGGTCCTTTGACATGATTTCTTTTGTGAGTGAGAAAATAGATTCAGTTTATAGTCACATGTGTAGTATGCAACTAAGTGAAGTTTTGCTGCAGATAAACTGTTATAAGGGAATGTTTCCACTTGGCTCCTATTTCTGGGGTTTTGTTGTCTATATTTTGTTCTAATGTTTTCAATTCTTTTGCAGACATGGCAACAGAGAAGGATGGCCCAGTGGTAGCAGAGCCCAAGGTATCCCAGAATGCAGGAGAAGTTGGCCTCCATGAAACAACAGTAGCTGGTGGAAGATGGGCATGGGAAGATGACCCCAGAATTCATTGGCATGGTATGGATGAAGACTGTGTCTGGGCAATCAAGATGGGGACAATGTTGCATATTTTGCAGGTTGTCATTTGGTATGAGTTTTAAGACTGCAATGGCTATTAAACCTAAAATACTGCACTGCACGTTAACAAGTGGATGTTACATTAAGTTAGTCATCATAACTGCGGGTGGGAGAATTTTCCTGGTATGGTGTGTTTTTTGTTGGATAGTGAGTGTTTACCTCATTGACTTAAGGTTGAGAGTAATTCCCATGTTTGATGGGACGTCATGGGAGGGGGTTGCAGTGCTGGCTGGTCTGAAAGGGAAGTGCTGAGTACCATATTGTGATATTATCCCTGAAAAGGCTATGAAAGGGATTTGCATGTGTTTGTATCTGGTGAGTATGAGTGGGTGAAGAAAGGTGGTGCATCTCACTGGAATGTTATCAATTTTAATGTGGAGCAATCAGGTAAAAGATGACACAGTTTTAATGGATTCCTAATAATTTTAATGGGGAAGCTCAAAAAACAAACTAGGCTAATGCTTTTAAGGCCCTGGCAAGATGACCAAGATTTATTTCAAGTGCAGCACCTGATTTCCTAGTCAAAGGGAGACATGGGTGGAACCTCTGGGGTCAATTTTCCATTAACCAGCTAGTTGTTCAAATTGTATTTAAAGAGGGCAAATGAGGCTTGACATGAAGTGGGGGATGTTCCAAAGGTATGGTATTTTCTGGGAGACTAATCTGTTTCTCAAACAGGTGTTACTAATGCCACATACCAGAACGGGCTTTACAGTGTGTATCATGTGTACCATTTATGTGGCACTTTGGACTGATAGGAAGTGGTTCATATACATATGACTTTTAAGAGTGGGTGGGGTTTGAGAGAGCATGGCAGGTATCTGGGGTAGTTTGGGGGATGTATGGGGAACTGGGGGTTTGGTTGGAGATGCAGTAGTGTGAAGACCTGACAACGTTCTGTTTTGGATTCTTTCTAGAGGTTGGCCAGGTTTTAATTTCTTACTGTATGCAAAAGTAACACATGAAAGCATAAACTTTGAGGAGGAGGTGAGGACAAGCAACAGATTAAGAATTTTCAGCCTTTTGGGTTACTGAAGTTACGGGTCGATCAGTTTACTTGGGTTGGTTTGGGTGAGGGTTAAGAAGCTGATGCATTGCTTTTTCATTAGGGTGTTCCTTTGGAACATTTCAGTGGGATGAGCTTTTGACTGTTGGCCATGATGCTCATGGGAATTTGCATTTGTTGCAGATATTACAGGAGTTGTAGTGTGGAGGGGGCATAAGCTTGGGGTCTGGCTTGTCCCTTGATGGATGGAAGGAAGGATGATTGGGGGGGGGGTTGAATATTTTGAGTGTCAATTTAATCTGTAATAGGAGGTGTGGTGGGAGTGTTGGGGATTAGGGTTCATCTGCACCTGTTTAATATAGCAGTAGTGAGTTGTGTTCATGCTGCTATATTAGGTGCCAGGATGCATTAGGATTAAAGGTTTGTCATGGGTGTTTGAGGCACTCTCCTTTTATATGGGATGCTTATGGTAGGGCATTGCCAGACTCATCATTTTGTGTTGCAGGAGTTTGGGGTAGTTTCTGTAAGGAAGACATATGGTAAGGCTTTTACCAGATTGGAAAATTATGAGGTGGCAACTTGTGGGAAGTAATTGGTTAGGAAATTTAGTTGTTTGTCAAATTTGGAAGCAAGATAAGACAGTTCAGTTAGTCAGAGGATTTAGTTGTGAGTACTGTAGTTGTACTGGTGACAAGGCTAAGTGAACTTACTAAATTTTAGTCATTGGGTCATGTGGTTTGAAAGGCTGGTGTAGTCTGATAGGGTGAAGATTGAGATATTTTGGCTATTGTCAAGATAGGTGTTGCTGGAGTTGGTGTTTGAAAATGGAAGTTCATGGGGTTACGACTTATGTGACTTTTATGCTATGGATGTAGTTTAGTCATCTTGAAGATGGTTGGCTGGTTAACATATGCTAGAACGGTCATTACGGTTTTTGCTTATACTGGGTAGTTGTGATGGCTGGATTGCTTTTAAACTGATTTGGAAAAGGAAATCTCATCTTGGTCATTATTATATACATGGGGTGGAAAATAAGACAGTAGTTAGGCATGATGGTAGGTAATGGGTGGTGAGGTTGTTTGAAATTTTGGTAGAAGGGAGGGAGAACAGCCTGGTCAGGCTGTTGGGCAGAGGAGAGGGCCAGGCTTGCCCTCTTCTGTTCCCCTTCTGGTGGCGGATGTTCATTTCAATGAGTTGGAAAGGAAGGTGAGCAGTTGGAAGCCGCTCAATACATAAAATAAGGAAGCAAAGGTAAGGAAGCTGCTTATTGGTTGGATGTTTATTACAATAAGTGGTAACTGAAGTGAGTGATAGGACACTGCTTCGTAATTAAAATAGGCAAGCAGAAATTAGGACATTGCTTATTTGGTTAGATGTGTAATTCAATAAATGGTAAATGAAGAGAGTGGAGGTATGGACACTGCTTACTGAGTCAGGATGAGCAAGGGAATGCTGTCCTGATTAACATTACATGGATGATTATGCTGTGATTAAAATCAGCTATACAATGTTTCAGTTGTCATTTAATAAATATTGGTTAACAAAGTTGTTTATGGAAGTTTAATAAAGGTCATCAAATGTAATTTGGTGCAATGTGGTTATTGAAGGGGACCTGGATAAATGAAGTTTGGTAACAAAGTAATTTGTCCATTGACATCTTCAGAAAGGGGGTTAGATAAATATATTAGGGGAAAGTAAGATGACAGGGAGGATGAAAGGGTTAAAATGGAAATGAGGGATGACTGGGAGGAAATGAAGTAAAGATAGGGAGGGGCTTAAATAAGTTTATGCAAGTTTAACTGGGTAGGGAAACACATTTTGGCATGAACTTGCTACCCGCCCTCTCACCCATTGGGAAGAATAGTGGGGATTGTGGTTATTTTATCAGTCTGGGTAGAGTGGAGAAGAGGGACATGCTTGCCCTCTTCTGTTCCCTCTCTAGTGGTGGATGTTCATTTTCATTTAGAAAGGAAGGCGAGCAGTTGGAAGTTGCTTGATACATAAAATAAGGGAGCAGAGGTAAGGGTGCTGCTTCTTGTTTGGATGTTTAATACAATAATTGGTAAATGAAGTGAGTGATGGGATACTGCATCATAAGTAACTTGAGTGGAGGTATGGGCACTATTTTGTCAAACTCAGGAGAACTTTGGCAAACTCAGGACTGTTTTTTGCAGTACCAGAGGAGGTTAAAAATATCAGGATAATGTTAAAATGACCTAAGAGCAGAACAGTAACAAACAAATGGTGTTTCTTTAACAAGTGCAGGCTGAAAAACAGTGATAATTAAATCAATAAATGCAGCGCAGAACCATTACACAGCACTGAGATAGAGCAAGTGCAAAAAATACTTGTAAGACATAGAGATATACTAAAAATATGTTACATAGAGAACCATGAGAAAAAGCAAAGTAAAACACAATATACAATTCTGGAGAGTGTCCTTTTGGCGATTCAAAGTAGTAGTAAGTAAAGGTTAATTGTATAGTTCAGTTGTAATTGTGACACCCCTACACTGGCCCAGTAATCAAGGAGCCTCAATCCTCACCACTAACACCAGTGAGAGATGTGCACATTGGGAGGATGACAAGTATGCACACAGTAAAGTACAATTTCCCTTAAGAACACAGAGAGATCACAGTCAGTCTGGGGCTGGTTTCTCCCTCTCTCTCCATATCCTCATTAAGACTCCTCACTAGCACAGCTATAGGTTTCAGATCTCATCTGAGTGGTCAGACCAAAACGTCCAGCACCGTCTCTGTCCAACCAGTGCTTCATGTCCCTGCCCAAGTAGCTGACACACACACACACACACACACACACACACACACCCACACACACCCACACACACACACACACACACACACACACACACACACACACACACACACACACACACACACAAACACACTTTGATATTTGATTTATATACAAGCACACAGACACTCCTGGGGAAGGCTGGCACAGGTTCACTAGCTATACCCCCTTCTGCCCAGACTATAATGTAGAAATCACTGCCACCAACCACCATTATGTATCAGCTACTATAATGCCCTTCCCAAAGGGTGACCAATTCTACTGTGCAATGTTTCTGTTATCCAAATGGTTGTGTGACCAAACTTTTAAGGCCATTAAGGAGTGTCACAAATACATATGCAAGTACTCTATGAACTTAAATATCTCTAAACAAACCAGATGCACTTAAAAGGTTTAAATATATTTAATAATAAATAATAAAAGAACAATACAATACTTAATAACTCAACACAGTGACAACAGAGTTTGGAATAACAAGAAATATTTTAAACCAACATTGCAGGACAGTCTCACATAAATGCAGAAAACATATAAACTAATCCTGCCATATTCCTATCTATCTCTAAGAGAAATCACTGTAATCTAGTATTTTCTATTAGCAAGGCAGAAGTGCTGGTGAGAGGATGTTTCTAGCTCCAAGACAAGATACAAAATGCACAGTCTCACTCTCTGAGATAGTTCTTAAATTACTATCAAACATTTCTGCTGGGTTATCTCAGAATACATCATTCTTGTCACTTCTGCTTTTAGTTCCCAGGCTAACATTTTTTTAATTAACACCTCTGTGTGAAAAATACTTATCCCTAAGAAGTTGCCTGGAAATGGAAGTCATAAAACCAGTTAAATACTTTTATCCTTGAAACCTGTAATTATTTCTGTTTTCAAACAACAGAAAGAATTTCTAGCTGCAGATATTATGTATCTTTGCTGTGGAAAACACAGTCATAAAATTCTTTATTTGTCAACTTATTTTCTTAGAGTTTTGCAAGTTAACTCTGTATGTTCCAACTTCTACCATGAAGACATACATTTGTGTAGGCATATAGTCCATATACATTTCTGCTCTTCTCCAGCAGGGTGCACTGTGGTTACATTTTTGAAGCTTAGCACAGAACATACAGTTTACTCACATTTGTAAAACAAGCCTATGGATCATATTAATATTTACAATGACATAGAATTATTTACCAAATTCTAGCTAGCTGGGCTGGCAGCTTCACAGTAATTATAAACATAAGTGAGATTAAGATAGATGAGTATAAATGGGGAGGAGATGATAGTAAAAGGTTATGTTAAGTTATACAGAGGGTAGTATAGCCAAATGAAGATCAAAAAGTGGAGTTTGCTAAAGAATCTGAACAGACAGAGGTGAAAAAAAGTAGACAAGATTTATATTCAGTCAGGTGCCTAGCATGAGCAGGGCCATGAGTTTAGCAGTAAAGACTTTTTCCAATTGCTTTTTGAGGTTTATAGAGGGGGAGCAGTTGTTTATTATTAGAATGAAGAAGTCTATTTGGGTGATAGGAAGGAGATCTATTAGGTCCCAGGATGTTGGTCTAGGTAAAAATGTAAACACTGCAAGAAATTCCAAAAACGTCAAAGCAGTGCAAGTCAAATCGCCCAAAACACAACCTCTTTCCACACAGATGCAGGAAACAATTTTATTAAGCTTTAACAATGCTTTTCGTTGTTTACAAAAACAACTTCTTCAGATAAAAAACATTTTAAAACACTGGGGTTTAAATTCCCCTCCTTCCTATCACATGTTTAAAAACAGTAATATGAGTGGCTGTCCATTTCTTGCTTAGAAAGCAAACTCCACCTCTCTTCAAATAAAACAAACAGTTCTACTAAATTGTAAACATCAAGGAACATTAGTTACAAACATAAACCTACCTAATAAATAAATAAAAACATTTCTAAAAAATGTTTACAAAAAATATTTTCTTTAAAAATATTGTATTGTGAAGCATATATTTATATACATCTGTAAAAATGTGTTTTACAGCATCTGTTTGTATGTATCCAAGCAGTATAAAAAATAATAAATATTAATGAAAATAAAAAGAAAACATTTTTTTTTACTACCGGCTTAAGCTTCTTAGTTTTAAAATACACATAATGGAACTTAGCTCATTTATCCCTGGGTAATGGCAAGTGTCCAGCCTCAGTTGCCACATAAGTTCATTTTTCTCTAAAACAATGAATCTGGCCCCCCTCTCCCCTCATTCCTAACTTGATTTATTGCCCGAAATGTAAACTGGTGTTGTGGGTACTGCATGATGTCTCTTGCAAGTGCATTCTCTGCTTTGTGCCTTCCCATGGCATACACATGTTTGTATACATGTTCGCGGAGTTTTCTGTCTGTTTTTCCAGTATAGAATACTGGGCAGCATGTGCACTTTGCTAGGTATATTACCTGTTTGCTTTGACAATCAAGTTTATCCCTTGTTTTGTTTCTCTTGCCCCTAATCTCAAATGTTTGACCAGTGTCCATGTATTTACAATATCTACACAAGTTGCATTTAAACATACCCATTGTGTTTACCTGCCTATTTGGTTTCCTTTCCAATATTTTTTTCAAGTTGTTTCCCTGTTTAAAAACAATCCCAGGTTTTTTCTGGAATTTGTTTTTCAGTACACCATCGTTCATTAATATGTCCCAGTTATTTTGGATTATGGAAACCACACTTTTAGCATCTAGGCTGTATGTAATAATAAAGCTGTAAGGGCTAATAGTTTGTCTGACAACTGGTAGTTCTGTAATGTGTCCACTGTGTTGATTCAAGATGGGCAAATAAATTCCCCTTTCCCTTTTTAACTGGACTTCTTCAATTAAGTCCTGGATTAGGGTGACGGGGTAGCCTCTTTTCAAGAATACATCTCTCATAAATGTACATTCTTCCTGAAAATTGTGGTCTTTAGTGACCATCCTCACAGCTCTAACTAGTTGACCCTTTATTACAGATTTCTTTTGTGTAAAGGGATGAAAGCTAGAGTACTGCAAGAAAGAATTAGAGTATGTGTCCTAATGAAATATTTTTACTATGAAGCATGCATTGCTCATGTCTTTAATTAAATCTACTTCCAAGTATGCTATTCTGTCTTGTGCAAAACATGATGTAAATTTGAGGAATTCTGATGTACAAAGCAAACAGGTAGTATACCTAGCAAAGTGCACATGCTGTCCAGTATTCTATATTGGAAAAACCAACAGAAAACTCCGCGAATGGGTATACGGACATGTGTATGCCATGGGAAGACACAAAGTGAAGAATGCACTTGCAAGAGACATCATGCAGTACCCACAACACCAGTTTACATTTTGGGCAATAAATCAAGTTAGGAATGAGGGGAGAGGGGGCCAGATTCATTGATTTTAGAGAAAAATGAACTTATGTGGCAATTGAGGCTGGACACTTGCCATTACCCAGGGATAAATGAACTAAGTTCCATTATGTGTATTTTAAAACTAAGAAGCTTAAGCCGGTAGTAAAAAATGATTTTCTTTTTATTTTCATTAATATTTATTATTTTTTATACTGCTTTGATACATACAAACACATGCTTTAAAACACATTTTGTACAGATGTATATAAATATAGCTTCACAATACAATATTTTTAAAGAAAATATTTTATTGTAAACATTTTTTAGAAATGTTTTTATTTATTTATTAGGTAGGTTTATGTATGCAACTAATGTTCCTTGATGTTTACAGTTTAGAAGAACTGTTTGTTTTATTTGAAGGGAGGTGGAGTTTGCTTCCTAAGCAAGAAATGGACAGCCACTCATATTACTGTTTTTAAACATGTGATAGGAAGGAGGGGAATTTAAACCCCAGTGTTTTAAAATGTTTTTTCTGAAGAAGTTGTTTTTTGTAAACAACGAAAGGCATTGTCAAAGCTTAATAAAATTGTTTCCTGCATCTGTGTGGAAAGAGGTTGTGTTTTGGGCGATTTGACTTGCACTGCTTTGGCGTTTTTGGAATTTCTTGCAGTTTGCATTTTTACAAGTTTATCTAAAAATGATAACTACCAAACAAGAAGCAGAAGTATGCTAAAAATAGAATATATGGTGGAAAACAATGATCAGGTATTTAGCAGTGTACGACGTATTATTGCAAAGACTGATCATATCTGATATCAGTGCAGATGATATCATGGAGGACTGGAAGGAAAGTGCCAGTCTGTGAATTGCAAAGACATTTGTAATGGGATTTAATGGCAGAGGAGCAAAAAGCTGAGCCAAGGGAACCATCAAGATATATTAGATCTGACTGCAACACTACCCAAATGACACACAGACCACAAAATCAGTGTGCCACTCAACCTCAGCCCGTAAGGCAAAACAATGTACCCAACACACTAGTCATAAGTGACTCTATAGTCAGGCACACTGATGTCCCACTCACAAGGCTAAACAAGGAGAAAGTTACTGTCAGCTGCCTGTCGGGTGCCAGGATATGCCACATAATGCACGCACTCAGGTCACTCCACAACAATTACAAATACAACTCTGTCATTGTCCATGTTGTTGTGAATGACCTGAGATGTATCTCCCTGGACTACATGAAAATGGACATGAAGGAGCTCTCAGATCTTGTAGCCCAGGCAGGTATGACCCTAGCCCTGAGTAGCATCCTGCCTTCACCCAGAATTATACCACAGTACAAGGACAAAATGATTGACTTCAACAATTGGCTAAGCTTCTGGTGTCAATCTAAGGGGATCCAGTATCTGTCTGCCTGGGATGACATGGCTGAGAGACCATGATGCTTTGCCAGAGATGGCCTGTACCTGTCACCCCTGGGATTCTGGATACTGGCTAAGGCTCTTTGCCACCCCTATAGTGCCTTTTTGGGCAAGGTTCAAATGCTAAATTCACCATTGTAACAGGTACAAGCAAGCAAACTCTGAGGTTAATGCTACTCAATTCTAGAAGTCTAAATCTCAAAATGCACTCACTCAAGGCACTCCTTAAAATGGAGAACATCGACATCTGTGCAGTGACAGAGACCTGGTTCAAAGCTCCAGAGAGAACTCCTACATTACCAGGCTATAATTCATACCACACCTTTCGGCCACCTAACCTGGACTGAAACACTAAAGGCGGAGGCGTGTCCATATTCATTAAGGATATACACACCTCCAGGCTAGTTGCTCAACATAATGCATCCAAAATTATCCAAGTGCAACTAACACTGGTCAAGACTGCAATCCAGGTTGTAGCTTGTTACAGATCCCCCACCATGTCCCAGGATTCCCACTCTTCATTTCTTAAGATACTGGAAAATATTAATGTACAACCCAATTACTTAATTATGGGTTATTTCAACTACCCCACCATCAACTGGGAAAATTACTCATGTACCAACTCATTCACTCAATGTTTTCTGGAATTCATAAATTCCAACACCTTGGATCAACTTGTCCACACCCGCACTAGGGGCAGCAGTATCCTGGACCTGGTTATTACCAATATGGGTAACCGATGTTCCATGCCAGAGGTCAGCTCCTCGCTGGTCAGATCCAACCACAAGCTAATCACCCTAGACATCCATATCCCCCCCCCATTAAGGAAACTACTGTCAAAAACTACTCCAAAACCAACTTCATGCTTCTTAAGACAGAAGTGTCAAACTTCACGACACTCATGCAGACGGAAAATAGAGATACAACTGCTGAATCTTACACAAATGCACTGTATAAGCACATACATGAGTGCATGGATCGTGCCATCCCCAACAGAGCCAAGACGCTATCCTCCAAAAAAAAAAAAGCCAATCTGGTGGTCCCCTGCCATAAACAAACTCTAAAACAGAAGGAAGAAGCTGTTGCAAAAAAGGTTAAAACCCCAAGATTGGAGAAACTCCCTGCTCAGCCTCAGCAAGAAGCTGAGATCCCTCATAAAATCCTCTAAAGCCAGTTATGAAAATAAATTCGCCACTGATTCCAAAGACAACAACAAAGTTTTTTACAGCTATGTCAAGAATCTCAATGGCAACACCCAGATCTGCTCTGAGCTACAGCACAGTAGCACTAAATATACAGACCCAACCGATATTGCCAACATCCTGGCAGATAGGTTCAGTGCTAACTTCACCCCCCTCACCCTCCAAAGGGCTCATATTAATACTGGATGAATACAAAGCCCCTGTAATCATGGATGAACAAGTAAAGACTGCACTCTCCAAAGCCAAGAACACAGCCTCCATGGGACCAGACAACATCACAGGCTGCATACTGCATGAACTACAGAACGACCTGGCACCCCACCTATGTACCATGTTCAGTCATAGCCTCACCTCAGGCTATGTGCCTACTGAATGGTGCACAGCGACGGTTATCCACAAAGGGGGTGCCACCATGGACCCTGGAAATTACTGCCCCATTAGCCTGATGAGCCGGTTCTGCAAGGCCATGGAACGTATCATCTTGGAGCTTATAAACAAAGACATAGGTAACCTCCAAACTCTGGAAACCACTCAGTTTGGGTTTATAAAAGTAGATCATGTCTACTAAACCTGAATGACTTCTTTGAAGCAGTCACTAGAGCAGTAGACAAGGGCAAGGTAGTGCACACAGCCTATCTTGAGCTCGCCAAGGCTTTTGATACCATCCCCCACTCTGGAATTATAGGTAAACTCACTAAGCTGAGCCTAAATCCCTATGTCACAAGATCGGTGGCCAACTGGCTCACTGACAGAATGCACACAGTAAAAGTCACCGATTCCAAGTTCGACTTCAGACTAGTGATGAATGGAGTACCACAGGGTTCAGTCCTGGGTCCTCTCCTGTTCGGCATTTACTTCTCTGAAGTGCAGGCCAACACAGAAGTTCTTTGGCTAACAAAGTTCACAGATGACTGCAAACTGGGAGCCATAATAGAATCACCTAAAGATGTAGACATTCTACAAAAGGGCCTCACAGAGACAGATGCTTGGTGTCAAAGTCATGGCCTCAAGCTCAGTGCCAAGAAGTGCATTGTCATCCCTTTTGGGAAAAACTCAGTACCCATGAACTACCACATAGGCGGTAGCTCACTAAACACTGAAAGTGTGATAAGAGACCTCGGGACACCGGTGGACACCTCATCACAAAAGGGTTCTCCTCTAGAAAAAAAGGAGGTCATTGTTCATCTCTACTCATCCCTCATCAGACCCATTATAGAGTACAATGCCCCATTTTGCATGTATCTGACAAGACACTTACAACAATTGGAAAGGCCACAGAAATACCTCACTAAGAGAATTATCGGCCTCAAACAGATGCCATACGCAGACAGTCTCAAAAATCTCCAGCTTTACTCCGCCACATATCGCCTACTCAGAGGTGATCTCTGCCTAACATACAAAGTTATGTCAAACCCAGAGCTGTTGGACATGCTACAATTAAAGAAATATGAATCTCTCTGAACCACACACCCCAGGGACCTAAACCTTGTCACCACAATAAACAGAACATGCTGGAGGGACAGATTTCTGTCCAAGAGACTGCCCATACTCTGCAACAAACTACCCATTCATATCAAGCAAAGCTCCTCGTTGGCGCTCTTTAAGACAAACCTGGATGACTGGATGAGAAATAGAAAATTCACCCCGGGGATCACTTCTGTGGCACTGCTTGACAGGGGCATAGGAAAGTAATTTTCCTGGGTGGCAAAAGCCAGGGAACCCTTTTGGCTAGGCTTATATAGGCCCTTGGGCCAATAACCTAGTACAAACCTATGAACCTATGAACCTAAAACAAAAGCTAACAAATCTAGGAAACATGGGGATAATAAGAGAATACACAGAGGAGTGGAGATGCTGTATTATCAATAGAAAATGTGAAAACTTACCCGGTAATCATTTTATTGACTTGGAAGGAGAAAAAAATGTGAAAGGTGATAACTCTAATGAGTAGCAAGCAGTGAGATGTGCATAAGGGAGGGACCACTAGCACAAAGAAGGAGAGTATTATTGCTCTTAAAAGTAAAAGATCCCATTCAGGTTAGTGGATTTTTTTTGTTTTCTGGAGAGACCTGTCTTTGCATGGACATTGCATGAGTGTACTCCAGGACAGGCATTCTAAAACTATTCAAAGAGTATACAAAAGCCATTGCAAAGCAGCTAGAGGGACATTATATGTGTACCCTAATGGGCATTGCCTGCTGACATGGTAAAATATTGAAGTGCTTTGGCAAAATCTTCAGAATTAAATGTGGTAGAACATTTTGGTACAAGAGGTCAGCAAAGAATGGACTTTACCATCTGGCAAGCAATGTTTCACTGAGATGATACATGCACCGACATTTCTGAGGATGAAATGGAGTTATAGTTGTAATAGAATTCCAGAATTAATGGGAATATCTAAGGTGCTGCATGGGAGGAATATGATAGGCATGCTGGATGCTTGCATAGTTAAGTGATCAGGAAGAGAAGGGGCAGAATGGATAGAATTAGTGACCCATATGTACCTTCTAAATGCTTCCATCCGGGTATGTTTACCATTAGTGCACATCTGCCTTCATACTAACTCTGACAACATATTCAGGGTCTGTAAATGGTAATCACTGTATCTGCATATTTAACACTTTGTATAGGAATAAACCATTTATTTCTTTACTTATATTCCCTAACTAATTAAATGGGATAATCACAAAACACTTCTCAGCTAAGATGCAGGCCTACAGGTAGCTAACTAACAATTTAAGGCAGTATTTCATAATAACAAAAATGCAAGCAAATGGAATGTATTAGTATAAGTAAATGTATACCAATGCAAATGGCCCTCAGAAATCTTAAAGACAGAGAGATTGTAATACATATAAAATTGATCTGGCTGAGCTGAAACATTAAGCGAGAGAGAGACTCTGATACATATGAAAAGATAAGGACTTAATCTAGTATTGAGTATACTGTGATGTAATCTGCATTAGAAAAACTGCTAATACACCATTGTTATGCCTTCTACTTCGCAAGAGTCTAACAAATGTTCCTCATATCAGTTACAACTTTTAATAATAATTACACGTGTGAAGCAGTATTTCCACTGGTTTTATCTGCCCCATTAAACTGTAAAGCACACATAATGACAGTGACAAACAAAACTGAAACAAACAACTTTTTACAATTACTATTTCAGAATAGCCTCTGTGCTATAAATATCATTGTACCTTATTACTCATTTATAGCTTGCATTTCTAAGGTTACAACTCACTAACTCCTAAGTACTTGGTCAGACTGCCTGATGATGGATCTCAGTCCTATTAAACTTCGTAAAGATGGCCACTAATCTTTACTTAATTGAATTACACAAAACAAACCATATTGAATTACTGTGCTATAGAGAGCTAAGTCTGTGAACAAGACACACACTACTGAAAAGTATCCTGTGAATAAAACTATCCAACAGTCTTTTAGCAGTTGTTTGAAGACTGACTCATAACCCTCCTTTCTAAAGTCACATGAATAATATATACACACACACACACACACACACATATATATATTTATATAAAATATAAAATTATGAAAATGTAATCTAGTATCTATTTATGATGTCCAAAGTTCCTTTGTAACAGCATTGTATGTGTGTGTGTGTGTGTGTGTGTGTGTGTGTGTGTGTGTGTGTGTGTGTGTGTGTGTGTATGTGCATATATATATATATATATATATATATATATATATATATATATATATATATATATATATATATATATGAATAGACCTCTGAATTCTCTCTCTCCCTTGCTCAATCACCTAAACATTAGAAGCATAAATAATAAGGTCCATCACCTTCATGCCCTCTTAGATATTTATTCCCCAGACATATTATGTCTCACTGAAACCTGGTTAAAACCCTCAACTACAGATAACGAAGTAATACCACCAGGTTATAACATACTAAGGTTAGACCATACCACTAGGAAGGGAGGAGGGGTCACTGTACTTTACAAAACTACCCTTCAGATTACCTCTGACTCCTTACAATCATCCCAACTTGATAATGCAGGCATTCTCATTACTAAGCTACAAATTCATAAAAACAAAAGTATAAATATTGTCTGTAGCTACATTTCCTCAAGTAATAACACTAACACCCTAGAAGACATCGTCTCCTAGCTGCCTAAGAACTACTCCCAAGAAACAATTATTCCTGGAGACTTCAACATAGACTGGAACCGCTGTTCCTCAAACTCACCCACCATCCATATGGATATATATGGCTTTACTCAGACTATATCCTCCCCTACTAGGATCAATAAACCTAGCAATAAAGAATGTACCCTGGATTGAATACTCGTTAACAATCATCCAAACATGTACAGGACTGGGACCCTACCTGATAATATAAGTGATCATTTTCCTGCCTATATAATCAGGCAGAAGACTGATATTCCTTACCAACCCAATTACAAAACAATAAGAAACAATAAAAACTTTAACCCCACTAATTTCCAAAATGAACTCAAATCATATAATTGGTCATTCCTAAAACATTTGCCACTTGATGAAGTGATAATATACTTCAATACCAAATTCCTAGCCATCCTTGATACCCATGGACCTGCACGCTCTATCAGAACTAAAACAAGAACTGCACCATGGCTTTCGAAAGATACCAGACAAAAGATCTTGCTTAGAAACAAAATGTGGGCTACCTGGCATACCACTAAATCCCCCTTAGATCAACTTAGATATAGACAACTAAGGAATGAGACATAAAAATCCATTACACTAAGCAAAAAATAAATATTATTGCCAACAACAGAGGCAAGAAAACAATCCACAAAAGTTCTGGGCAGGCATAAATAAACTTCTTCACCCAGGGCAAACCACGACTCCTACCCCCTCGGCTACCAACCAAAAACTTTCAGAGGATGTTGGTAATGCCTTTAACAGTTTCTTTATGGAAACTATCCAGTCACTAGCTAGCAAACTGTCTCCCACGTGCCAGAATCCACCTGTCTCTACAGTCAGTTCCCAACCCTCCTTTAACTTTTAACCTGTGTCTACATCACTTATCCGAACTCTAATCAAGAAACTAAAACCAACCACCCTAGCTGCAGATCTCCCTGCTGAGTATCTTCAAAAACAGAGGACGCCATAGCATGCCCCATTTCTATACTGATTAATAGAACTATATCAGAATCCTATATTCCCTCTGTCTGGAAGATATCACCTGTTATTCCACTCCATAAAGGAGGTAGCTCAACAGAATTGTCAAATTACAGGCCTACCCCTGGCTAAAATTATCACCCCTGGCTAAAATTATGGAGAAATGTATCCATAAACAACTTCTGAATTATCTCATTCAGAACAATTGCATGGCCAAATCACAGCATGGATTCAGACCTTTCCACAGCACCACCACTGTCCTCCTCTCCTTCTTTAATGTTATCAATCTTTCTTGATCTTTTCAAAGCTTTCAACATGGTAAACCACCCACTACTCTTAAATACAATCAAGACTATCCCCCTAGATGACCAGGCTATCCAATGGTTTCAATCCTACCTGTGTGGAAGGCAACAGGCTGTAAGCTATCATCTCTGCTAGCCGTCACCCTAGGAGTCCCCCAGGGTTCTATATTAGGTCCCCTCCTATTTTCCATCTTTATCAATGACCTGTACACTGTCATCCCTAAAGCATCTTGTATTCAGTATGTGAATGATTCCACTCTGATTTGCTCTACCACCTCTCCTACAGACCTGCAGACTCTAACCCAAAATGTTTTGAATACTGTTGAAAATTGGCTCTTAGCTTGTTGACTAATTTAAAATCCAAACAAAACTAAGCTGTTGTTCTTCTCTCCCACACATAAGGCCTCATCTCCTACCTTTACTATAAAATCTAACAATGGCACTATCATTGCCCCAGATCTTAGTACCAAGCTCTTAGGGGTAACAGTTGACAATAATCTCAAGTTTGATTTGCATATTAATCAAACCATCAAAAAAGTTAACAGAAAACTTGGATCTCTATATAAGATAAAACCATTTGTAGCACAACTAGCTAGGAATGTTATTGCCTATACACCCCTACTCTCCACTCTGCTTTATGCCTATCCTCTTTTTACAAACTTGAGTAAGTCTGACCTTAACACACTCTCTAGCTGCTACAACCATATTGCTCAACTTGCCACTGGTGCAGCCTACAAAATGCACCACTGTCAGAATCTAAATATCCTAGGGTGGCTTGAATTGCCTAACAAACTTCAATACAACCAATTAATAGTAGCCCATAAAATCCTCTACCAACCTGAAAACATGCCTGTACTCAAAAGCATCATAACCTCTTATAGTAACCTCAAGACACTTTGCTCATCCAACAAGCTACTAGTTCAAACACTTAAGTCAAACAACTCAGCTGGCGACTCTCTATTTGCCAGCTATGTTGGCAAAACATGAAACTCACTCCCTGCTGAACTTACCTCAAATCCCACTCTATCCTATTTCAAAAATAGTCTTAAACTTCTCCTTAAAAGCCTCTGGCTTTGTCCTTGTTCTTGCCATGACTAACCCCCACAACACAAACACGTGCTAAATATGACTCCTGTCTTCATCTTGTTTTCTTTCTTATTGAAAGGTAACTACTTGTATTAAATATGATAGACTGTATTGACTTTTATCCTGACATGCGAGTGCTACTGAAATGTAATTGTAATAGTGATGTACTTGTATTATGTAAAATACCACTGTATGTATAATATCTCTGTGTATGTGTGGTGCTGTGCACTAATTGTAACAAGTAATGTATCTGTGTGTATGTCTGGAGCTTTTCTCCCCTGACCGCCACTGAAAATGGATATATATCCAGTGGGACTATCCCGGTCAACAAATGCAAAATAAAAAAAAATATATATATATATATATATATATATATATATATATATATATATATATATATAGTTTCACTTCATAATCTCAAAATGCTAAAATCTCAAATTTCAGCATGCCGAGAACATGAAGCTGAAAATGCAGAATGCCGAAAGTGCATAAAAGCGAATTTGAATATCTCAAATCTGCGCTTATGCATTTCCGGTAAGTTAAGTGAAGTGTTTGGCTGGTATGGTGTTTGGAATTGAAGGTGAGTGAGTGTATGTGTGTGTTTTTGTACATTGTATGTGTGGGTAAGGGTAGGGAGGTGTAAGTATGAGTGTGAGTATTGGATTTGTTGGTGTTTGTGTATGTGTGATGTGTATTTGTGTGCAAGCGAGTGTAGAATGCCGTGGTGTGATTTTTTTTTTCGTTACGTGTGATCTTGGAGTTGGTATATATAATTAGGGGGGTGCAGGGGGGGCTTGCTCCCCCTCCTTAGATGTAGTTTAGGATTGTGTGGTTTGTGTGCTGTGGGTAGAATGGTGTGTGTGTTATGTGGTGTATAGTGTATGTAAGTTCGTGATTCTGTGATTCGTGATTGTGGGTTTCGGGATTGTGAATGGTTCGGCTTCATAGTTTCGAAATGCTGAAATTCGAGATTTCAGCATTTTGAGATTATGAAGTGAATCTCTCTGTGTATATATATATATATATATATATATATATATATATATATATATATATATATATATATATATATATATATTACAAACTGCAGAGTAAGAACAAAACCACTACAAAAAAATACTACACAGGTTCTTGTTTAGTGTAAGTGATGTTATTAAATAATAGACCAAAAATACCTTTATTAATAGGAGAGAAATTTAAATAAGGTTGATCTTTACATGGTGGTATTTGGTTTTATAACCCTTAGCCATGTTGATCTGTTAGTATTTATTTATTTATTTATTTATTTGAAGTTTGGATGCCAGGATGGTCCATTGGGCCGAATGAGCCCGTTTTCAATGGAGTCCTGGGGAGAAAAGCTCCATGGATACAATATATAAAAACATAGTGAAAATACAATATATAAAAACATAGTAAAAATGCAAGAAGAGTACATTTAAGCCAAAGTAAATCATAACACAAATAGAAGGTAAAGCATAACAATATGTAACAATTCACATGAGTTTACAAATTTTTTTTTTTTAAGTCTCTATAATCACTAAGATAGATATTTAGTTAAAGACAATAGTGTGAAGGTATGTACACAGAATTATATGTGAGTGTTTATTTACAGTATGTAAGTTCCTGTAGAGGAGATCTGGTTTTCACTAAGATAGATATTTAGTTAAAGACAATAGTGTGAAGGTATGTACACAGAATTATATGTGAGTGTTTATTTACAGTATGTAAGTTCCTGTAGAGGAGATCTGGTTTGGCTAAGGGATAAGGTAGTAGCTGGGGATGTTAAGCAGGATGGGAACATGAGCATTCCCACAGAGATTGTAAGTGTGAGTGAAGGAGAGTTTTAAAGGAGGGGAGACTGCAGGTGCTGCGAATATGAGGTGGGAGGGAGTTCCAAAGACAGGCTAGGGAAAAAGAGAGTAGGAGTTTGCCTGCTGGACGGGTGGGTTTGTGGAGTTCGATCAAGTTCTGAGTGTTGGTTCTTAGGGGTCTGCTGGGTATGTGCATAGTGAAGGTTGAGGCAAGAGAAGGGCAGAGGGAGGTGTTGAATATGAGCTTGTGGGCATGAGTTAGTTGAGTGTAGATAAGGTAGTTGGGAAGTTCTAGCCAATTTAGCTTGTGAAGAGCAATGCAGTGATGAGAGGAGGATCTGTGACCAGTGATGAATTGGCGATTTTATTATAGCAGGAGGAGAGTTTTGTTTTGATTGTAGATTGGTAAGGAATGGGGCACCATAAAGGAGGGAAGGGATGAGATATGTGGAAGCGAAGAGGAATCTAGTGGATGGGGTGAGGAAGCGAATATGGCGATAGAACATATCAAGTTTCTGGTGAGTTTTTTTTATGTTACTTTGCATATGGGTGTCAAATTTAAGCTGATTATCAATAAGAATGCCTAATAGTTTAGCACTAGGAACAATTTCAAGGGTAGTACTGTTGTGACTGGTTATGGAGAATGAATTTATGTTGATAGTTAAGGTTTTGGATGGGGTGAATAACATGAGTTTAGTTTTTGATGGATTAAGAGCTAGATAATTATCTAGCATCCATTGTTCGGTGGTAGAGAAGGCATCTTCTGTTAGTTGTATCAGGGTGAGAATGGAGTTAGCAGCACAGATAATTGTTGAATCATCTGCATATTGGATGATTTTAGCATTAGGGATAGTGCGGTGGAAGTCGTTGATGAAAATGTTAAACAGTAAGGGACCTAATATAGAACCCTAGGGTACACCAGTGGCAGTGTTGAGAAATAAGGAAGTGGATTTCTTCCATTTGATGGCTTGTTGCCTATTGGAAAGGTAACTGGTAAACCAGTTAATAGAATTGGGTGAGAGTTGTAGATTAGAGAGTTTAGTCAGAAGGAGAGAGTGGGAGATAGTATTGAAAGCCTTAGAAAGATCCAAGAGGAGTGTGGAAACAATACAGCTAGAGACGCGTGCTTTATTTATGGTTTCAAGGAAGGGGAGTAGAGCAGTAGTAGTGCTGTGACCAGGTCTGAATCCATGTTGTGTGGGAGTAAGTAGGTGATTGTTGATGAGGTGGGGTAGAAATTGTATATGAATACATTTCTCAAGTATTTTAGAGATGGGGGATAGGATGGCAATAGATCTAAAGTTGAAGATGTTATTATTGTTTCCACCTTTGTGGAGGGGAATAATATATGCTTTCTTCCAGATTTGGGGTACATAGCCTTCTTGAATAGACCGGTTTATAAGTATACAGATGGGGAAGGCAATGGCATCAGCAGCTGTTTTTAGGAAAAAGGAAGGGATATTATCAGTGGCATTAGAGCATGGTTTTAATTTTAGGAGGAGTTTTTTACTAGTTGACACAGGGATGGGTTTGAGAGAGAAGAGAGATAGGTGGGAGGTGGAAGTACCTGAGGAGGGGGGGTTGTGGGAAGTGTAGTTGGATGAGTAGATTTATTTGTGAAAGATGATGTTAATTTGGTTATGGAGTTGATGAAAAAGCTGTTAAATTGGAAGGCTAGGTCGGTTTCAGAAGCATTATGTTCTGGTTGAGGGTTTTCCTTTTTCCCAGGGTTGAAGAGGTTGGAGATGGTATCCCAGAATTTTTTTGGGTTGGTTTTGTGATTATTTTGGAGGGTGATGGAGTAAGATTTGCAGTCGGAAATAATACATTTTTTAACTCTGTTACGGAGTATTTTGTAATCATTTAGGGTGGCTGGGGGTTTTGCTTTTATAATGGTTCTTTAAAGCTTTATCACGGAGGCGCATGACAGCTAAGGTATTTTTAGTTAGCCAGGGGATGGTTTTGCTCTTAATTATCTTAGTTCTCAAAGGGGTCAAGTTGTCTAGTAGGTTTAGAAATGCTGTATTAAAATAATTGACAGCTTCGTCTAAGGGAAGAGATTTTAGAGGATTCCAGTTGAATTTTTTAAGTAAGTCAGAGAAGGAGTTGGGGTTGAAGTTCTTTAAGGAATGCAAAGAGATGATGGTTTGTGGTAGCTGAAGTGAGGGAGAGTGACGATGAGCAAAAGTAGGAAAGTGGTCGCTGAAGGAGTCTGGGAGGGTGCCATTGCTGGTAATAAGATGTGGGTGTGATACTAGAATCCAGTCAATAGTGCTCCCAGAGGAATGGTCTTTTGATGATCTGGTTATGGAGTTGATGAGCTGTTGGCAGTTATAGAGGTTTGTATTTAGGGATTTTGTGGGGGATTGGACAGAGGGCCAGTTAATGTTAACGCCACCTAGGATATAAGTCTCGTTTGTAATATTGGAGGAGAGCCAAGAGAGTATGTCTTCGAGAATAGGTACGTTGTCACCAGGAGGGATATAGAGGGTGGCTATGCATATGGTTTTATGCTTGTTTAGGTGAAGTAAGGCTAAAAGTAATTTGGCATTGGCAAATTGGGGAATAAGCTTAGAATATGATGTAACTGAAAGGGAAGAGGAATAGAGTAGAGCAACTCCACTTCCTTTTTTGTGTGTTCTATCTTTCCTGATGATATTATATTTGGGGGGAGCTATTTCAGAATCTTTTATGGAGGGTTTTAGCCATGTTTCAGAGATAGAGAATATGTCGGGATGATTATGGAGAAGCCAGGCAAGAAGGTTGGGGATTTTGTTGCATATACTTTGAGCGTTTAATGCTGAGAATGAGCGGGTTTTTACAGATGGAGGGGTGTAAGATGGTGTATATGAGGAGTTGATGGGAGAGGGACCTGGGTTGGGGTGAATGTCACCGGAAAGAAGGGTGTTGATTATATAGTGAAGTTGGAAATAAATGTCATTGGATTGTTTTGTGTATAGTTTGTGGGTTGTAGATTTGGTGTAAGTAGTGCTAGTTACGGTTAGAGTGGTATATTTGTGGATGGGGAAGAGTCTGAATGGGAAGAGAAGGGAGGGGTTGTAGAAGTAAAGATGGGGGCTGATGAATGTTGAAGAGTATTGGTTTTGTTCAGGGATTGAACTAGTAGTGTAAAAGTGGGGTGAATGGATAGCATTGAAGGGTTTGGTAAGGTAGGTTAGCTAGGATAGAACAAGAAGTAGTAGTAGATGGGTTATAAGTGAGGATGGTTTTGCTAGCATAGTTGTAATTTAGGGTTTAAGTTGGGAGGAGGGCTTGATAAGAGTGGAGTGTATGGTGTAGGTGTAAAAGGGTTTGGTATGTGTTATAAGTTGTTTGGGGAGGAGCTGGGAGGGTGAGGGGTGGGACAAAAGCGAAGTAGAGTGTGGTTAGAGGGTTATAAATCTAGAGGTAGTGGGGGTGTGTGGGAATAGGGGGCAGGGTAGGGGAGCGGAGTGAGCCCGTAGGGCGAATGGAGCAGGAAGAGCTAAGAAAGGAAGACCAAGAGATGAGTGAGCTATGAAAAACAATCAGTGAAGGCAGGAGTAGAAACACGGAATGCAGACATAGAATTTATAAGGGGACAGAGGTAGGATAGGCAGCTGGAGATTTAGTCAGAAAGTTCAGAGCTTAGTAAGAATGAAATGTAAGTCAGTTCATGGGTGGATGCTGCCACCTGCTGACCAAAGTGGGTAATTTGCAGATATTTGGGGAAGCACAGGGTGGAAAGGATGGAGTCTATGGAGCAACAGGAGACTGGGTTGGTGCTAACATCAACCAGTGGCACAAAAGACTATGCAGTATGGTACATAAACACATTAGATGGTTTAGTTCTTGTGGGGAGGCAGGACAGTTTTCCAAATGCAGAACCAGGGTGCTATGTAGCACAGGTAGGGATGCTGGGGGTGTGCACGTGACTAAACTACAAGCCACGAATGGAGCCAGCAACTGAAGGCACGACCAGGACAGGGGAGGACAGAGGATGATTTGAAAATAGTAGAAATACATTGCAGGGAATGGACGACACACAATAACACAGCACTATTGATTTTATATATTTTTTATCTGTAGAATCATCTCTCATACTCCTCATTTTATAAACAAGTATTGGTTTAAGGGTGTGCACACTACCAACAAACTTATTATGCGTTTTAAGGGTGTGCACACTTATGCAACCAGCTTATTGTACGTTTTTTATTTTTTTATATTTTCCCCTAACAGATTTGTTTGTTTTTCAATTGAATTGTACATGTTATAGGTCATATTAAAGATGGGCGAAGTTTTGAAATGATTTATTTTTTTTTTTTTTTTTTTTATCAAAAAAAAAATCATTTTTAAGGTGTGTGTACACTTTTATTTCCATATTTTGTTTTTTTTACTACTACTGTGTCAGGAACAGTAACTTAAACAAAGACATTGAGGAACCAAGACTGTAAGAGTCAAGATACTCATTCTGAAATGGCAGTCATTTTGTCAGTCTGTCCCAGTATTTTAATTGGCATTCCCAGGTAAATTGGGCTAGATTGTCATTCTCAGGAATAGCTTTATGTGTTTGAATCCTTTGCTCTTTAATATATTTTGGCAACTTGTCAGAATACTTGAGTTGTATGTTGACCCCACTTGTTAATATGCCTTGTGATCATAAATAGAGATGGATCTTCAATGGGTACATTTTTAAATACATAAAGACTTCAGCTCTGGTTACTTCTCAGTATGACTTAAAAAAAGCAACTGCTGTTCTCTGTCGAATAAATAATGCATATACTGTATTGTTGAGTGAAACTGAACTGAAAAATATGATGAAAAAATGAACTAGATGATTTGACTTACTTTCATTTCACCGAGACCAAATCACCTAATTTGTTAAAATACTGAAAACTCATTTGACTGAATCTCATTTAAATTCAAAAGACTAAACATTAAGCCATAAACAAAAACTACTAACAGCCTTTTAACAGAAACTGGACAATATAAAACCAAACTATGTGGGGGGCTATGCCCCCACACACCCCAGTGAGGGTGGCCCACCCCCCTAACTATATATACTAACTGGCATATACCTTTTATTTGTCTTACAGTACTAGGTTCCTTTTTCAGCCGGCCGCGAGAGAAAAGAATATACAATATCAAATAGAAAATGGTACATTATTTATGCAGTTATACAGTAATTACATTGAATGGAATAGAATTAACATTGATTGCAGGATGTCTGTAATGGTGGAAGAGAATAGAGAAACATGGAGACAGTTGAGTAAAGTTGGAATAAGAAGGTTACTGGGATAAAGGTAAGGCAGAGCTGTATCAGGTGGGAGGGAAGTGGTTAGTCATTTGAATAGACTGTTGGATGGCAATTTGGTTATGTTCCATAGTTTAGAAATAACACAAGATTTTTGTTGTTTGACCTTAGGGGTCTGGAAGTTGTATAAGGGTGGAGTAGATTTCGGAGTGAAGAAATATTTTGGGGATGGTTTATTATTTTGTGGGACAGAGATAGTTGATTCTGGTGAAGAAGTTGGAGGAGTTCAAGCCAATCAAGTTATTTGATTGAGTTGCAGTGATGGCTACGATAGGTAGCCCCAGTTGCAAATTTTGCAATTTTGTTGTAGCAGGTCTCTAGTCTGTTTAGTTCAGTTTGTCTAAGGTTAGTAAAGATGGGAGAGGTGCAGAGTAGAGTTGAGATTAGCTGGGAGTTGGCAATAGCAATTTTGGCTGTTCTCATTAGGTATTGGATGTTTCTATAAAGTGCGCCAAGTTTTTTATATACCTTTATTATGGTGGTTGAAATATGGAGATCGAATTTTAGTTTGTTGTCGATTACCACACCTAGACGTTTGATGTGGGCAGATGGGAAAATGATGGCGTTGGTTTTGGCCTGGATAGTGAAGAGGGAGGTGTATTGTATAATTTTAGAGTGTTAAAAGATCAGGAGTTTGGTTATGTTAGGGTTCAATAGAAGTTGGGCATTGGAGAGCCAGCTTTCAATGGATGAAAATGAGTCTTGTGTGATAGAATGAAGTTCTTGTAAGGTGGGGGCTGAGCAGATGAGAGTGGAATTATCTGCATATTGTATGAGTGTGGCATGTTTGGTGGATGTGTGAAGGTTGTTGATGAAGAGGGAAAATAGTAGGGGACTAACGATGGAGCTTTGGGAGACCCCAAGAAAGGCTGGTAGGCAAGTGAATAGTTGATCTTGCCAGACAACTGATTGCTGTTGGCCAATGAAGTAGCTGCAGAACCAGTTGATGGCTGAGGTGGAGAAGGAAAGATCAGTTATAACAGAGAGAAGAATATTATGAGATACCATATCAAAGGTCTTTGACAGGTCAAGAAATATAGCAGAAGAGAACAAGCCATTGTTTTTATGGTGCAGGATTGTGTCAGTGAAGGAGAGCAGGGCAATGGCTGTGCTATGGAATAGCCTGAAGCTATGTTGGGTTTTGGAGAGGAGGTTGTTGGTTAATAGAAAGTTTAGTACTTGGGAATTGATGCATTTTTCAAGTATTTTAGAGAGCGGGGAGAGGATGGCAGTGGGGCAATAGTTTGATAGGTCTGTGGCGGTTCCACCTTTATGAAGGGGAATGATGTGTGAGATCTTCCATAGAGTAGGCACATAGTTTTCTGCTATGGAGTGGTTGACTAAGATAGAAATTGGATAGGCTAGGCTGCCTGCTGCTATTTTTAGGTATTCTGAGGGAAGGTTGTCAGATGTGAGTTTAGTGGGCTTAAGTTTGGTCAGGGTTTTTTTTTATATAGGCAGTGGGTACAGAGGAGAAAGTGAAGGATGGGGGGAGGGTTTGGTTGGAGATGGGACAGATGGACCAGAAGAGGAGGAGAGTTGTTGTTTGCAGAGTGACAGGATGGTTTCAGTGAAGTGTATGTTGAAAGTGTCAGCAATATTGCTGGTGGAGGGGGGAACAGTTGGTGGGGGGGGATGCCTAGTTTACCTGGGTGGAGCACGGCATTTACTGTGGACCAGAATTTCTTGGGATTGAGATTGGTGGAGTTTAGGGTGGGCGAATAGTACTGGGCTTTGTCTGTTTTAGTATCCTTTTTTACTTTGTTGTGTAATTCAATGAAAGATTGCCTGGCATAGGGGGATTTTATTTGACGCCATATTTTCCATGCTTTGTCCCTGACTTTAATTAGTTCACGTGTGGTTTTCTGTAGCCAGGGGGTGGTTTTAGTTTTGACTCTGGTATATCTAAGGGGGGCATGGGTGTTGAGAATGCTGAGGAAAGTGGAGCTGAAGAAATGGGTGGCTTTGTCTAGATTAAAATATTTTAATGGTAACCAGTTGCAGTTTAGGAGAGAAGTATTAAAAGACTCAGGGTTAAAGTTTGCTTTGTTGTGGATCTGTTTATGGATAATTTGATTGGATTTGATGACATGGTGTTTTAGGAGGAATATAGGGGTATGATCACTGAGGCTATCAGGCAGACAGCCTGCAGTATAGGAGTGGGGATCTTTGTTGGCGAGTATCCAGTCTAGGATAGTGTGGTTGTTAGGGTTCTTATTTATATGGGTGGGAGACTGTATTAGCTGGGAAAAGCCATGTAGAGTTAGATGAATGGTTGGGTGGTAACTGTTGCAGGCTAGCCAGTTAGTGTTAAAATCACTGAGAATGGTTGTTTCTTGAGGAATGGAGAGATTGGACCAATTTAGGAGATTTTCAATGACAGGAGTGTTCTGGCCAGGGGGAATCATAGCATCCAATAATGTTTAAGGTTTTATTAGGGTTAAGTTTGAAGTTAGTGTATAATATTTTTTCTTTACCAATTGGGGAGGGGGGTTATTGATAGTTTGAATGTTAAGGTTATTTTTAAACATGAGAGCTATACTGCCACCTTTCTTTGTTAGTCTATCTGAGAGGATGATGTTGTACCCAGGGGTGAAAATTTCCTCACTTTTGATGTGGGGCTTGAGACAGGTTTCAGTTAGCAGGAGAATGTTATGTAGGTCTTGGGTTTTGTTGCAAACACTTCTAATGTTTAGGTACATTAAGAGGAAATCAAATAAATTGTTGGTTGTTATAAGAGAGAGGTGAGGGGTGTTATGTATGAGGTTAGAGGTGGGGTTAGGGGGGATGAGATAGTTGAGTGAAAATGATTGGGTAAGTTGAGGTTGGTGGTCTGATAAGATGTTAAGTGGGAGAGGAGAATGCAGGTAAGGAAAGTGAGAGAGTGGAGTAGCAACATTGTAGCTGCAATGATTATGTGATTGAGTGTGGGTGGGCAGGAAAGGGGTGGAGTGGAGACAGAGTAGTTGGCTGGTTGGCTGGAAAGAAATGTGGGAGTGGCATAGTTAGGAATAAATTTAGTAGGAGTAGGGGCGGGTGGAATTTGGGGGCAGGGAAGGGTGTGTAGTGAGCCTGTGCGAAGCATGGGTGAATGCAGCAGGGCTAACCCCCAACCAAAAATAGTGAGTGCACTGTAGAGGACTTTAGGCCTTTTTTATTATTAAACACTCAATACCTTCCTTTGTTTACCTTTTATATTTTTCTTTTTCTTAAAACACTTCTTTTGCTTAGCACCCATTGAACAAGTAAAAGTAGGGCAATAAGCTGTATTTTTGAGCACTTAGACAATTTTTAGGTAAAGGAGCAAGAGGGAGTTTCAGCAGAGTAGCGTGGAAAGAGAAGAGCTCCCTAGCGTTGGCCTGATCGAGTGCGTGCAGCCCTAAGCAAATTAATTAACTATATTAGACACATACATTTTGTTTGTTTGTTTTTTTTTTTAGGTAAAGTTCTTTGTCGTGGTTTGGATCCCGCTGTGATATTGGCAGTTAAGGTAGCGATCCAAAGATAGTAGGAGAGTTGGGGCAAGTAGGTCGGATAGTAGATATAATTCACTGTTATGGAGAGAGTTAGAGAAAAGATTCAGGTTAGGTGAGAAGTTATGGCAGCAGAGCGAAGTTAAGGGTACAATACAGATAAAAATCAACATGCAACTATGACAATTAGTTTAGTTAAAGGTGATATGCATGTAGGTTAGGATGCATGTAAGAAACAATAATCAGCAGATTGTAAAGGGAAAAACAGTTTTCTGTTTCTTTTCTGAATTGCTAGATATCTAGTGCACAACACAGTATAATATACTCATTGGTACCATACTCTGTTTAACAATACCTATTTTGTAGGACACAGCACAGTAAAAAGAGCATGTGTTTGAAGAGATACTATCTTAATAAAGCCTGCTTTCTATTACCCAGCACTGTAAAAGTACACATTTGAACATATCCACTTTTAAAAACACTACAGCACTACTTTCTACATGACTTTTGGTATTCTAACAGTCAGCACTGAAAGTTACAGAAATTATTTTTATCACAAACAAGTCACAGGTGAATGGAAACCCACATCATGTCTTTGGCTTACAATTCAGTGAAATGACATTCAGTCAAATGAGTTTTCAGTATTTTGAAAATTAGGTGATTTGGTGTCGGTGAAATGAAAGTCAGCCAAATGGGTTTTAGGTGAAGTGAAGTAGAAAAGAATGACCCTTCACTTAAGGAGTCGCTCATTTATGGAGCGTTACAGCTCTGATGCTGTTACTCTTCAGTTGCTCTTCAACAGACAGACTTGGCTATTTTTTCTCCTTACAGCATTACTTCTTCTCCATATTGGAAAATATGTATTTGAACATTTTTGCCTAGATGTTTTCCGGCCTTTCTTGAAGTGCAGTGAGTGTAGTTCATGTCAATGGGTTTTACTTTACCATGGTTCATTGAAACTGAATTGACTTGTTAATGTGCAATTCAGTAGTGCACTGCAGGTTGTATTTTTTTTCATTTTCCCCCCACTGTTAAGTGATTGTATACTGAACATGTATAATGGAGTTGTGGGCATAGCTCTTAACCAGTCAGGGAAAAATCCCAACTAAATCAGGGACAAAACCAGAAATAATTAGGGAAAATCACTTTTAAAACATTATTAACTTGAGACATTGACAGAACAAGAGAATGTGAATTAATATTCATTTTCTGAAGTTAAAGAAATGTAACCCTTATAATTGTCATTATTTGTTATATATAATTAATTTTTTCTCCAAATGTCACAAGTTTAAGGAGGGATTAAGAAGGACATAGCTAAAATTTGAGTTAAAATCAGAGATGTCCCTGAAAGTTAAGACATTTGAGAAGTATGAGTGTGGGTGGTTGAGCTTCCAAAAAAAAAAGACTTTTTAAATATTGTTTTAGTGTTTTCAAGTTATTGATAAAGCATAACTTGCTCTGTGGTGAGTAGACTGAATATAGGTAAATGGGATTTCTGATATTCCCCAGAATGCACAAAGTGCAGCTGGCACTCTCTTCTAATCAAAGTTTAATGGTGCGCTATAGAAGAAAACAAGTGCAAATGGCATTCATTTGCTGAAGTTGTGAAGTATTATTCAGCTTAATTGTGTAGTCTGCCTTCGCTGCCCTCATATTACTCAAACAGCTGTGTAATTGTGTCCTAATAGATAGTCAGACAGTGCTCTTGTGTCATGCCTAAAAAAGTCAGCTGTGCATACTGTGCTTTAGCAATTAATAAATGGCAAGCAAAAGTATATTTATTGGGCAATTCATATTGACAGTATTTAAGGATCACAAATTCTGAATCTTCGGTGACCTTTGGTTTGTGCACATTACTTTTTAACTACAGAAATGAAGTGCTGTGTCACAAGAAACTATCCACCATGGGCTGCTTGCACATAGGTTTTTAATTCTGCCAGGCAATGAGGTTCTCCCTCAGCAAACACTATGCAACTGTGCAGGATTAACTGATTAATTACAAAGCATTTGCTTACTCTGCAAATGTGACTCTTCATTTAAGTGCCCAGTGTATAGTTATTTGCTGGTGCTGTCACTGGTCAGTCAGCTAATCAGCTTGCTGCAAAGCAGGTAAAGGCTATGTTTTAAACCTCTAAAGTTATTCATTTCTTTAGCAGATGAGTGAACTGGATTTCATAATTCATTTTATTTATAGAGTGGACTACAAAGATTGCAACTATATTATTGAATGCCATGTAGGTGTAGGCGTGTTGCAACAAAGATTATTTTATATCTCCATTAAACAACTATGTTCATAAACACATCAAACTACAGTCACTATCTAAAGTAAACTTGCAGTATATTTGTCATTCTGCTATGTCTGACATGCAAAGAACAGCATGTCTGATGAGCAGAGTAGTAGCAGAATGGCTCTTATACAGACCTTTTGCAGCTGAGGCTTCATTAATCCACTAGGAGTGACCATAAAACACATTTGTATTTAGCTCTCATAAGAGAATATATATTTATTTCATTGTGGAAGCCAGTTTTGTTGTTATTATTCTACAATGCTAAATGGGGATGCATTTCAAAATGTTTGGACTGTATGAGAGAAGGATATATCATCTCTGCAGTTTCCAGCAAATTATGATTATTAAATTAGTTAAGATATCTGGCACAATTTCTTATCATAACCATAGTGTTTGTTCATAGTAATAGTATTATTTATTTTTATTTTATTTTTATTTATTTTACACTTGTTTACCGGGAAGTCTGACTGGCATACAGACCCATTTTCAGAGGAGGCCTGGGGAGAAAAGCTCCACATATAGCAAAACGAAGTCTAGCACTGTATCCAGGACTGTTGGTAAGCTTCTGAGCCCCGCAAGCCTTTCTGTGTTGGAGGGAAGCCTTCTAGCTTATCAGTGGGAGTGGTAAGCACTAGGTAGCCTATCTACCACAAGAGGAGTGGTTCTGGCCCAGAAATTGTAGTTTATTGGCCGTTTGGGCAGTTTTTTCCATCTCTCTCAACTTTCTGGTTTTAAAGCCCATGTTTGCGCTTGATCCCCACCTTTCACGTAACTAGTCTAGTCCAGTTACAGATTTGCTGTATCCAGGACTGTTTGTAAGCTTCTGAGCCCCCCAAGCCTTTGTGTTGGAGTGCAGCCTTCTAGCTTATCAGTGGGAGTGGTAAGTACTAGGTAGCCTGTCTACCACAAGAGGAGTGGTTCTTGGCCCAGGAATTGTAGTTTATTGATCATTCGGGAAGTTGTCCATCTCTTTCAACTTTCTGGTTTAAAAGACCACATTGGTGCTTGTTCTTCTAGCTTAAAAGTGAGACTTTGGAGTGATTGAGTATCAGTTTTCTGTATTTTCTTGCTGTACTTAACTGCTTTCCACCTAAATGCTGATTTTTACAGCACTTATTGTGATTTAAAAACTTGTTTGTTTTCACATATTGTACTTATTTGACTGCCCACACTTTTAAAAAGTTGTTTTTTGTTTAAAGAAATTGTTTAACTGTTGTAGGCTACACACTAAAGTGTGATAGCCGTTTCTGATCGCTTATAGTTGTTTAAATCTGTTTTAAGTGTACTTTTTACTATTTTTGCCTTATCTTTTCAAAAAAAATTTTCTTGTTTCCCGCCTTTCTAAGCTAGTATAGTCCAGTTTTCAGGCTAGTGCTGAATTCAGGGCTGTTTTACAAGTTTCTGTGTTGCCATACCTTACTTGGATAGAGGGAAGTTTCTCTGTTCACCTGTGAGAGAGGGGAACTTTGAGCAGCCATCTGTCCCTGGAAGAGTGGTTCCAGCCCAGAAGTAAGTAGTTTAAAAAACGCGTTTGCACAGTTTTGTGCGACAGGCAGCAATGATTAGCTAGGGTTAAATTATCCCCGGCTCCACCAAGTCTCCTCTTCAGTTTTTCACTTGAAACTAGTCTAACTCTCAACCTAAGCACTCAAAAAGCATCCTACAGTCCAGCACTTGCTCAGACCTAATAGCAAGCACTAATATACCCTAACACTTGACTGCCCAGCAGGGCAAAGCTCTTTATCCACCCCTCTCCAACCAAGCAACTAAGCAGCTCACCCTACTATTCAGGCATGACCAAAGGGCAACTTCAGGTGTACTCTGCAGTCCAGCTGGTGAATCTGGGTATCCTGAGGTAATGTTACAACTGCTTCATGTACACTGACAGCCCTCTCCTCCTACCACAAAACACTAACATATGTGAGAGATGCAATTATACGGCCAAACTGGAGGCAAAGGTCTCTCCACCCAAGACTGGAACAGACAGTCATGAGGAGAAGGTTAACACTTGCACCACACCTCCAGCCTCACATAGACCTACTAAACCAACACTGGCAAAAAATACACATAAATACATGAAATCATACTCGGAGGCTCTAAATAAAAACCTGCAAAAGCATCAGAGAGCTCCAAAGCAGACATCCACAAAACCTGCACCTCCCGTCACAAACCAGACAACACATAAAACACAAAATCAATATGCTGCACAATCATAGCCCTTAAGGCGAAATAACATACCCAACACACTAGTAATAGGTGACTCAATAGTCAGGCACACTGATGCCCCACTCACTAGGCTGGACAAGGAGAAGGTTGCTGTTAGCTGCCTATCGGGAGCAAGAATCTGCCACATAACACAAGCACTCAGGTCACTCCAGAACAAGTACAAATATGACTCTGTCATTGTTCATGTTGGTGTAAATGACCTGAAATGTACCTCCCTGGACTACATGAAAAGAGACATGGAAGAGCTCTCTGATCATGTAGCCCAGGCGGGTATGACCCTGACCCTAAGTAGCATCCTGCCCTCACCAAGAATGATACCTCAGTATAAAGAAAAAATGATCAATTTCAACAATTGGCTAAGCTTCTGGTGTCATTCAAAGGGGATCCAGTGTCTGTCAGCCTGGGATGACATGCTCAACAAGCCGTGTTGCTTCGCAAAAGATGGCTTGCAGCTGTCACCTCTTGGCTTTCGAATACTAGCCAAGGCTCTTGCTGCCCCCATAGTGCCTTTTTTAGGCAAGGCTCAAAATTCAATCCCACCACCATAAACAGCACAACACCAGGAGTTTAAATCTCAAAATGCATGTGCTCAAAGCACTCCTAAGTATGGAGAATGTCGACATCTGTGCAGTAACTGAAACCTGGTTCAAGGCTCCAGAGAGCACTCCAGCACTACTGGGCTACAACTCATACCACACATTTCCGCCACAGCACACGGACCGAAACACAAAAGGAGTGGGTGTATCCATATTCATCAAGGATACTCATACCTCCAGGTTAGTGGCACAGCGTGATACCTCTGAGATCATCCATGTGCAACTAACATCGGGCAAAAGTGCAAATTGTGGCCTGCTACAGATCACCCTCCATGACCCAGGACCACCATTCAGCAGCCTTTCTGGAGATGAAGATCCTACTGAACACCTTGATATTGGGCGATTTCAATTACCATACCATTAACTGGGAAAACTACTTGACTACAAACTCCCAGGCTCAGCGCTTCCTGGAATTTATCAACTCAAATGCCCTGGATCAGCTGGTAAACTCCCCGACCAGAGGCCAGAACATATTGGACCTGGTCATCACCAACATGGGCGAAAGGTGTTCCGTACCGGAGGTCAACCCATCACTGGTTAGATCAGACCATAAACTAATCACCCTGGATGTCCACACCCCACCACCACCCCCAACCAAGGAAACCACAGTGAAAAACTTTTCTAAAGCAAACTTCACCTTACTTAAGGCAGAGGTGGTAAGTTTCACAGCCCCCACGCTAAAGGATAACATTGCCCAAAATGCAGAATCCTTTACAATTGCACTCTATGAGCACCTACAAGGATGCATAGATCATGCCATCCCTAGCAAGACCAAGACTCACTCCCCTAAGAGAAGGAAACCAGTCTGGTGGACGCCTGCCATAAACAGGTTATACAACAGAAGGAGGAAACTAGTTCAGAAAAAAAGCAAATCCTAAGATGGAAAGACATCCCTGATCAGTATCAGTAAGAAACTAAGGTCCCTCATAAAATCTTCCAAGGCTAACTTCGAAAGAAAAATAGCCAAGGATTTGAAAGATAACCAAAAAGTTTTCTTTAGCTATGTCAAGAATCTAAGTGGCAACTCATAGATATGCTCTGAGCTAGTGCAAAATAGCACAAAATATACTGAACCTACTGATATTGCCAACATCCTGGCAGATAGATTCAGTGCAAACTTCTTCCTCAGACCTTCAAAAGGGCCAACAACAATACCGGAAAAGTGTAGTGTCCCGGAAATCACAGAAGCACAGGTGAAAACAGATCTTACAAAAACCAAAAACACAGCATCAATGGGGCCAGATGGTGTCCCAGGCTGCATCTTGCATGAACTACAGAATGAACTAACCCCCCACCTAAACACGCTGTTCAACCTCAGCCTCTCCACAGGCTACGTGCCCATAGAATGGTGCACAGCAACAGTTATTCCACTCCACAAAGGAGGGGCCACAACTGACCCTGGTAACTATCGCCCCATAAACCTGACTAGCCTGGTCTGCAAGGCTATGGAACGCATCATTATGGAACTCATTAACAAAGACATTGGGAACCTCCAAACACTTGACCCGACCCAGTTCAGCTTTGTAAAGTGCAGATCATGCCTACTAAACCTGGTTGACTTCTTCAAGACAGTCACCAAGGCCATAGACGGAGGAAAAGTGGTTCACACAGCCTACCTTGATCTTGCCAAGGCATTCGACACCATTCCTCACTCAGGTATTATAAAAAAACTCACCAGCCTGAACATAAACCCCTACATAACAAGATGGGTTGCCAACTAGCTTACAGACAGAACTCACATGGTAAGAATAGTGGGCTCCAGGTCTGACTCTAAACCAGTCACAAGTGGTATCCCGCAAGGCTTGGTTCTGGGATCCCTACTGTTTGGTATATATTTCTCAGAAGTACAGGCAAACACAGGAGGACTATGGCTAACCAAGTTCGCCAATGACTGCAAACTGGGAGCCATAATTGACTCTCTGGCTGACACGGACATCCTTCAAAAAGGCCTTACTGAGACAGACACCTGGTGTCAAAGTCATGGCCTCAAGCTAAATGCCAAAAAATGCATAGTCATCCCATTTGAGAAAAACAAAACACCCATGAATTACCACATAGGCAGCAGCCCCCTTAATACAGAAGAGGCAATAAGAGATCTGGGGACCCAGGTAGATAGTAATCTCTCCTTTGACAATCATATTGCCAAAGTAGTTAGGAAATCCTTCTATGTGGCTCATCTAATTACTAAGGGGTTCGCATCTAGAAATAAAGAGGTTATAGTGCCCCTCTACTTGTCACTCATCAGACCCATCATAGAGTACAATCCCCATTTGGGATGTACCTCACAAGACACTTCCAACAGCTGGAAAGACCACAAAAGCACCTCACCAAGAGGATTACTGCTCTCAAACATATGTCCTATGCAGCCCGACTGAAAAAGCTCCAGCTGTACTCAGTGGCATATCGCTTACTCAGAAGTGATCTCTGCCTGACTTACAAAGCCATGTCCAACTCAGAATTAATGGACATGCTCCACCTAAAGAAATCCAAGTCACTGTGAGCCACGCACTCTAGTCAGATAAACCTCGCCACAACAATAATTAGAACATGCTGGAGGGATAGATTCCTGTCACAGAGACTCCCCATGCTCTGGAACAAAATTCCTAACTACATTAGGCAGAGCCTCACACTAACACTCTTCAAGAGAAGCCTTGACGAGTGGATGGGTAACAGAAAATACACCCCTGGGATCACTTCATTGGCTCTGCTTGACAGAGGCTCAGTTAATTAATCAATGGAGTAGTGAAAGACGACACACTCTGGCTAGGCTTAAAAATGCCCTTGGGCAGATAGCCTAGTACCTACCTATGACCCTATGAACAAACAACTCGTAATATACACATGGAATGGAACTAATTTCAGTAAAAACACCCAGTCTTATTACTGACAGCCAGCTAAGGTCTGTAGCGTACTGTAGTGATGAGAACTTGTCAAACATTAAGCAGATTCTACAGACCTGATATATATACCTGTCAGTTTCTTGTTGTGTCTTGGTTAGATGCTTGATTGGGTTGTAATTAGTCAGTCAAGCACCAAAGGAACTCATTAAGAGGCTCAGACTGTGTAAAAGGCTAAACGTTTCACTTAGCAAAGCTTTTGAGGTAACTTTTCTTCAGCGCTTTCAGTAACTATAAAAATTCAAATTCAGACACTCATTTATACATTACAGACGACAAAAATAACCAATCAGAACACAGCCATAATAAATCAATGAATCAATTAAATTAAATTAGCTCATGAAATACAAAGCTTTGTTGAGTAAAACATTTTGCCTTTTACACAGTTTGAGCCTCTTTCTCAGTTCCTTTGGTGCTTGATTGTTGTATTTGGAACTCTTTTGCTGGTTGATGATCAGCTTTCTTTTGTATTTTGTAATTTGCCAGTCCCATTTTAAGAACAGGTCAGCTAGAGCAAGGTTTTCAACTTACCCCAAAGCCATAGAACCTCAGAGAATGTTGTATTAAGTAGGAAGGGTACAAAGGGGTATGACAAGCTTTCCATCCATTTCACTTAAAGTTACCATTTTAAATCCATTCACTGGAACAGGTTTGATACAGGAAGAATTGTGAACTGTGCACAATGACTTCACAAACCACATTTGTTCATCTCATATAATGTTAGACTATCTGCTTAACATAGTTACTGTCCTTTCTCCAATATTCACCACAATATTTACTTAACTTATATAGTCTCCACCACAGCAGACACAGGCCTACAATTGAATAGTGAGTTTCCTTGCAGAATATACTGGTAGGACACATAACAACATTGTATTTCATAGTGTTAAATATCTGGAGTTCAATTAGCAGTTGTCCTTTATTCTGCTAAACTTTGCATTTAATCTTCTGTATTCATCTAGGTGCCCTTTTCTGGTCAGTACTCGGTAGTCATAATGCTTATAGGGAGCTCAGACCTTCAGTGGAATGGTTAGTCTATACACCTAAAATGAAAAATAAATATATAGATGCCAGTTATCTTGCATTCCTTTGCTAACTTTGGATTTCAAGTTATATTTGCGTTTCTTGGATGGCATCTTTATTTTATGGGATGGTCTCCTTTCTGTCTTCCCTAATTATGTTGTAACCTTGTGGGGTGATCTCATTATCATATATGTGTGCTTTTAACCAAGTTTCAGTTAGGATAGCAATATCTGCATTGTAGAGGGAAAGGGTGGCATGCAGTTCATGGACCTTATTAAGGATGCTTCTATGGTTTACGTTTACAAATAGGAGGTCAGAGCCTTTTCTTGGTAGATTAAATAAATGTCCTTTTGAAGACATGGAGTTGTTTTTGGGGCCTAGGTTTGGGTGAATATCCCTACTTATAGTTAGTCTAGATACAATGCTTATCAAAGTTTGCAATTGTTTTGATAAGTATTTGTGGCTTTTGAAATGGTAGGTTTTGGGTTATGTTTAACGTGGTGAAGTTTGTAGGTTGTATGGTGAATATTTAGAATGTTTAACAGGGTAGGTGAAATTAATAAACAGGTGGTGTTATTTTTAGTGGATAGATATATGTTGTTGTTTGAAGAGTCTGGGGAGAGTCTAGCTTGGAATGGTAGTTTGTTAAGTGAATAAGTGAACATAGGAGAGTGAGGAATTGTACAATATAGTGGTAGCATTGTAGTGTTATATAAATGGGGCTTAGTCTGGTGTGTAGAGTTAGGGAGAAATTGGGCTCTGTTGTGTAGTGAAAATTTAAAGTGGGGTAGTCACTTGAGTTAAAGTTTAATTTGTGGGAGGAAATAATGCATTCAATTTAGTTAGGCGGGATTTACTTTTATGGGGCTATGGATTGGGAATATGAAAGCGTGGGAGTTGTAGTTGAGATGGATAATTGAGGTTATATGATAGATTTGATGTGTAGGTGGGTGCACTGGTTGAAGATTGTGCTGTGTGGGGTTGTGTATCTCCACTATATAACTTAGTTGAGGTGTTTTGGGATTGGTGGGTGATGTTAGTGGGTGTGGTTAATGTTAGAATAAATCTGAGTGATCTGAGCCTTGCTGGGAAAGGGGGCAGGATAGCTGAGTGAAATAAGCCCAAGAGTAGTGAGGGCAAATGGAGCAGGCAGAACCTAGGTTCAGTTTAAAGCAACAGGTCTATACGTAGGTACAGAAATGATGTATGTGAGTTATGTACTTCTGTCTAGGTAAGCAGACAGCTTCTAGTTAAATTGTGGTGATACAATTAGAAAAATACAAACAAGTTTGCTGGGCAACTTTGTTTAATATTAATTTGTCTGTTGTACTAAAATGGGCACTTGGGGGTGGATATGCTATGTATAATTAAGAAAAAGTATACAGTCTGGATTAGACTAATGAGGAGCTATAAGCTGGAAGAAGAAATGAGGGAGATGGATGTCCTGGTGATGTACTGTGGTTGTTTGGGCTAAAACGCAGGTCTAATTTGTAGCACAGACACATACAATAGCTTAACAGTGGTTAAAGGAGCTGTTGATGTGCCGTTGAGGACTAATATCACAGTTGCTTACATTCCTCACATTATCGGGGGGGGGGGGGTTCAATATTTGTTTACAGATATTGACTTGCAACCTATGGAGAAGGAAGAAATAAGAGGGTTAGGTCAGTTTATGGACAGCAGAAAAGCAGTAGACTACCCCTAAAATATTAGTAAAATGAGGAGGGGGAGAAGTAAAGGTAGGAATACAGGGCTTTGTATAAGGTGAGAGAGAGTGGATGAAGAGATCTGTATGTAGGGTGAGAGAGCAGAAGAAGAGAGCTGGTACAAGTGAAAAAATAAAGATAGGATAGGGGAAACACAGTTAGAAGTCAGGCACTGGTATGACTGTATATGCAACAGCACAATAGTATAGCTTGCATAGGTGAGGTAGGTACAGGTAAGCAAAGAACGATGTAAATAAGAAATGTCTTTCGGCTTTTCCTGGTTAGAGGTCACCACAGCGGAACACCGGTCCGCTTATGATTAGCAGTAGATTTTTACAGTGCAGAGGTGCCAGCCTGACGCCCAACCTTCAATGGAGGCACACCCATTTACGCACACACCTACCTGCAGTTCTTTATACAGGGCAACAAATCCAGCTTGTCAGCAGTTACAGTGGATATAAAAAGTGTACACACCCCTGTTAAAATGGCAGGTTTTTGTGATATAAAAAATGATACCACAATAAATCATTTCAAAACATTTCCCACTTTTAATGTGACCTATAACCTGTACTATTCAACTGAAAAGCAAACAAATCTGTTAGGGGAAAAATATAAAAAATACAAAAAGTACAATAAGCTGGCTGCATAAGTGTGCACCCTTAAACTAATACTTTGTTGAAGCACCTTTTGATTTTAATTACAGCATTCAGTCTTCTTGGGTACACACCTGCTATCAACTAAAGAGACTCTGATTAACCCCAAATAAAGTTCAGCTGTCCTAGTAGGATTTTCCTGGCATTTACTCAGTTGCCTGCTACAGCAAAAGCCATGGTTCACAGACAGCTTACAAAGCATCAAAGGGATCTCATTGTTGAAAGGTATCAGTCAGGAGAGGGTAAAAAAATTTCCACAACATTAGATATACAATGGAATGCAGTGAAGACGGTCATCAAAAAGTTTAGAAAATATGGAACAACAGTGATGTTGCAAAGAACTGGGTATCCCTCCAAAATTGATGAAAAGTGGTCAGGGAGGCTGCCAAGAGACCTACAGCAACACTGAAGGAGCTGCAGGAATTTCTTGCAAGTACTGGTTGTGTACTACATGTGGCAACAATCTCCTGTATTCTCCATATGTCTGGGCTATGGGGTAGGGTTGCAAGACAGAAGCCTTTCCTTACACAGAAAAACATCCAGGCCTGGTTAAAATTTGCAAAACAATACATTGAGTCTCCCAAAAGCATGTGGGAAAATGTATTATGGTCAGATGACACCAAGGTTGAACTTTTTGGCCACAATTCCAAAAGGCATGTTTGGCACAAAAACACTTTGTATTGCCAAAAGAACACCATCCCACAGTGAAGCATGGTGGTGGCAGTAGCATATTTGGGGTTGCTTTTCTTCAGCTGGAACTGGGGCTTTAGTCAAGGTGGAGGGAATTATGAACAGTTCCAAATACCAGTCACTTTTGGCCCAAAACCTTCAGGCGTCGGCTAGAAAGCTGAAGATGAAGAATTTTACCTTTCAACATGACAATGACCCCAAGCACACATCCAAATCAACAAAAGAATGGCATCACCAGAAGAAAATTAAAGTTTTGGAATAGCCCAGCCTGAGGCCAGTCCTAAATCCAATAGAAAATCTATGGGATGACCTGAAGAGGGCTGTGCACAACAGATACCCTCACATTCTGACAGATTTGGAGTGCTTTTGCAAGGAAGAGTGGGCAAATATTGCCAAGTCAAGATGTGCCATGCTGATAGACTCCTACCCAATAAGGCTGAATGCTGTAATTAAATCAAAAGGTGCTTCATAAAGTATTAGTTTAAGGGTGCGCACACTTATGCAACCAGCTTATTGTATTTTTTTTTTTATTTTTTATAATTTTTTCACTAACGGATTTGTTTGTTTTTCAATTGAATTCTACAGGTTATAGGTTACATTAAAGGTGGGAAAAATTTTGAAGTGATTTATTGTGGTCTCATTTCCTTATATCACAAAAACCTGGCATTTTAACATGGGTGTGTACACTTTTTATATCCACTGGTATAAGCACTTAATATAACTAAACACAGGTAGGTTAACAACTGTAAAAATAGGCAATATAAGGTGTTAGATACAACTTGGCAGCAGACTTAAAACCTCTGGTAAAATCTACAACACATTTGAGTGCAATTACAATACAATAGAGTGTTTCCAAGGGTGCTATTAGCCAACTATTATGTCGCAAATTACAGCTTGACACCAAACACACATTAGAATTACAAAACAGATTACTCGCTTGTGTTCTTTGAAGTAGAATTTTCTATAATTCAGCTAACAACCATGGAAGCCTAATGCCTGCAGTAAAGCCATAAGCATACATGCAGAGCTGGTCTTAGTAAAAACATTCATAGTGATGTTATAGCAGTAGTAGGCTCATATCTAGGAGAGGCTTTCAGTAAATAAACAATGCACAGCGAATATCAATTGCTGCTGTGGAGTCTTGCAAAAATAATAGGATAACAAACACTCACACATCACCAGTAAAGTGTCAGGAAATCAAGTAGTAGAAAGGAGATACAAAGATGGAGCAGGAATGCTGAGTTAGCTTTCTAAATTCACAATGCAGCATGGGAGCTCAGTCTTGTGAGTGTGTACACTGGGCATGGAAAAAAGAACCTGAGTTCAGTTTACAGCAACAGGTTTGTACTTCGCTACATAAACAATCAGAAATGCTGTCTGTGAGTTATGTACTTCTGTAAGATAAGCAGACAACTTCTAGTTAAATTGTAGTGATAAAATTAGAAAAATACAAACAAGTTTGCTGGGCAACTTTGTTTAAAATTCATTTGTCTATTGTACTAAAAACTGCACAGGTTACTGACACTTAGGAGGTATGCTATTTATAATTAAGAAAAAAGTATACAGTCTGAATTAGACTAATGAGGAGCTGTAAGCTGGAAGAAAAAAAGCGGGAGATGGACGCCCTAGTGATGTGCTGTGGTTGTTAGGACTAAAAAGCAGGTGTAATTTGTAGCACAAACACATACAATAGCTTAACAGCGGTTGAAGGAGCTACTGATGTGCCATTGAGGACTAATATCACAGTTGCTGCGCTTTCCTCACACTGTTGGGGGGGAGTTCGATATTTATTTGTAGATATTGGCTTATGACCTATGGAGTAGGAAGAATAAAAGGGGTTAGGTCAGTTTACTGGCAGCAGGATAGCAGAAGACTACCCATAAGATATTAGTGAATTGAGGAGGGAGGGAGAAGTAAAGGTAGGAATACATGGCTTTGTGTAGGGTGAGAGAGAGAGCAGATGAAGAGATCTGTGTCTAGGGTGAGAGAGGGCAGAAGAAGAAAGCTGGTAGAAGTGAAAAAAATAAAGATAGGATAGGGTAAAATACAGTTAAAATTCAGTTAGGCACTGGTATGACTGTATATGCGTCAGCACAATAGTATAGCTTGCATAGGGGAGGTAGGTACAGGTAAGCAAAGACGTATGTCTTGCTACCCCCATAGTGCCTTTTTTAGGCAAGGCTCAAAAGACAAACCCACCTCCATAGGTATCACAAGGGATAAGAAACTAAGAGTAATGCTACTCAACGCCAGAAGTCTAAACCTCAAGATGCATGCACTCAAAACTCTCCTTAGCATGGAGAACATCGATATCTGTGCAGTAACAGAAACCTGGTTCAAGGCTCTCGAGAGCACCCCAGCACTACCAGGTTATACCTCATACCATGCTTTTCGGCCCCAAAACTTGGACTGAACCACAAAAGGAGGGGGAGTATCAATATTCGTCAAAGATACCCACACCTCCAGGTTGGTGGCACAGCACGAAGCATCGGAGACTATCCATGTGCAACTAACAGTTGGTAAAACTGCCTTCCAGTTTATAGCCTGCTACAGACCACCCTCCCAAACCCAGGAACCCCACTCTGCATTCCTGAGAACACTGGAAAATATGAAGGTTTCTCCAAACACCATTATATTGGGTGACTTCAACTACTCAACCATAGACTGGGAGCATTACTCTAGCTCCAACACCCTAGCCCAAAGGTTCCTAGAATTTATAAACTCAAATGCTATGGAACAACTTGTTACCACTCCCACAAGAGGGGAAAACATACTGGACCTGATCATCACCAACATGGGGACTCTATGCTCCAGACCAGAAGTGTATCCCTCACTGGTAAGATCAGACCATAAACTAATCTCACTGGATATTCACATCCCGACCCCACCCCATGCCCAGAAAACCACAGTGAAAAACTTCTAAAGCAAATTTCACACTCCTCAAAACCAAGGTGGAATCCTTCAAAGCCCCCGGGCCTGTGGATAATATGGCCCAGACCACAAAATCCTTTATAAACACATTCTATGAACACCTTCAGGAATGCATGGATCATGCAATCCCAAATAAAACCAAGACCCAATCCTCCAAAGGCAGACGTCCTGTCTGGTGGACCCCAGCCATAAACAAACTATACAATAGAAGGAGGAAGCTACTACATGATAGAGCAAAATCCCAAAAAGGGAAGGCATCTCTGATCAGTATTAGCAAAAAACTACGGGCACTCATAAAATCATCTAAGGCCAGCTTCGAGAGAAAAATTGCACAGGACACTAAGGATAATCACAAGGCTTTCTTTAGTTATGTTAGGAACCTGGGTGGGAATTCCCAGATATGCTCAGAATTAGTCCAAAATGACAAAAAATACACCAAACCCACAGACATTGCCAACATCCTAGCTGACAGGTTCAGCGCAAACTCCCCCCCCCCACCAAAAGGGCTAATATCTATCCCAGCAGAGTGCTGCCCCCCTGACATCTCAGATGCTCAGGTAAGAGCTGCCCTCTCCAAAGCAAGAAACACAGCATCAATGGGACCAGACGGTGTCCTGGGCTGCATCCTACATGAACTCCAAGAAGAGCTAAACCCAAACCTAAAACTACTGTTCAATCTCAGCCTTACTACAGGATATGTACCCAAAGAGTGGCATACAGCAACAGTGGTCCCTCTCCACAAAGGTGGTGCCTCAACGGATCCTGGAAACTATCGCCCCATAAGTCTCACTAGTTTAGTCTGTAAAGCTATGGAAAGGATCATCATGGACCTTATAAATAAAGATATTGGGGACCTACAGACACTGGATCCTACCCAGTTTGGCTTTGTTAAGGGCAGATCCTGCCTCTTAAACCTGGTTTATTTATTTGAAACAGTCACCAAGGCCATTGACAAGGGGAAGGTGGTCCACACAGCCTACCTGGACCTCGCAAAAGCCTTCGATACAATACCCCACTCAGGCATTATAGATAAGCTCACCAGCTTAAATATAAACCCCTATGTCACTAGATGGGTTGCAAACTGGCTCAAGAACAGAACCCACATGGTTAGAATAGCTGGAGCCATGTCAGACTCCAAACCAGTTACAAGTGGCGTCCCACAAGGCTCAGTCCTGGGACCTCTCTTGTTCGGTATATATTTCTCGGAGGTACAGGCCAACATGGTAGGACTGTGGCTGACCAAGTTCGCAGATGACTGCAAACTGGGCACCATAATAGACTCTCCAGCTGACACAAGCATCCTCCAAAAGGGCCTCATAGAAACAGACAACTGGTGCCAGAGCCATGGCCTCAAGCTAAACACCAAAAAGTGTATAGTCATCCCCTTTGGCAAAACAAAGCCACAAATTACCACATAGGTGGTAATCCATTAAGTACAGAAGAAGTAATTAGGGACCTGGGGACCCAAGTTGATAGCAATTTCTCATTTGACAGCCATGTGGCCAAAATGGTTAGAAAAACATTTTATATAGCCCACCTAATCATGAAGGGATTCACATCTAGATCAGGGGAGGTCATCGTCCGTCTTTACTCCTCCCTCATCAGGCCCATAAGTGAGTACAATGCCCCTTTTGGGATGTACCTTACCAGACACCTGCAGCAACTGGAAAGACCCCAAAAGTACCTCACCAAGAGGATCAAGGGGCTCAAACAGATGCCATATGCTGCCCGGTTAAAGAAACTCCAGCTCTACTCAGTGGCATACCGCCTGCTCAGAGGCGATCTGTGCCTGACATATAAAGCCATGTCCAACCCGGAATTAATGGACATGCTGCACCTCAGAAAATCCAAATCCCATTGAGCTACGCACTTGAGGGACTTGAACCTCAGCACTGAAATAAATAGGACATGCTGGAGGGACAGATTCATAACCCAGAGGCTCCCTTCACTCTGGAATAAAATCCCAGTCCAGGTTAGGCAGAGTCCCTCATTGACTCTCTTCAAGAGGAATCTTGATGAGTGGATGGGAGATCGTAGGATTACCCCGGGTATCATTTCTGTGTCACTGTTAGACAGAGGCACAGTATACTAACCTCGAAAAAGGGCATAGCAAAATTAATTTAAAATGGGTGGCGAAAGCCATACATACTCTGGCCAGGCTTATAAATGCCCTAGGGCAGATAGCCTAGTATGAACCTATGAACCTATGTAAATAAGAAATACAGGGGAACAAATCCAGCTTGTTAGCAGTTTTAAGCACTTAGCTATAACTAAACACAGGTAGGTTAAGAACCATAAAAATAAGCAATATAAGGTGTTAGATACAACTTGGTAGCAGACTTAAAACCTCCAGTAAAATCTACAACACATTCACAGCGAGTGCAATTACAATATGATAGAGTGTTTCCAAGGGTGCTAGTGCTACTAGCCAACTTTTGTTTCACAAATTACAGCTTGACACAATACACACATTGGAATTACAAAATAGATTACTCCCCTGTGTTCTATAAAGTAGAATTTGCTATAATTCAGGTACCAACCGTGAAAGTCTAGTGCCTGCAGTAAAACCATATGCCTACATGCAGAGCTGGTCTTAGAAGTGATGTATGATGTGTACCACACCAGTGTTTTATCCATCCTTCCATTTGTTTAATTACCTTTTTAGTACCAAGTGAAATGACATAAGCCCTGTATTTTTCAGGTTCTGTTCTACAACTTTAACATCTTTGCTCAAGATTCAGAGACAAAGTTAAAATAATGAGGAAAAAAGGCCAAAAGCCAGAAGCAGTTTATAAAACAGCAGGTTTTGAATCATCATGCATTTTTTGATCAATAAGAAGTATTGTACAGTATTGCCTGGCATTATTCACTTACTGTAAGTAAATTTACCAGAAAAATCAATCATTTTAGAATGAACGGGGCAGAAATATGATGCAAAATCAGCTGCATTCTACAAACGTAATGGCAGCTGTGAGCTATGTCCTCTGCAGTTAATACGTTAACAGCTTTGTTGCTGATATTCATAGGTTCATAGGTTTATACTAGGCTATCTGCCCTAAGGCATTTATAAGCCTAGCCCAAATTTTTGTGGCTTACGCCACCCCTTATATGAAAAGATACTGTGCCCATTAGTTTGTTGTGCCTCTGTCCAGCAGTGACACAGAGATGATTCCCGGGATAAACCTACGATCTCCCATCCACAGGTCAAGATTTCTCTTGAACAGAGCCAGTGAGGTGCTCTGCCTCACATGGATCGGGATTTTATTCCACAGCATAGGGAGTCTCTGAGTGATAAATCTATCCCTCCAGCATGTCCTATTTATATCCGTGCTAAGGTTTAAGTCGCTGCTCTAGTGGTTTTGGTGGATTTGGATTTTTGAGGTGGAGCATGTCCATTAATTCCGGGTTGGACATGGCCTTGTATGTCAGGCACATGTCACCTCTGAGAAGATGGTATGCAACTGAACAGAGCTGGAGTTTCTTCAATCTGGCAGCATATGACAGATTTTGGAGTCCCTTTATCCTTTTGGTGAGGAACTTTGGGGTCTCCCAATTGCTGCAGATGTCGGGTGAGATACATCCCGAATGGGGCATTGTACTCGATCATTGGTCTGATAAGTGAAGAGTACAGGGGAACAATGACCTCACTAGATCTGGATGTGAATCCCTTCATGATCAGGTGGGCAATGTAGAAGGTCTTTCTAACCACTTTAGCAATGTGAGTGTCAAAAGAAAGGACACTGTCAACCTGGGTCCCCAGGTCCCTGATAATCTCTTCTGTGCTTAGTGGATTGCCACCTATATGGTAGCTTGGGGTTACCTTGTTTTTCCCGAAGGGTATGACTATACATTTTTTGGTGTTTAACTTCAGGCCATGGCTTTGGCACCAGCTATCTGTTTCTGTGAGTCCCTTCTGAAGGATATCCGTGTCCGATGCACTTTCCACTATGGCGCCCAGTTTGCAGTCGTCTGCAAACTTTGTCAGCCAAAGTCCTCCCATGTTGGCCTGTACTTCTGAGAAGTAGATGCCGAACAATAGGGGGCCAAGGACCGAGCCCTGTGGGACACCACTTGTGACCGGCTTGGAGTCTGACATAGCGCCAGCAACTCTAACCCTGTGGGTTCTGTCCTTAAGCCAGTTTGCAACCCATCTTGTGACATATGGGTTTACATTTAAGCTGGTAGTTTTTCTACAATACCCAAGTGGGGTATTGTGTCGAAGGCCTTTGCAAGGTCAAGGTAGGCTGTATGGACTGCCTTTCCCTCATCAATGGCCTTAGTGACTGTTTTGAAGAAGTCGACCAAGTTCAAAAGGCATGATCTGCCCTTGACGAAGCCAAACTGGGTCGGGTCCAATGTCTGCAAGTCCCCTATATCTTTGTTTATGAGCTCCATTATGATCCTCTCCATAGCTTTGCAGACTAGACTTGTTAAGCTTATGGGGCGGTAATTACCAGGGTCCATAGAGGCACCGACTTTGTGGAGTGGGACCACAGTTGCTGTACGCCACTCCTTGGGCATGTATCCTGTGGTAAGGCTGAGATTAAACAGCTGCCTTATGTGCGGGTTTAATTCCTCATTTAGCTCGTGTAGCACACAGCCGGGGACACCATCCGGTCCCATTGATGCTGTGTTTTTAGCTTTAGAGAGAGCAGCTTTCACCTGCACATTTGAGATGTCTGGGAGGCTACACTCTGTTGGGATAGTTATCTCTCCTTTAGGGGGGGAGAGGGGGATGAAGTTTGCACTGAACCTGTCTGCCAGTATGTTGGCAATGTCTGTGGCTTCAGTGATTTCTGTATCATTTTGGACTAATTCTGAGCATATCTGGGAGTTTCCACCCAGGTTCCTAACATAGCTGAAAAAGGCCTTATGATTGTCCTTTGAATCCATGGCAATTTTTCTTTCAAAATTGGCCTTAGTTGATTTTATGAGTGCTCGTATTTTTTTCCTAATAATGATCAGGGGTGACTTCCCTTTTATGGATTTTGTTCTATCATGTAATAGCTTTCTCCTCTTATTGTAAAGTTTGTTAATGGCTGGGGTCCACCAGACTGGACGTTTGCCCTTTGTGGAAGGAGTCTTGGTTTTATTTGGGATTAACTGATCCATGCAGTCCTGGAGGTGTTCATAGAAGGCATTTGTAAGGGCTTCTGCAGCTTGGGTTGTGGTTTCCACTGGCTCAGGGGCCTTGAAGGATACCACACCAGTCTTGAGTTGTGTGAAGTTTGCTTTAGAGAAGTTCTTCAATGTGGTCTTTTTTGTTTGGGGTGGGGGCGGGATGTGGATTTCCAGTGAGATTAGTTTATGATCAGATCTCACCAATGAGGGATATACTTCCAGTGTGGAGCATTTTGTCCCCATGTTTGTGATAATGAGATCTAGTATATTTTCTCCTCTCGTGGGAACAGTGACTAGCTGTTCCATGGCATTTGAATTTATGAACTCCAGGAACCGTTGGGCTAGAAAGTTAGGGCTTGAGTAATGTTCCCAGTCTATATTTGGGTAGTTGAAGTCACCCAATATGATGGTGTTTGGAGATACATTTATACCCTCCAGTGTCTTCAGGAAGGCTGTGTGGGGTTCCTGAGTTTGAGATGGTGGCCTATAGCATGCTACAATTTGTAGAGCAGTTTTGCCTATGGTTAGTTGCACCTGGCTGGTTTCCGAAGCTTCGTGCGTTGCCACCAACCTGGAGGTGTGGGTATCCTTTACGAATATGGATACACCCCCTCCTTTTGTGGTGTGGTCTGGGTTTTGGGGCCGGAACGCATGATATGAGGTAAAACCTAATAGTGCCGGGGTGCTCTCAGGAGCCTTGAGCCAGATTTCAGTTACAGCACAGACATCGATGTTCTCCATACTGAGAAGGGCCTCGAGTGCGTGCATTTTGAGATTTAGACTTCTGGCATTGAGCAGCATTACCCTCAGTTTCTTCCCATTTTTGTTTTCTAGGGTGGTAGGTTTAGAATTTGAGCCTTGCCTAAAAAGGCACTATGGGGGTGGCAAGAAGAGCTGCCCTCTCCAAAGCAAGAAACACAGCATCAATGGGACCAGGCGGTGTCTGGGCTCGTCCTACATGAACTCAACCTGTTGAAGAGCTAAACCCAAACCTAAAATCCATGTCTCAATCTCAGCCTTTACTACAGGATACATGTACCCAAAGAGTGGCATGCAGCAACAGTGGTCCCTCTCCACAAAGGTGGTGCCTCAACGGATCCTGGAAACTAGCCCCATAAGTCTCACTAGCTTAGTCTGCAAAGCTATGGAAAGGATCATCATGGACCTTATAAAATAAAGATATTGGGAACCTACAGACACTGGATCCTACCCAGTTCGGCTTTGTTAAGGGCAGATCCTGCCTCTTAAACCTGGTCGATTTCTTTTGAAACAGTCACCAAGGCCATTGACAAGGGGAAGGTGGTCCACACAGCCTACCTGGACCTTGCAAAAGCTAACCGATACAATACCCACTCGGGCATTATAGATAAGTTCACCAGCTTAAATATAAACCCTATGTCACTAGATGGGTTACCAGAGCAAACTGGCTCAAGGACAGAACCCACATGGTTAGAATAGCTGGAGCCATGTCAGACTCCAAGCCAGTTACAAGTGAAAGTCCCACAAGGCTCAGTCCTGGGACCTCTCTTGTTCGCAGTACTCATATTTCTCCGGTACAGGCCAACATGGAAGGACTGTGGCTGACCAAGTTAGCAGATGACTGCAAACTGGGCGCCATAATAGACTCTGCAGCCGACACAAGCATCCTCCAAAAGGGCCTCATAGAAACAGACAACTGGTGCCAGAGCCATGGCATCAAGCTAAACACCAAAAGTGTATAGTTATCCCCTTTGGCAAAACAAAGCCACAAATTACCACATAGGTGGTAATCCATTAAGAAAATACACAGAAGAAGTAATTAGGGACCTGGGGACCCAAGTTGATAGCAATCTCTCATTTGACAACCACGTGGCCAAAGTGGTTAGAAAAACATTTTATATAGCCCACCTAATCATGAAGTGGGATTCACATCTAGATCAGGGGGAGGTCATGCCGTGCCCTCTTTACTCATCCCTCATCAGGCCCATAATTGGAGTACAATGCCCCTTTTGGGATGTACCTTACCAGACACCTGCAGCAACTGGAAAGACCTCCCAAAAGTACCTCACCAAGAGGATCAAGGGGCTCAAACAGATGCCATATGCTGCCCGATTAAAGAAACTCCAGCTCTACTCAGTGGCATACCGCCTGCTCAGAGGCGCATCTGTGCCCTGATGTATAAAGCCATGTCCAACCCGGAATTAATGGACATGCTGCACCTCAAATCCAAATCCATCCCTGAGCTACACGCTTGAGGGACTTGACCCTCAGCACTAAAAAAAATAGGACATGCTGGAGGACAGATTCATAACCCAGAGGCTCCCTTTACTCTGGAATAAAATCCCAGTCCAGGTTAGGCAGAGTCCCTCATTGACTTTCTCTTCAAGAGGAATCTTAATGAGAGTGGATGGGAGATAAATTGGGTGAGGTTTACCCCAGTGATATCACTTCTGTGTCACTGTTAGACAGAGGCACAGTATACTAACCTCAAAAAAAGGGCATACTTAAGCAAATTAATTTAAAATGGGTGTGATGGTGCTCATCACATACTCTGGCTAGGCTTATAAATGCCCTAGGGCAGATAGCCTAGTATGAACCTATGAACCTATGTAAATAAGAAATACAGGGCAACAAATTCAACTTGTTAGCAGTTTTAAGCACTTAGCTATAACTAAACACAGGTAGGTTAAGAACCATAAAAATAAGCAATATAAGGTGTTAGATACAACTTGGTAGCAGACTTAAAACCTCCAGTAAAATCTACAACACACATTCATATAAAGCGAGTGCAATTACAATATGATAGAGTGTTTCCAAGGGTGCTAGTGCTACTAGCCAACTATTGTTTCACAAATTACAGCTTGACACAATACACACATTAGAATTACAAAATAGATTACTCCCCTGTGTTCTATAAAGTAGAATTTGCTATAATTCAGGTGCCGACCGTGAAAGTCTAGTGCCTGCAGTAAAACCATATGCCTACATGCAGAGCTGGTCTTAGAAGTGATGTATGATGTGATACCACACCAGTGTTTTATCCATCCTTCCATTTGTTTAATTACCTTTTTAGTACCAAGTGAAATGACATAAGCCCTGTATTTTTCAGGTTCTGTTCTACAACTTTAACATCTTTGCTCAAGATTCAGAGACAAAGTTAAAATAATGAGGAAAAAAGGCCAAAAGCCAGAGGCAGTTTATAAAACAGCAGGTTTTGAATCAACATGCATTTTTTGATCAATAAGAAGTATTGTACAGTATTGCCTGGCATTATTCACTTACTGTAAGTAAATTTACCAGAAAAATCAATCATTTTATAAGGAACGGGGCAGAAATATGATGCAAAATCAGCTGCATTCTACAAACTTAATGGCAGCTGTGAGCTATGTCCTCTGCAGTTAATACGTTAACAGCTTTGTTGCTGATATTAATCATGACTATTGCAGTATACGGCTATCCAGTGCTAAACCAGAATGGATTCCAAAGTATTCTAAATGTTTCCTTCACCAGTCATTCTTAAACTGAGACCATACTGCTAGGCCAGTATTTTTAGCCTTTTTCACCACCCCCACAACCTTATGAACAAATATCATTCCTGTTGTCTTCCAGGCTTCAGGTACTTTACCATCCATCCAGAATTATTGTGTGTTCTGTAAGAATTCTGGGGCATATACTGCCTTCTTTGCTGAAACAAGTAGCAAACATCTATACTTTTCGGATACTTCTACTTAACCTTTGTAGATCTCTATTGTCTTCAGGATTATCAATGAGATGTAATAATTTAACATCAGGACTGTTTGACATAATTTGCTGCTTAGTATCCCTTACCATCTTAATTTATCAGACTTATCTATGTCTTGCTCTTTGTTCACTCCTTTACCTATTAATAACATTTTAATTTTATTCCTAAACTAAAGTTTCTAAACAGCCCTGATTTTGAATCTTAATTTCTGATTGCTGTCTCTGCCAATTTGGCTTTAATTGATATACAGCTGAATTTGAAATGTTACCATTTTATCCAGTGTGGTAACCATTTCCAATCCAGGGACAGCCATACTACAGTGCTGTGCCACAAAGTCATGGGGCACAACTGTGGGATGTCTCTGCAGCCTACCATAAATGTTAATATGCCAGAGCAGACTATGCTAATTAGCCATGTGCACTCCCCTTGGAAATGTCTGCAGTAAGGCATTTATGCAACCAAGTAATTCACAGAATGACTCGGCTGTGCAAATTACCTCTGACAGACAAAAGCACATGAACCCTTTTCTTTCAATGGGTGAGATCCTGTTAGAGATAAATGCCAAGGAGTTTAGTGTCAAGGTAGCGGTGGGCATAAGTCCATGTGTGTATGTGTATGGCTGCATGTGTGAGTGTATGCAGAGCGATGAATGGTTTCAGATGAGTGTATGTGTGTGTTTGTTTGTGCTTGTGACTGTGTGTTTAGCTGGGTGGTCACAGTAGGACCACAGTGAAAGGATAGACTGGGTAGGAGTGTGTGAGTGTGTGTGTGTGTGTGTGTGTGTGTGTGTGTGTGTGTGTGTGTGTGTGTGTGTGTGTGTGGTGGTGGTGAATGGGTGTATGCATGAGTGTGACTGGGTGAGGTCTATGCACATGTGTGGTTGGGGTTGTCTTACCTCCACACTTCCATAAATTAATGAACAAGCTGACAATATTGGTGGATGGGAAATACTAGACATCAGAAATACTCTTCATATCATGCTCTAAAATCACTTAAAAGATAATTGAGCAAGTCTTGCAGCACAAATGATGTGGAGCAGGGGCACACTACATGCCAGGAATACTCCTTTTGTTGTTCCCTAAAGGTTCTTAAAAAGATTCAGTCCCTGTACCAGTGGCATTTGCATATAGGTCTTTAGCAAAGCTTTAGTCCCCTGTGCTACCTCTAGACCACAGGGATACATTAGCCTATTACCTTTAGTCTTGGGGTAGAAAAAAAAACAAAGTTAAAGAGAGGGAAGTCTCAAACCCTGCACCTACAACACACAACCAGGTCCTAAGCAGTATAATAGTCCTATGCACCATCACTAAATGGTAGGGATATCTGCAGCCTATAACCTTATGTAGTCTAAAAAAAACAACCCCCCCAAAAAAAAAAAGCAAACACTAACTGAAGAGGACTGTAACTCTAATGTGTGACATTATTCACCGAATTCAATGTTTTGTGTATTAAGAGGGACAACGCACTCAGGAGAAGCAGTGTCAGGAGCATTATGTAAAATCAGTGACAGTTTTAAACTATTATTTGGACTCACTGAAAACGTTAGCACAGCAGCAGGCCGGGCATCACAATGAACTTTATTAACAAATAAGAAGAATGAAACTCTAATGGCTACCATTAATGAATGACTGTAAGGATTCATGATTTATGAGGGTGCTGACAAAAATAAGAAGATATGTGGATGTTCTGTCAACTTGGGGGGGGGGGGAGTAAGAGCTATATCGCAGTGTGTGTGTGTGTGTGTGTGTGTGTGTGTGTGTGTGTGTGTGTGTGTGTGTGTGTGTGTGTGTGTGTGACAGTGAGTGGGAGGGAGCTTGTGCCAATGCAATACACGGGCAGTCGGTGGCGACTATTGCATGAAAGTGCTAATTTGTATGTACAAGAAGTTGTGGACAATGCAGAGACATACACATTAGCTCATAATGAGGTCTTTTCTCCTTGGAGCTAATATTTCTGAAACTCATTTTCAGGTATCTCAAACAGTCCAGTGCCAGTGCTGGGGTACTTTCTGAATTCTTGGGATAGTATTCTATCTTACTAATCTACTGATGTCTTGTAATTCTTAAGCTCTGTGTAGTCTTTTTCAGTGTTGGATACTATATTACATAATAAATATATACGTTTTGCTTTTTCAATATCAATGTTTGATTACAGGGGGTTGTTTCTTCTGCAGTCGAAGTTCTGTCATTCCCATTCCAGTTGTTGTCTTCCAAACCACCTTTAGGGTCTATTGTTAAAACATTACGAAAACTCTTCCACATTTGTTTATGGATGAGCTTCTTGTCTCCATCAGGTATATATTCAGACTGAATTCTCTAAAAGAAGACCACAGGACCTGCATCTTCTTGGTTAATATTTAAAGTTACATGACATGTATTACTTTCCCTTTTGAGTTATATATCTATAGCAAAATCAATATGTCTTGCTATCTATTGAGATTTCAAAGACTACACTTGCAATCCTCAGAATAATTAGAATGAAAGTGTAAATTATTTTATTAATTTATTTTATTTTATATCTGTTTACCAGGGAAGTCTAACTAGGCATGAAAACCCCTTTTCAACAGAGGCCTGTGGAGAAAAGCCCCATCATATGCATTGACAGATATATATTCACCATATGTACAATGCATGCATTTGAGTATTAATCACATATATAATCCTGAAATGGAAGCACATGGCATTGAATTAAAGTTGTAACAAATGCAAGAGTACAAGCCACATTGATTGTTTTAAGCCACAACTCAGAAACTGACTTTTATATTATAATTGGTGAGCAGAGAAGTAGGTATATAGAAAAGTTAGGAGGTGAAAGAAGTTCTTGATGTTGACCAGGGATACACAGTTGCATATCCAATTTGTTGAGAAATTTTCCTGAAGGTTCTTTTGAAATAGTTGGTAGCTTTATGTCTGCTTGAGGATTGTTGAGAGAGCATTCAAGAGTTTAGGTAAACAGTTGGAGCAGAGTGAGGTTCCAGCTAAGTTCTGTGACTTTGTAATGATAAGCCGTAATATATCTTTTGAGCAGAGAGTTCTATTTTGGTGGTATAGTTGCAGCATGTCTTTTAATGCGAGATATTTGTCAGTGTTATGTATAAGAATTTGGGCCAGTAAGTCAGTTATAGTGGAGATAATTAGATAATTCTATCCAGTTTAGATGTTTATGAACTATACAGTGTTGTGTATTATAGTAATTGTTAAATGCAAATCTAGCTATTTTTATTGTAACATTGCTCAAGTTTAGTTAAAATATTGGATTGTAAGCTGGCAAAGAGTGAGGAGGTATATAATAGAGTTGAGATGAGGAAGGTTTTTGCCCACAGTTTCCCTTGTTCTAGCAATAAGGAATAGTATGGTTGTATACAATAAGCCAAGCTTATGGTGTTTTTTTTTAACAATCTGGAAGTGAATATCAAATATCATGTTGGTGTCAGTTGTGACTCCTAAAAGTATGGTATACAGTACTTATTCAATTATAGTATTATTTGATAAGGTGCTATTAAATGAATTAATCTGGGGGAACATAAGCATATAAGTCCAGGATTACACTATCTCAGAGTTAGTATATATAAGAAGAATATGTGGAAGCACATCCTACAATATTGGGAATGTAGAGGGTTAACCCCCCCCTTCAGAAATACTTTAATGGCATTACAATAAGTACTTTGACATTCATGGTCTATATTAGGACACAGAAGTTTCAAAACATCGAGTGTTCTAATATCGACCCATTTTCAGTGAACACTCAAAATATCGAAGAAACAGATAACCGAATTTTTTCCTAGGGAAAGAATTTGGTTGTCTGTTTCTGTTTGGTATTTTCAACACTCTGGTGGAAAGTTATGGTTTGGGTTCAGGTAAGTGTGCGATTGAGTGCGGGATAGATTAGTTAAGGTTAGGGAGTGGGTTAGGTATGTGTGCGATTGTGTGGGCATAAGGGTTAGTGCGAGTTAGGTGAGTTAGAGTTAGGACGCAGGTTAGGTATGTGTGAGATTGTGTTGATGTTAGGGTTAGGGCGGGTTAGGTGAGTTAGGGTTAGGGCGTGGGTCAGGTAAGTGTGTGATTGTGTGGACGTGAGGGTTAGAGTGGGGTAGGTGAGTTAGGGTTAGGGAGCGGGTGAGGTGAGTGTGCGATAGTGGTGGACCTTAGGGTTAAGGTTTGGGTTAAGGTAAGTGGATAGTTAGCGGTGTGTGTATAGTTTAGTGTAGGGTTGGGGTAAGAGTTTAGGTGTATGTGTGTGGATTGCTGTTTGTTTGGTGTGCTAGTGCTGTATGTATGTGTTTTGGAACAGTGGATTTTTTCCCTAAGAAAAAATTTGCTGTTCTGAATTTTCGATGTTTAGTATTTTCGAATGGTAGGGTTCGATATTAGAACACTCAACATTTTGAATGTTCGGTGTTCTAATACAGACCCGACATTCAGTATACTTCTTCTGCAAAAAGACTTTATTTTGTTTGAAGCTGCAGAACACAAAAGTACAGGTTTCATACTTCAGATAAGGAGCCATCCTACATTATAGTATATTCATATTTCAAATTCATCTTAATTCCATACTAAACATGATCTGGGCATTTCATATCAACATACATAATTTCTGTAATTAGCTGTTTGACATAGATGGACAGAGTCTTAAGTACAACACAGATAAATGGGGTTCACTTAGGAGTCCCAGTGTTGGATCTGAAGTGGGGTTGAGAGGAATGATGGGGCTGTGGCCTTTCACTTCTCCTAGGATGCAAGAAAGGGACAGCATCCCAAATTCCTCAGTGGAGACTGACGAACCTAATGAGACATTTAATCCAAGGGGACAGGTATATCTGCTAACTTATGTCATTTGTGGAAGTGAGTGATAGCCCTGTGTTATGCCCATTGCATACTCAACACCAAGAGCACCACTGGCGTACACTGAAAATTAAGGCATAAATCATAATTCCCACCCCAGTGGGATTATTGTACAATCCCAGTGCTCAGCTCTTGTTCTGCAAAGAACACATTTGCTATAGGGCTTTTGCTCAAGGGGATCAAACAGATCAGTGTGGTAGCTGAGGGAAGGCTTGATCATCAAGTGAGAGGATCGAAAGAAAAAAAAGGTTTCAAGATGGCTGCACATTGATAAAACAGCTCAATTTCATTTCTTCCAGTGTTAAACCAGAAACTAAGAAAAAGGAGTACTGTTGAAACTGTTATTTTGGTAAAATTCACTTACTGGCCAGTATAGACTCTGCCTGGATGCTAACAAAAAAGAAATCTGGAGAACCTGAAAGAAAATCAATCAGAAAAGGTGAATAGAACACACTGGCTGAGAAGGATCCAGCAGCTATTTAACTCTGGTTCCTGAAATGGCTTTCAGTAATTTAGAGGAAAAAATAAATCAAATGTACTTAGAAGTGATTAAAATAACTGCTGAAGTGATAAAACTTCAAACATCAGAGTCTGAAATGAAGAAAAGGCTGGCTTAGTAGGAAGCTTCTCAAGAAGAGCTGTTTTAAAAATAGAAAAGTTGGAATATACAGCATGCAGAGAAAACCTGAGACTTTTTGCTGTACCATAGAAACTGACAAGAATAGACTGTATTAATTTTATGAAAACAAAAATTAGTAACTGGACAGGATTTTTTTAAGCAGGAGTTCTTAAAGGAATGGGAACATTGAGTGTATGAACCAGACTCAGCCATGATAAAGCAGCCAAGACCTATAGTAGTAAAGATGCAATCATGCTGACAAAAACAATGATAGAAGGGAGAAGTATTAAGAACTGAAGACAACAGAATGTTTGTGGAAAATGATTATTCACTGCACATCAAGCAGAAGAGAACCAAATGTATCCCAGAAATTGGGAAGTGCTGAGAAGCAGTTGTGAGAGTCAAACTGTTGTATCCAGCTGTCTTCAGAGTATTTTTTTAGGACCATCAAATACATTTTTGATATAAACAAGCTAAAGAGTTAATTAAAAAAGTTTATCCTACAAAAAGTGAGGTGGCAAGGAGAAGGGGACTTTGCTTCTTTTTTTTCTGACAATAAAGTTCATAGACAAACTTTGCCAGTGAGATATTTTCCAATGTTCTAAATGAAAATATCTCTCAGACAGAAAAATGCACTGGAATTGACTACAAGAATCAGGAACCAGAATGTAGTGTTGGGAAATGGGCATAATCAGAAGACCAGTAACACAGAAATTACTGAATAAGCTTGATTATATAAAGCATCAATCACATTTGTGAAATGAGTCTTTGCAAATAAAAGTGACTGAGAAAAGATTGGATTTTTGTTGACTTTGTTAAAGTTGTGGGTGGACTGTAAAGCATATATCCCACCTTATTTCTTTAATATTTAGAAGGACACTAAAGAGAAGAAAGAAGTAACTGCAAGAAAAACAACTTTTATACGTATTAATATTAGTCCATAGGTTCATAGGTAAGTACTAGGCTAGCTGCCCTTGCAGGTCATTTTAAGCCTTGTCAATTTCCCTTTTTGTGCTCTAAATAATCTATCCCATTTTGTTATAAATTAGCCTTATATACACACACACACACACACACACACACACACACACACACACACATGTATATATATATATATATATATATATATATATATATATATATATATATATATATATATATACATATATATATATATATATATACATATATATACATACAATACATACAAATATTTCAAGCATGGACATTAATTCCCTTATTGCTTGCTAATATACCAAAATACTTGTTCCCATAGTAAGTGTGCTGGCTGTTCTTAAAAATATCTAAACTAGTACTTGCTTTAATGGAAGTTGGTAGCCTGTTCCATGTATCAGCTACTCTGTCAGAAAACCAGTTAGTACACTTCCCATTCCTACAGAATATTCTACATAGGTTGTCTGATGATTTTCTAGTACTTTTTGATAATGCCAAACATTCCCAATGGTAGTTGTCTCTAAATGCCCAATATGCCTGAATAAGATCTCCTCTTAGATATCTACAAGAGACGCTGTACATGTTCAGATATTTTAGTCTTTCATAATAACTTAAATTTTCACATCCATGGATGCCTGTGGTATATTTCTACTAGACTCTTTCCAATTTACTCATGCTTGTTTTCTTAAAGGGTTTCAGTATTGTTATTCCATACTCAAGTTTGGGACTAATGTAACTAACAAACAATGACTTCATAACTTTTGATTTCTTAGACTTTATAAATCTTTTTATACAACCTATAGTTCTATAACTATTATTAACCAATTGGTTGATATGATTAGGAAAACTGGATCAACCCTGGTCCTTAAATGAATCTACAGTTTCAATCACTGTGTGCTGTAATATTCACCTCTAAATTTATGTCTCCCAAATCTCATATGCTTCATTTTTGATGTAATTATCAGCATATTATTCTCCTGTGCCCAAATGGTATATTTAGTCAAGTTATTTTGCAGACATGCCTTATCTGTAACACATGTAATCAGTTTATCCAATGTTGGGTCATCTGCATATAGACTGTAGAATACCTCAGATGAAAAAGTTGAGCCTGAAAGATACAATCTAAACAAGTAAGGGCCTAGGACAGAGCCCTGTGAGACATCCTGACTGTAACCAAGAATTTCACCTGTCCATTTGCTGTATGATACTTGCCATGTCCTATTTGTAAGCCATGCAGTTATCCATCTTATCAAGAGTACATCAATACCTAGTTGTTCTAATTTATTGAAATGAAATGCTGAAGTTAAATCTATTTAAATTACATCACAGCACAATTTTTCATTCATAGCTGTTATTATATCATTATAGAACATCATGTTACAGGTGGAAATAGATCTATTTTCAACATATGCATGCTAATATATGCTATCAGGTCCCAACCTATCCAATTCTGACAATAACATATGCAATATTACCTTCTCCATTATTTTTCCACAACATGAAAGTAGACTTAAGGGTCTGACTCTGGGTTTGTCTTACTGTCCTTTCCCTTAAAGACAAGTTTAATAAGTGCATGCCCCCAATCTTTAAGAATCTCCCCATATTTATATGTCCTAGTGAATAAAAGATATAATAGTACCGTAAGTTCTTGCTGAAGTGTTCTCAGGTCATTGTTACTAATTCCATCTCCTTCCTGTGCTTTGGATGGATCCAGCTTGTGCAGTTCTTCTTCAATATAATCTAATTTGATTCCAGTATCTGCAGTTACCTGGATGTCACTATGGCAACGTATCACCCCTATTTTGGAGCCAAACTGTTTTGCATAAGATTTTGTAAATATATCTATAATCTGTTGTGTCTGAGTATAAGTTTTAGAAGGTGCACACAATTTATCAATTTGTATGTCTTTAGTCCTTCCAAATCTTATATATCTATAAAAAAGTTTCCTATTACGTTCAACATCTTTATATACATTGTTTTCCATTTTTTTTATCTTGTCTCACACTATGCTTAATCTGTTTGTCCTCTTTTCCAGTTCTTACATTTTTTTGTTTCTCACCTTAATCAGGTAAACTGTTCTTATGGAAATATATCCCCCTGATGCTGTATGCCTAGATCCTGATTTTAGGCATTTTTTTGTTTGCACTCAAATAATTTATCTTTCAAAACTTTCCATGTTCCATCTGCATTTTTTCCACTGAACACCTCACTCCAGTTAGTTTTACATAGTGACTGTTTTGCTTCCATATAATCTGTAATTAACTTTCTGTTCACTGGCTTAGATTTCAGTTTGGCAAAATTATTTGCAACAAATTAATCTTTATAACCCCATGATCACTGCACATTAACAGTGGTAAAACTTAACTTGAAGTAACAGTAATTTCTTTAGGAACACAAAAAGTCTTGTATGTTCCGTTCCCTGGTAGAAGCAATTGTTGTTCCTAAATATATGTTTTAAATAATTTCCTTACTAATGTTGTTGAATCAATATTGGCCCAGTCTGTTTCGGCAAATTTAAGTCCTCAACTAATATTATTCTTCCCTCCTGTGTTTCATGCAAGAAGTGTATGAATTCCTGTAGGTTATCTGCACTTGACTTTGGGGGTCTATACACTCCAACAATTAAGTGCTCTAAGGTTGCCTTTATTGTCACAGTTGCAAAGTCTGTAGTATTAGTGTTTTCATTGAACATGTAATAATCACAGGTCTCATAACTATCTTTAATCTCTGTCATAATGGTCTATATTACTAGACCAAAAATTCACGACCGCGAACACTTAAACATCGAAAAATCCATAAACTCTAACTTGCAGCCCCCCACATCCCCGCTAAATATATATTTCAACTCTGAGATCACACTACAGTGAGGAAAGGGCAAACATTTCAATCTTTGCTGTACTGCGATCTGACAAAAAGCACTTCAAGGTCCAGTCTTTTCGACGTTGTCAGCGTTCGCGGTTATGATATTTCGGTCTTCTGGTATAGACAGTGACCCCTATCATAACACCTCCACCTGATTTTTTGTTAGAATGTCTGTTACAGTAAAAACATTTATACCCTGGCAGAACTGGTTTCCAGTCATTGTTCTTTAATCATGTTTCACAAACAATAATAACAAAAATCTTGTGGGAACATAGCAAATTTCCCAATAAAAAAACTTTATTATTAATGCTCCTAGCATTAGCAACCATCAGAGATGCATCAAATGTTGATATCTGTGAACTGTTAAATTTTTGACCTGGTATAAATCCTGCCTAGTGTTTGTCAAATATTGCAAAATATCTGCTGCAAAAAATCTCTTTCCTGATCTTGACAAATGCACTCCATCCTGTCTGAACACATGTGCCCAAAACTAGGCTTAGATGCTCTACACATTTCCAATTTTTAAAACAGTACACTTTTTTCCATGTAGGTATTTACCCAAAATATCTTTTCATTCATGGTGACCTAAGTAGCCTTCCTATAGGTGATTTGTGAGAAATATGTCCTAGCATCAGTACAAGCTATACTATCTAAGAGGGCTGTCAGTTCCCTACTAAAAGTCAGAGTCCTTGCGGATGATATCATTTGTACCGACATGAGTAAAAACAGATCTGTACTTCCTTACATTAAAGCATTCCAAAGCTTGTCTCATACTCTTCTATTTTTTTCTCCTGGCAAGCATAACACTATTCAGTGCTCATTGTCTTCTCTCCAAATATACGTATCTCTTCTCTAATAACTGAATCTCTAATTACAAAAATACCTTTCCTGACCAGCTCTGAAGAAACTTCAACTTCTAATACAGTAATATCTGCTCTATCAATTGTTACAAAGGATAGATCTTCATCACCATTAGTCTTATTAATTCCACTGTTTTCATTGTGTATTAAATTCTCATCCAGCTGGCATTGTAAATCCACAGCTTGAGCTATGAAGTCATCTGTCTTTCTCTTCTTTTCTCATACAGTAATGTTCTTCAATTCTTCCATGTACAGTTTTGATTTTTCCTTTTTGACCTGACCCTTGCCTCTTTCTTCTACCTTCTCTTTTGGAAAAATGATGCCGTTTTCATTATACTGAAGGTTTTCTGTTAGAAAAAATATACTCATTCCCTGTAAACTGTGTATTACATAACAAAGCAATATCCTTTTTATTACATATTCTCCTTACTTTACAGACATTAATCAGTTTCTTTTTCTTCCTTGTTATTTGTTATATATAAATTCAAATAAAACTTCTCTCACCAGTAACTCCACAGTAAATCACAAACCTAGGTAGGATTGCTCAGATATACCATGGTCAGTAATTATATATTACCCCCTAATGAGAATAACTGGGATCATACCATAGATAATTTGAGAGGACCCATGCATGGAACAAAACAAATGCATTTGGGAGCTACCTCTTTCCATTAGTGGTAGAAGGGACAGTCTTGGGGCAAATTTTTCTGTTTCGCATCCATAGATCTAATATGTGCTTGAGTATGGACAGAGATGAACTTTGTTTTATGTGGATGATCATCTGTTCCATAGCAGTGGTATCATCTGCGAGATATACCTGTCCCACCAAATCATTTTGTAGATGTTGCAAAACAGGTTTAGATCCAAGTGTTTCTGATGCAATTTGATTTGCTAATATGCAGGTTACCTCTTGGCAGTCGGTAGGATATTGAATTTAGTGACAGAGCTTTAAGTCAGTCCATATAGGACATTTTGTTTAGGCCTTGTATTCTTTTAGTAAGGTATCTCTGTGGTCATTCAAGTTGTATGTGTTTAGACAGATGCATGCCAAAGGGGGCATTATATTCAATATTTAGCCTAATGAGGGATGAGTAAATGGGGGTGGCAATTATATCCCTAGAGCTAGACACAATCCATTGTTTACAAGATGGTCAATATAGAAGGACTTTCTTGCAACATTGAATACATATTGGTCAAAAGTGAGGTCACTGTCCACATGCATTCCCAAATCCTAATCAACAGGGTCATCTCTTAGGGGCATATTGTCAGTGTGGTAGTTCCCTGATGTAGATGATTTCCCAAAGGATCAAATAATGCATTTTATCATTTACATTCAATTCATAATTTTGGCACCAGTTATTTATTTGGGACAACCCTTTCTGCAGGATTGCTAAGTTATTTCAGGATTCAATGATTGTTGCTCGCTTGCAGTTATCTGCAAAGTTAGCCAGCCATAGCCTTTGGTATTGGCTTTTATTTCAGAAAAGTAAATGCCAAACAGGAGAGGTCTCAGCACAGAACACTGGGGGTACTCCACTGTTTACTGGTCTCTTTGTCAAGGTAACTTCCCCTATTTTGATTATTGTGTCCTGTTTGTGAGCCAGTTGACAATACAGTGGGTGGCATAGAGTTTATTAAGCTTTTCTGCTATGCATGAGTGGGAAATTGTATCAGAAGAGGCATGCTATATATACCATTTTGCCTTTATCCATTGTTTTGGTGACCTTTTTAAAGAAGTCCACCAGGATGTGGAAGCATGATCTGCCCTTGATGAATCCAAACTGAGATGGGTCCAGTGTTTGAAGGCTCCCTATTTCTCGATTGATTACATCTATAATAAGTCTTGAGGCTGAGCAGACTTATGGGTCTGTAATTGCCTGGGTCTGTGGAAGGTACTCCCTTATGCAAAGGAATGACTGTAGTTGCTCTCCATTAGCTTGGTACAAAACCTGTATGGAGGCTGAGATTGAGCAGTTTTGTTAGGGGTACAGCTAAATTGTACTTCATGCTATTTAATACTCCTCAATGCAGTATTTTCCGCTTTGGATAACACTTTTAGAACTTGGTCTTTTGTGATAGCTGGAAGCGAGCCATTTTCAGGTATATCATGTGGGACATATGCAGGGGAGAGAGGGGTAAAGTTAGAGCTAAATTTATCCACCAGTATGTTTACTATATCTTCATACTCAATGTAGGTAACATTGTTCACAATCACCTCAGTGCATCGCTGCTATGTGCTGTTGAGATTATGAACATAACTAAAAGAAGTTTCATGACTGTCTTTGGCTGGGGTAGCTATTTTAGCTGCAAACTTGGCAAATTATTAAGCTGCTGAGCTGTTTGTTTATTTCACTGACAAGGGTTCTAACATTCTGGGGATTACTCTTCTTACTTTTGGTCAAAATTATTTTCCTTTTATTATAAAGCTTGTGATATTATGGTTACACCATATGGGTTTGTTTCTGGGATTTCCCTGCACCTTTACATATAGAGTACAGCTGCATCTATGTAGCTGTTTACATGCTGGTATAGTGTGATATTGTATGTTTCTGCATATTCAGTAGAGTCAGCTGTGATTGCTGGGGATTTGAAGCTCGACAATATAGCATATAGCAGGAGGTAGTTTGTTTTAAAGAAATTTCTAATGGTACCTTGGCTGGAAGGGATATCTGGTTTCAGTTTTATTTTGAAGGAGACTTCTTTACAATCACATGTGACAAGTGAAAAGGATACCCAAGGGATTGTGCAAGATGTTCCCATACTAATAAGGAAAAGATCCAAAATATTATTCCTCCTAGTGGGTACTATGACTAATTGTTCCAGGGCAATTGTATTAACAAAGTCTAGGAATCTCTGTTCTTTTGCATTACTGGTGGAGTAAGTTTCCCAGTTTATAGCTAGTTAATTTAGACCACCTAAGAAAATGTTATTGGGTTTAATATTGAGTGATTCTAGTTCCTGTGTTTTTTTTTTTTGTCAAAGAAGGACAAAACACATATTTGTATAAAAAAATATTATATAAACTGTATGTCATATTGTAAAGCAGTGTTGTATGGTGTGCGGTCAGTGGTATTTTAAATGTGTGTACAAATGAGTCTTCTAGCTGACTAATGTATGTGTCAAGCATATTAAAGTAAACAAGCTCATTTTAGTTGTAAGAAATATAGGTTTTGCATAATAAGAAGAAAAGAAAGGCTGAGCAGAAGAAAGTTTAATTTAATATAATGCTGTGACATTGGGCTGCTGTCATGCTTGTGAGGTATAATAATGTTCACTCTTACGTATTATATTATATGTAGAACTAAGATTATAATTTCCTTTGTTTTTACAAGGGTGGATGTCTAGATTAATGTCCTTGGCTTAAGGTATAAACACGTTTTTTTTAAGCAATATAAGGCAGAATGGGGAAAGCTATGAAGAATGCTAAGCTTCTTGCATGTTCATAGATACTGACTTTTTTCTATTAGTAAATGTTCAGTGAGAGCCAAGAAGTCTTCAAATGAAGGCAGTTAGCGAGGGGAATTCAGTACTTTCTGTTCTGAGTGAAATTTACAAACATTTGGTCAAGTATGCTTTTTCTCATTCCTGACTACTTTTATGTGGAGCCAACCTGTCTGCAAGTGTGACCAATTAATCATGTGAGTTCAGAGTACTCTTTACTGAGGAAATGAGCATGTGAATAACTATTTCAGATCATTCACTAATCAAAACTATGATAAAAATGTGGGGTAATAAAATAATAAAATTAACACTGGTTCTTGCTACCTACCTGTTAAACAGAGGAATTTAATGAATGGGTAGTGGAAATTATTCAAAAGGTACTAAGGAAGACAGATTTTTTTTCAGAAGGAATAGCTAGTGAGTGGGAGAAAATGAACATGGAGTTTAAAAACAAGATAGACTGCTGTTAAGCACCTATTTTGCTAACTACTCCAGAGCACAAAAAACTTCTATCAAACTGACTTAGGCAGCAGAAAGTATAAAGGATTGCCATCAAACTTAAGGAGCCTATGACAAGGAAAACAACCAGAGATCATATAGAGGTATTATAGATATTTTGGAAATGTTATTAATATTTCTAGAAAGCAGATGAAAGTGGAAACCAAGAAACAGCACAAATGGCAATACTTATAAAAGACTTAATTATGCCAGTATTAAGGAAGATGAGGCTCAACAACTAGTAATTAAAATGGTGATGCATAATCAATGTACAGGGTAGTCTCCAGGAAAAGATGCTATTCTTGAGGAAGTTTGAAAGTTTGGAGGGAAGAAAGTGATAATGATCCAGAAGATTTTGTTTAATAGTATTTTAAAAAGAGGGAAAGCATCAGTATCTTGGAAGAAAGCTTGGGTGGCTGTATTACCTGAAGAGGATAATGTCCCATCAGACCCAGCCACATATAGATCCATTTCAATTTTAAACCATGGTTATAAAGTGTTTACGTGTCTATACAAGCTAAAAGAATTGAAAAGGTGTTGCCAAAACTGACAGATATAGATCAATGTGGTTTTGTGATGGGGATGCAAACATTTGACAACATTAATAGAAGGATGGTGGTCCAGAGCGAAGCAACAAAAATACTGCTGTTGTTGGTGGGTCTTGAAACAGAGAAAACATTTGACAGAGTAAGCTGGGATTTTATGAGTGGGGCAATGGAAGCATTTGCATTCCATGATGTAATAATAAGGTTAATTAGGAAAATATATGAAATATCAAAGGCAAGATCAAAAGTG